>NW_008481813.1:0-379493 GCF_000365145.1 Cyphellophora europaea CBS 101466
CCCTAACCCTAACCCTAACCCTAACCCTAACCCTAACCCTAACCCTAACCCTAACCCTAACCCAAACCCTAAGGTCTGCCATTCGAGTTCGCTGGCAAAGTTGGAATGCGATACGATCACGCCCTTAGGTTCTCCAGTGGTACCGGATGTGAAGACGAGGTACAATGGAGTGGAAGGAGGCACTTGGGGCAGGGTTTCTCGATCGGTGGCGGGCATCGCACGAACGAACTCAGTGTCGATCGATATGACCTGGATGGATCTTCTCTCCGCAATCGTCGTAGGTCTGATGCGGTGGGCGAGCTCATGGCTGTTTCTTGAAGAGAGGACCACAACTGGAGCCACACGATCGAGAATGGTCCGCAGTCGCTCCTCAGGCTGTGTTACATCCAATCCTGTCACTGTTCCACCTGCTTTCATGACCGCCAGCATCGCGATTGGCATGCATATCGATTTCTCGAAGCAGAGCGGGACAATCACCTCAGGGCCCACCCCCTGTCCAATAAGGTTATGCGCCAATCGGGTCGAGAGGTCGTCCAGTTCATGGTAGGTCAAAGTCTCATCCCGCGTTTGTAAAGCTGGGGCATTGGGTTGACGACCGATCGTGTCGGCCAGTAAATCATGCACGCACCTGTCGACTGGATCAGGACAGTGCGCATTCCAACCCCAGATATCCTTCAGATCACTGGAACTGATCCAATCGATCCGGTGGAGATTGGTTTGCAAGTTCTTCGAATCACAAAGTTGTCGCACATAGTGTTCTAATTGGGTTATCATGCGCTTCGCCTGCTCGATCGAGACGACTTTAGAGTCGATACCAAGCATTAGTCTCAGATCGTCGGTGTGCTGTTCGCAGACTACGGTCAAGGCGTAATTGCTGAACGCGCCGAGTGCGTCGGATTTGTCATTTTCCCTTTTTTCAGATGTAGGGTGAGGTGAGAAGATATTTCGGTCGTCGGGCTCTGTATCTGAGCCCGCCTTTCGTGCAGGCGGCTGAACGACAAGCAGCGACTGGAATCGACATGCCTCCCCTGCCTCGGGGCTCACACGTTGAATATTCTGAAGGCCGGTCTGTTCATACTGAGCCATCTCAAGGCCCTGGCTCTGTACTTGTTCTAGGAGTCGCTCGACGCTGAACTCCTGCTTCTTGTCGACTTTGATACGAATTGGTACCGTGGCGATGGTGGGTCCAGCCAGTTGATCAAGTGTTCGCACTTCAGCCTGCCTTCCCGAGACAACAACACCAAATACTGCTTCGGATGCATTGGTAAGTTCCATAAGAAGTAATCCCCATGCTGCTCGGAGGGCCGATGATGTTGTAAAACCACCCAGATGCCCTCTTCCAAAGCCCCTGATCGTCAATTCCAAAACCTGGCCAGCACGTGGCTGATGCTCAACGGATGGTAACACTGGAAATTGCGGTGCGTTCAAATCTGCAAACTGTTTCCTCCAGTAGTCTTGGGCAACTTCGGTCGGTAAAGCAAGTGTATGCTGGATAAAAGGTGCGAAAGGCACGAGCTTGGATGGTGAGTTGTTCCAATAAGCTTGGCGGACCGAGTTCAGCACGAGATCGAGTGTCCAGGCATCGTACAAAGCATGGTGGATAGACCACACAAATGTCGTTGTACCTTCAGAGTTCTGCAGACCGACCTCACTAAGTCGATTCCCAAGGATGCTGGCAATGCTGCGCCCCACTACTTCGGGAGAGAGCCAAGGTGTTTCATCCTGCACGACTACTTGAACCAGTCCACGGTTGGGGAGGTCGACGACCCGGGTCTTCAATATTGGTGTGGCTGCCACAACCATCTCCCATGCCCGTTGAAACCTGTCAGGGTCCACATTTGGTTCCAGTGGAAGCACATGGTGAGCGCAATAGTCGCCCGACTTTCTCGCTGAAATCGCCAACAAGCCCTCCTGAATTGGAGTGCAAGGGTAGATATCTTCAACAGCTGATTCTTGAACGTCACAAAGCGTTGCTGCTTGATGGCGAATCAAATTGACATCACAAGGACCTTCGAGAAGAGAGAAGGGTTCGATAGTGACGCTGTTTCCCTCTTCTACCTTAAGAACATTCGCCATGGCCTCGAGCGTCGGGTTCTGGAAGATGTTCATGACACTTAGCAAAAGGCCGCAGCGCTGCATGGCAGCCACCAGCCGCATAGCTTGGATCGAGTCACCTCCAAGCCCGAAGAAACTGTCCTCTGGGGAAATGGTGGATGGGTCAATATCGAGTGTGGATGACCACAGGCGGCTCAACTGCTTTTCTTTCCATGTTGAAGGCATCCTCCGTGGCCCGGTAGATGTTCTGGACGGGTCGATCAATTGGTCCATGCTAAGTTTTTCGGCCATCTGCCGCAGCCTTCTGCGGTCTGCTTTGCCTGTCGTGGTGATCGGAATACTGGCCAGAGGCACATACGCACTCGGTACCATGTACGAAGGTACTATAGTCAACAAGCGACCGTGTGCTCTTCGTGTGAGACTCTGAAACTTTGAATGAAGCACATCCTCTGTGTCCGCAGTCTTGGTGGCTGCTTTTTGGGCAACAAAGCAGACGAGAGTGGTACTCTTGGCCCCTTGAGGTCTCACCAACTCTGCAACAACGTGTATGGCGTCTGTCTCGAGCTCCTCTCCCTGCACTTCGTCGTGGGCCAGTTGTTGAAGAACGTGATGCTCAACTTCACCAAGCTCCACTCTCTGGCCCCTAATCTTAACTTGCGTGTCTTTACGACCCACAAACATCAAGCTGCCATCTTCGTTGTATCTTACCAGGTCGCCTGTTTTGTATATTCGCCTTGTCCCCTGAGGGCCATTCGTTGCCCTCTGCAACTCACACTTATCTCGCCGACTCCAATCTGGATCTTCAACGAAAAAGCTGGCTGTCTTCTCCTTGTTGTTTAGATAACCTTGTCCAACTAGAGGTCCTTCAATCCAGAGTTCGCCCAGACACCCCACTCCCGCCAATTGGTCGGACAGTACATCGACCACCCATGTGTTCGCCGAAGCACTAAATCCCAATCCCTTCTCACCAAGATACTTCTGCGCATAGAGAACTCCGATCGTGCATTCTGATGGTCCATACGCAACCACCACACGGGTGAGAGTTAAGATCCGCTTGACCAGTCCTTCGGTCACGGCCTCACCGCCTAGATTTACATACTCTAGGCTCTGTAGCAAAGACGAGTCCAATGTTTTTGCCATCGTGGGTGTGCAGGCCAGGTAAGTGACACGCTTCTCTCGGATGAACTGCGATAGTTCATCCAAGTTACGTCGTTGACTCTCCGAAGGTACACAGACGCATCCCCCGACGCACATTATTGCCCAGTTCAGGGCCCAGAAAGTGTCGAAGGCATACGAGGCAAAGTCTAGAGCACGGGTCGTAGACTCGAAACTCAGCCTCGAAGACTCCAATTCACACAGGCTGGCGAAGTTGGAATGTGTAATAACGACGCCCTTGGGGTTACCTGTACTGCCAGAGGTGAAGACAACATATAGAGAATTGTGTGGCTGGACAGTCGACTTGCGATGCCGGTCATCCGTCAGCTCCTGGAGATGGTCTGCGTCCACGACGACATTGACGATTTGGGGGTCCAAGCTAACCGTGAAATCGGCATTTTGTCGAGACAACAGCACAACAGACGGATTCACTTGGCTTATGATGCTGCGAAGGCGATCCTCTGGCTGATTGACGTCGAGTCCTACCGAGACGCCACCAGCTTTCATGACACCGAGCGTGGCAACAGGCATCCATTTGGATTTTTCGAACAGCAGAGGCACGATAGTCTCAGGCTTGACGCCGAGATCGATCAGCTGGTTCGCCAGTCGAGTAGCCAGTCGGTCTAGTTCGGAGAAAGTGAGCTGGCCGTCGTGAGCATCAACAGCTTGCATACGTGGGCGCGTCTGAACTATGTCTCCGAACATTTCATGTACGCATCGCTGCGTCGTTGGTGGCACACCTGCATTCCAATGCGCAATATCCCTTGAATCGGTCGGACTCAGCAAGTTTACTTGGCTGATATTGACGTTCTGGTGTGTGGGCACACAAATCTGACGGAGAATATGTTCCAACTGCTCGGCCATTCGACTGGCTTGGCTGGCCTCCACGACGTTGGGGTCAATGCTCAATATAAGATGCAAGTCCTGGTCTTGAAACTCACACGCCAGAGTCAGGGCATATGTTGCAAAGGCGTCGAATATATCAGCCCCAAGATCATCCATGTTACTGGGTCTGGCAAATATGGTGTCAACTGCCGTGGCTTCCGAATGGGCGGATTGAACGACGAGAAGCGACTGAAAATGGCATGCCTCCTCCGTTTCGGCGCTCAGTTTCTGGATGTTTTGCAGACCTGTTTGCTCGAAAGGACCCATCTCTATTGTTTGTCGCTGGACTTGCCTGAGGAGTTGCTGCAATGGTTGGCTGTAGTCGATGGTAATTCTTACTGGGACCGTCGCAAGCGTGGGACCAGGGATGCGCTCTATGCCGGGAACAGCTGCTTGTCGGCCGTTGACTATTGCACCAAAGACGGCGTCAGGAGAGCCTGTATATCGAGAAATGAGAATAGCCCACGCTGCGCGGATTGCTGTCGACATGGTGAAGCCGGATGGGGACCTGCCCAATCCCGAGATCGTGTGCGTGATGAGTGCCTGAGCCCGGGGGCGATAGCGTGCCGATGGAAGAAGTGGGAATCGTGGCGCGGCGAGATCAGTGAATTGATTTTTCCAGAAGTTCTGGGCCTCATCATTTTGTGCGGCCATCGTGTATTGGATGAAAGGTTGCAAAGGGGAGAGCCTGGGCTGTGCACCGTCGTAGGCTTGTCGGACAGCTTGCAAGACCAGCGAAATCGAGAATCCATCATACAGCGCATGATGGACGGACCAGCTGAAGTAGCGTTCCCCATTCTCCGAAGTGACTCCCACGTGGCTCAGCGGCGTCCCGAGTCCCATCGTCTCGCTGAAACTGTCAGCTGCGCGCCACTTGACCGTCTCGTTGACGATGACCTGAACCAGGCCCTGTTCCGGTATATCCACAATTCTTGTCCGGAGAACGGGCGTAGCCGCCGTCACCGCCTCCCAGGCCAGCTTGAAGCGTTCAATATCAACGCCATGCTGGAGTTGAATCTTATTCTTCGCCACATAGTCTCCTCCCTTCTGAGCAGTCAGGGCCAACAAGCCTTCCTGAAGAGGTGTGCATGGATAGGCGTCTTGTATCGCTGCAACGTCAACGTCACAGAGCAATGCCGCACGCTGCTGAGGTTTCACCCCTTCTTCAGAAAGCCGGAGTAGTGAGAACGGCTCTATTGTGTCTTCGTTCATACTTTCACCAGCTTTAGCAAGTTGTGCTAGGTCGAACAGCGTGGGATGGGTAAAGATATCCGCAACAGTAAGCGTGACGCCTCTTTTGCGCGCTGCTGCCACGAGTCTCATAGCGAGAACAGAATCGCCTCCCAGCCGAAGAAAACTGCTGTCGGTGTATATTTCCTCACTGTTGATTCCGAGAGTAGAGGCCCACAGTTGCTGAAGCTGTCTTTCGGCCAGAGTTGACGGGGGTTGCTGTCGAGGTGCCGACGTCAATGTGGCTGGATCTATCAATTGAGCCAGTGGTAGGCCCCTTCCGATCTCTCGCAATCGTCGACGGTCGACTTTACCGCTGGTTACAGTGGGCAGTCTGGCGAGAGGGATGTATCCCTGGGGCACCATATACACCGGAGCCGCACTGACGACGCGAGGGTGTACATCATTGACCAATAGCGTAACGATCTCGACAAGCTTCGCTGAAGACATCATCTCCGCTCCCTTAGGCGTAACAAAGGCCACCAGAATTGTGCGGTTGATCTCGTGTGGGGTGATGAGGTCTGCCACAACATGAACTCCTTCCTTGTCGCCGCTTTCAACTGCGTTATCACCGTGCATCTGCGACAAGATCTGCTGTTCCACCTCTCCTAGCTCGACTCGCTGACCTCTAATTTTCACTTGTCCATCCTTTCGTCCGACAAACGTGAGCGTGCCATCCGTATTTAGACGGACTAGATCTCCGGATTTGTACAAGCGACCACGTCTGCCTCCTCGAATAAGCCAATGAGGGTCTTCGATAAATGCTGAAGCAGACTTGACAGGATCGTTCAAATAATCCCCTACCAGAGGACCCTCAATGAGTAGCTCTCCAACACAACCCACGCCCACGAGACGATTAAAAGAAGTGGCATCGACTACCCACAGACAGGCACCGACGCCATATCCAATGCCTTGATCTTTTCTCCCTCCTCGTTTCCGCCATGCGAATGCTACGCCGACTGTACACTCGGCAGGCCCATATGCAATGATCACATTAGTTAGGGCTGAGAGCTCCTCAGCCTGCGCCTCGCTGACAGCTTCTCCACCGAGCAAGAGAATTTCGAGCGTCTTGACCACGGAATGATCGAGGGTCTTGACGACGGTAGGGGTGAGTGCCGCATACGTAACTCGCATGCGTAGGATGGCGCCAGCCAGGTCGTTCTTGCGCTCATAATCGGATGGAACGCAGACGCAGCCGCCCGCACACATGGCACCAAAGGCGACATACCACGATACATCAAAGGCATATGAGGCGAAATCAAGAGCACGGGACGAGGGCGTAAACCCAATGTGCTGTCGATGCAAGTCGAGGGCAGTGGCAAGATTGGAGTGAGAAATGGTTATTCCCTTTGGCTCGCCGGTACTGCCGGATGTGAACACAATGACCACTGCTGTGGCAGGGTCTACTGATGGCAGCCTTGCATCCACCGACTTGGCGGGTATACTGCTGATGGAGGCTTCGTCTATGGCAACAATTGCAGTGTGCTTTTTGTGACGCAGTCTCGTTGACAGCTCCGAGTTTTTGGTTGAGCAAATAATGACCTGGGCGTCAACCTGTCGAACGACTGCGCGCAATCTCTCCTCCGGTTGAGAGACGTCCATCGGAACCGCAGTAAGCCCAGCCTTCATGACGCCGAGCAAGGCGACTGGCATCCACAACGACTTTTCAAAGCAGAGTCCGACATGATGGCTCAGCCCTTTGCCGTTGTTACCGCCGTCAACCCAAAGTCGTACAAGCTGATGGGCGAGGCGGGTGGAGGGCTCATCTAACTGCTGAAATGTCAAGTTCCCATTCCACGCACACACGGCCTGTGCGCTGGGCTTTTGTTGTGCAACCTTTGAGAACATTTCGTGCACCGTTGTTTGAGACGGCAGAGGAAGGTCGCGGTTCCAGCGCCAGATGTCAGCCAGATCGCTTTTGCTTGCAGCTTCAATTCTCTCAAGTGCAATGTGTGACCTGCCAGGTGCTACGATCTGGCGAAGGATATTCTCGTACTGCTCTAGCATCCTTTGTACACGCTCTGTGCGCAGGATGGAGGAATCATAGTCGGCAGTCACTCTTACCGATTTTGCAGTGGATTCCACGCCGATTACGAGGGCGTAGTCAGCGAGACTTTCTTTCGAGGAATGCTCCAATCCGTTATTCTCAGCCGATAGAGGGAAATTAGGCATCTCCTCGGCTCTGTTGGCTGTGTTTGCCGTGGTCGCTGTGGCACGTTGTACAACCAGCACAGCCTGAAACTGACAAGCTCGCCTTGCCTCTTCGCTAGTCCGTCGAATGTGTAGCAACCCAGTGCGTTTGTACCGGCCCAGCGCTTCCATCTGCTCCTGATCGCGACTCTCGAGCGATGCGATGGTCATCTCACCATCCATCACAAATCTGGCCGGCACCACTAGAGCGGTGTCTGTTTCTAGCGCCCCACCACCCAATGCAAGTCCGAATATGACATCGTCCGTGGCGGTGTGACGTGCTTGTAAAAATGCCCAGGCGGCACGAATTGCTGGCTCCGTCGTCAAGTTTACATCGGACCCTTGCTGAGAGGTAATTATGATATCCGCAGTAGCTTCTCGCCTTGGCCGATAAGTAGCCGAAGGCAACACCGGGAAGGGCGTAGCTTCCAGGCCAGCAAATTGTGTACGCCAAAACGTGTTGACAGCCTCTTCATCCGCTCCAACAAGGTGGCGGAAGAAGCACGCTTGTAAGCTTTCCGCCTCTTTTTCTGCCCCTACCGATACCGGATTACCAGTGTAATTCAGGAGATACTCGATGGCGGATTGTACGGTCTCGACTACCGCTTTGCCCGTGCTCGAGCTGATTTGATCTGCCCTCCAGCCGACCATGAGAGACGTTTCTGCGCCATCCAATCCCGCACCAAGGCCAATGTCGAATTCTTGGGCATCTTCGACGTAAAAATCGGTCATTCGTAGATGGTTTTCTCCTTGGTGATCCTCGACGTCATCATAATGCGTATCTGCCTCACGTACCGTGATGGCTGAGTTGAATAGGGGTCCGGATCCCACGGCACGTTGGACCTCGGCAAGTGAAACGTGTTGGTGAGCCAAATGTTCAATGGTTTGCTCACCTGTGGCTTTGAGAACAGTCCTCAAGTCGTGAGAACTAGCAGTCCCCAACGACACCCGACTGACCAGCATGTTGATGGTCGGGCCAATCAAACGGTCGATTCCGTCAATCGGCATGTCTCGGCCGGAAGCAAGAAACCCAAAGCAGACATCTCCGCATTTCTCTTTCTCACTCCGTTTCTCATCAACGTCAACATTAACAAACCGACTCAGCACCAAAGCCCACACGACCTGCAGGAATGTCGCACGCGTAATGCGATACTCACGACAGAAGTCGTAGATTCGACTGTTGCCTGCGACATGGACAGGCAATGTTTGGTACCCAGGCCCCTCATTGGCGCAGAGATCTTCTTCGGTGGGAAAGCGACAAGTGCGTAACCCTTTAAGGACCTGACTCCAGTACGCCAGTCTCTCCGAATGTGGCGTACGATTGAGGTATTCAATTGCATCGCGAAGTTGTGGTGCAGCTGCCAACTCCAAGCCGCGATATGCTCTTTTGACGCACTCGATGATGGCGTTCAGGGAAGCGGCGTCGGTCAAAGCATGACTGATGTCCAGTCTACAGGCCAATTCACCGCCATGATTGGCTTGAGCGACCGTAACTCGGACTTCTGGCTGTCCTGCCCCGAATGGTGGGCAGTTGAAGGAGCGTAGAGCGTGTGCAGGAGATGTGGACCCTGAGTCAAGTTGCCCAATGGCATGCTTTGCATCTCGGCGCACGATCTGAATGAACCCTCCAGTCTCGGGGTGGTCGACGAAGATGGTTGAGAAAACTGAATGCCGCATGAATGTAGCTTGCCAGGCATTTATTAGTCTTTCACTTGAGATGGCGCGAGGACCTTCACAGAGCCAGATCCAATGGTTTGCGTACGTCGCAGCACCAGTCTTTCGACTTAGCAAGATCCCCTCCTGGAGAGGTGTGCAAGGATATGCATCCTGGACCTGAGCTGGCAAGATACCAATTTCAGGCAACTGCTGCTCTAGTAGGTGATCCAGCCCTTCATACGACATTTGGCGCAGAAGTGGAAAGTCAGCCCGTGAGAACTTCTGCGGTGCAGTCACCAGTGTCCGAATAGCCTCTTCAATCTGGTTGATATAAAGGTGCGCCCATTCCCGGATCTTGTCTTGTTGTCGCAGGCTTTGGTTGACGCAGAACAGAACCTCCATCTGGCCCCGAACAACAACAGTCCTAACGTCGATCAGACTCATCATCTGGTGGTCTGGCGCTATCTCTTCAAGTTGGACCTGGATCTCATCGAGGGCGAGGAAGAGTGAGTCTTTACTCTCCAATTGTTGGAATTGGCCCTGATAGTCGAAAGTTAGCTCCATCTCTCCGCCGGGACTAGAAGATTCGCCCGCAGTGACGTCGCCGTAATATTGAGAAGCAAGATATGACCTTCCAAGGTCCGGCAGTAGTTTTCGGAGGTCTTTGACCTCTCGAATAGTGTTGTACAGGCTTTGTGCACGTTTCACGCATATTTGAAGCGGGTGTATGGTTGTGAACCATCCGACCGTCTCCGAGATGTCATATTTCCAGCCTTCCGGCGCCTCACGGCCATGTCCTTCGAGGAAGACCGGTGGAGGCTTACGATCACGGAAAGTTGCGGTGAAGCTCCGGATCAGTGTCGCCACCAAGATGTCTAGTGGCGAGCTCCCAAGACTGTCGTTGGCCTTACCAAGCAAGACAGAAGTGGTTTCCGCCGTGAGATACTGCTTGAAGATGTCATAGCGTCTGAATTGGTTCGCTCCAGTCTCGATCCCCCAATATTCAAATCTCGGCCGTTCGGGCGTAAAAGGAAGAACTTGCGACGGCCGGAGAGCCTTGCCGGTTCGTCTTTGGTCATGGCACCAAATGCGGAAAGGTATTGGCGGTACCATCAACGGTTCATTGCTCAAAGCCTGCTGCAGGTCGTGCCAGATCACTCGCCATGACACCAAATCGATAACAAGATGAGATGCACTAAGCAAAATGACCTGCTGTCGGTCGCCACCTTCGATCGCAAACACGTCGACAGCGAACAATGGGCCGGTTTCAATATCAAGAGATCTTTGCCGATTCTGCATCAGAAGCAGGGCGGCCCCCATTTCACTTACTTGGTGTTCAACAAAGATGGAATCTGGGACCGTGCTTTGAGGCACAAATTGGACCCAGGTACCGTCGCCAGCGCGACGGAAACATGCGCGGAGCATCGAGTGTCTCTCCACAACCGCTTTGGTGGCCTCACGGAGGGCGTGGGTTGACACCAGGCGCTGTAGTTTGAAGACGAAGCTCTGATTGAATTGATATGGCCCATGGGGGTGAGCATCCAAATAGATCCGCTGAATGGGCGACAGAGGCCATCCACGTTCATCAGCCGCCCGCGCCTCCTCTTCTGTTTCCATTTGAGCAGTGGGAAGACACTCTCCGACACGTACACGCCCAGCCACTCGCTGGATTGTCTGAGCGCGGAGGACGTCAGCCACGGTGACAAGAATCTTACGTGCTCGAGAGCGGGATACGACTTGCATAGCGGAAATGGAGTCTCCTCCCAGCTGAGTGAACGCCACATCTGTAGAAAGAGATTCAGGTGGAATATTGAGGACCTCAGCCCATATTTCACGCAACTCCCGCTCCACGTTGTTCGAAGGGTTGACATTCTCGTGTTTTTGCTGGTCAGTGAAAACATCTCCAAGATCGATGGACGAAACCAGTTCGCGCAGGCGTCGTCGATCTGTCTTGCCTGTTGCCGTCATGGGAATGGATTCCAAGGGAACATATTTTGTGGGGATCATGTACGATGGAATTCGATCGGCTAAACGCTCGTTCAGATCCGAACTTAAGCGTTTGATTTCGTCCTCTCGATCCTGTTCCGCTGAAAACAATCCGGCTAGCATGATGAACGCCATTAGAATCTGCCGATTGCTGCCTGCTGGGATGAGAATGTCGGTAATTACTTTAGCGTTGTGAGCTCCTTCTTCACTCAGCACAGACTGAACATGATGCTCGATCTCACTCAGCTCGACCCTCTGCCCACGGATCTTGATCTGGCCATCGTTTCTTCCGATGAAAGTTAGACTTCCATCACTGGCGTATCGTACCAAATCACCGGTCTTGTACACTCTGCCTCGTCGCCCAGAAGGTCCGCTTACAAGCCAGAGAGGGTCATCTAGGAATGCAGCAGCCGTCTTTGCAGCATCATTTAGATAGCCCCTGGCAACCAGTGGGCCTTCCAAGTACAACTCCCCAATCGCCCCGATTGGGGCGAGGCGATCAGGCCAGTTAGTGCTGACAATCCACGGCACCACTCCCAGGCCTCTTCCAATCGACGGCTGACCAGAACCAGAAGCGGATATCTTCGCCCCAGTTGCAGTGACTGTGCATTCCGCCGGGCCATATGTATTTAGAAGTTTGACCGGTTTTCCCTTGAGGCTCTGAATATCTGAGCGAGTTAACTTTTCTCCGGTCGTATTTAAGACGCCAACACTAGAGAAGTCGATGGCGCGAGCGATGGAAGGGGTGACGGCTGCATGGTTGACTTCGTGGCGGATGATAAAGTCACTCAGCTCGTCCATGCGCTGTGTCGAGGAAGGAGTACAAAAGCAGGCTCCAGCGGTCAGAGCCATGAGGATGTTTTGCCAGAAGACATCAAAAGCGTACGAGGTGAAGTCTAGGACGCGGGATATGCTCGTAATACCAAGCCACGGTCGCTGAAACTCGATCGCATTAAGGAAATTCGCGTGCGTGATTATAACGCCTTTCGGAGCTCCGGTGCTACCACTTGTGAAGACGACGTAGAGAGCACTCGACGAAGGTCCCTGAGGCAGTGCTGAGGACTGATTTTGCTTCATTTCTGCAAGGTTCGCTCCATCGGCGAGAACGACTTGATCACGGTGTCCGCTCAGACGGACCGCCAGCCCCATCGCGTCAGAAGACGCAATTATCACGGGCGGGCTGACTTGCGTGACTATCGTTCGCAAACGCTCTTCAGGTTGGCCAACATCGAGAGTGACGGATGCTCCCCCGGCTTTCATCACGCCTAGTACAGCAACCGCCGTCCAGATACTCTTCTCGAAGCACACTGGTACTACCACCTCAGGGCCGACATTGTAAGTGCCGACTAACTGGTGAGCAAGATTTGACGACAGTATCTCCAGCTCGCCATAAGTCAGCTCGCCATCCCAGCCGCTCAATGCGGGCCGATTAGGCTGTTGTCGAGCAACGTGACTGATTAGCTCATGAACGGAATTTGCCGTAGTTGATGATGCTGGGATAGGCGTATTCCACGCCCAGATGTCTTCCAGATTCTTATGACTCGTTGTGTCAATAGCTGTAAGCTTCTTGCTGGCATTGACGGGTGAGCACAGCTGTCGTACCAGGTGCTCCAACTGTTCTGCGATTCTCTCCACCTCAGGCTTAGATACGACGGCGTCATCGAAACTAAGCTTCAAGGTCAAGCCTTCTCTCTCTAAGTCACAATACAACAACATGGCGTACGAATTGAATGCTGAAAGAGCGCCCGTGTCCTCGTATAGGTCGTCAAACAACGTCTCAGTCGTCTCTTTTGAGCCGTCCCCAACCATGGGCTGGACCATGAGGAGTGTCTGGAAATGACAAGCCCGATCTGCAGAGGAACTAACTTGTCGAATGGCCTGCAAGCCAACGTGCTCAATCGCCACAAGATTGACTGCCTGCTGCTGGACCTGCAGTAGAAACTGGTCGACATTTTGGGCGCCGAGATCCATGACTACCCTTATTGGCACTGTCGTAAGAGTTGGGCCAGTCATACGCTCCACCCCTGGTACTGGAGCCTGCCGGCCCGTGACGGTTGCCCCGAAGAGCACGTCTGGAGAATCCGTGTATGTCGCAATCAGAAGAGCTAGGGCCGCACGCACGACCGTAGACATCGTCAAATTGCGTCTGGTTGGCCACTGGACGCCGGTGAAGCGGTGGGTAACTTCACACTGCGCGTTCGGCCTATATGTCGACGTGGGCAGAGCTGGGAATGGCTGTGCTTCGATGCCATCAAGCTGTTCCTTCCACAGCAGTTCAGCATGGCTTCTGTCATTCTTCAGGACGTAGCTGACAAAGGCTTGAAACGAGGGTGGTAGCTGCAGCGGCTGTAGGGCTCGATATGCCTGTTCCACCATCGAGAATAACAACGACAAAGACCACCCGTCGAAGGTCGCGTGATGCAAGGTTAATACGAAGGTGTAGACCTGTTCCCTCCGAACAATGGCGAAGCGCACAAGAGGTGAGCCCAGTCCCATGGCTTTGCTGGCATCTGCAGTGAGATAATTCTCTACATCTGTGGCCGCTTTCCACGAGATCTTCTCGTCAACAACGACTTGAACCAAGCCTTCAATTGCCATGTCAACAATTCGAGTCCGGAGAATTGGTGCCACCGCCACTACCCTTTCCCAAGCGGCCTGGAAACGGTCGAGCTCAATACTGGATCGCAGTTGAAGCACATACCTCGCTACATAAGCCTTTTCACGTTGAGCTGTCAGTGCAAGTAAACCAGCTTGAAGGGGCGTACAGGCAAAAACGTCTTGTACCTGCGAGACTTCGATTTGGCAGAGCTTTGAGGCCTCACTGCGGGCGTCCTTCTTGCTTTTCTTTCTGAGAAGACTAAAAGGCACCACCGTCCCAGTGTCATCGAGAGCGGCAGCAGTGTCGGCCGCTCCATGCAGATACTCGGCCAGATCACTTAACTTGGGGTGACGGAACAAGTCAGTGACCGAGATGCTCAGTCCTTGATCTCGCGCCGCGCCCACCACCCGCATTGCGGCGATCGAATCTCCGCCGATCGAGAGGAAGCTGTCCTCGGCACTGATACTCTCGGTAGGGATTCGCAGTATTGATGACCAGAGCATTTGAACTCTCCTCTCCCACACCGTCTCTGGAGTCCGGCTCTTCTGATCACGCTGAGGAAGGAGCGAAGCCAGGTCCTCCAACGAAAGCGCAGACCCAATCTCTCGTAGTCGCCTGCGGTCAGTCTTGCCTGATGCTGACATCGGGATCTTGTCGACGGGAATATATAAAGATGGAATCATATATGATGGTAGAATGTTCGCCAATTTGTCCGGGCCCTCGTCGTAAAGCCTCACTGCCGTCTTCTCGGATTGTTCCTTGCCTTCAGCGGTGCAAATGTAAGCCACAAGTGTCAGGGTATTGCCACCACGAGGCACTATGGTCTCTGCTACGACCTCAGTCCCATGTCCATCCGGCAAAACTTGTCGTAGATGGTGTTCAATCTCAGGCAACTCGACTCTTTGGCCACGGATCTTCACCTGGGCATCCTTTCGTCCCAAGTAGATGACTATCCCGTCTGGATTATAGCGGACAAGATCTCCGGTTTTGTACAATCGCTCACGCCGGCCAGAGCCAGAGTCGCCTCGAAGCAGCCACGGCGGATCCTGAATGAACGAGGCCTGCGTTCCTTGCGGGTTCTTCAAGTACCCCTTAGCGACCGCTGGGCCTTCGAGAACCAGCTCTCCTACCGCACCCACCGGTGCTAGCTTATCCGGTGATTCAATTTCGACGATCCAAGGAGTACTTGCCATGCCGCGCCCGATCATGCCATTTTTCCACTTACCAGGCACCACTTCTATCAAGGTGCCGGCGGGGCACTCGGTTGGCCCGTACCAGTTCCATAGCTTGACTTTCCTGTTTTTCCACCTCAGAACATCCGTTTCACGTAGCGCTTCTCCAGAGAAGATTAGGGTTTCGAGAGTCGCAATGACTGTCTCGACCGAAATCATATTCGCGACTGAGGGCGTCAAATGGACCATGTTGGCTCGAAATCGCACGATGGCTTGGCTGGTCTCATTATCCCGCTCATATTCAGACGGAATGCACAGACAGCCACCGTAGTTCAAGGCCATAAAATGGTCCCACAAACTATGGTCGAAAAGGTAGGAACCAAATTGAAAGAGACGGGTCGATGGACCGGCCTCGACTCTGGTTGCCGCGGCGTGGACAGATGTTACGACAGCACGGTGGGAGAGAGAGATCCCCTTGGGGACACCAGTGGATCCAGACGTAAAATATACTGCTGCTGTGGATGATGGAGTGGCCATGGCGAAGGCCTTGTGGTTCTTGGAAGCCGGGACATTTGTCTCTGTGTCGTTCCACAGGCTGTCATCGACGTGGATCATCTCATGAGCCGGGAATAAACCAGAGGTTTTCGTGGTACCTAACACGAAACGAGGATCGGTCAGCTCGAGGACAGACTCCCGTCTGCCCTTGGGCATGGTTGGCGTCATCAGAGTGAAAGCCACCCCTGCGCGCAGTACTCCCAAAATGGCAACCACCGTCCACTTGGACTTCTCCATGCAAATTGGAACAATGACTTCTGCTTCAACCCCGCGCTCGGTCAACTGATGGGCGAGATTAGACGACAAACGGTCGATTTGGGCATACGTGAACTCTCCATCCCAGGCACAGACGGCAACGGAGTCAGGGAATCGCTCGATACTATACATGACCATCTCGTGGAGGCATGAGTCAACAGAAGCCGGAGTTTGATGGTTCCACGTCCAGATTTTGTTCAGGTCCGACTGGTTCATGGCATTGATTTCTCTCAGGAGATAGTCGGCGCGAGTTGGATTTGCCATTTGCCGAAGAATGTGCTCGAACTGATCCAAGATTCTTTCTGCCTGTGCTGGGTGGACAACGCTCGCATCGTAGCTCATTTCAACCTGCACATTGGCTTTTGACAGGTTGCACAGAATCATGATAGCATATGTGTTGAACGACGCGTATTCTGTCGTGCCTGTACGTGCTCGACGATTCGTATCCGCGGCCCAGAGTCCCTCTTTACTGTTGGCCACCAGGCCTTGCTCCTCTGGCTGGACGACAAGCAGAGACTGAAATCGACACCCCCGCTCAGCGTCCTCGCTCAGCCGTCGGATCAAATGCAACCCGGCCTGTTCATAAGCAATCATATCAACGGCTTGCGCTTGAATCTCTTGTAGCAGTTGCTTCACGCTTTTATCGCCCGCACACACTATTCGTAAGGGAACGGTGGCAATAGTCGGTCCTGCAACGCGGTCTACCCCGACCATAGCTGCTTGCCGACCAGTGCTAACTGTGCCAAAGACTGCTTCAGGTGTGTCGGTATATCGTGCCTGGAGCAGGGCCCATGCAGCCTTAAGCAAGGTAGATGGAGTATAGTCGTCTTTCGGCCATGGGAGATCGGTTACCTGCTTCTCAACCATGGCTTTCGCCTGAGGAACGTAGCCTGGGGACGGCAGTTCCGGGAATGGGACGGCTCTTGAGTCGGTGAGCTGTGATCGCCAGAACTCGTCCAGGGAGGGCCTATCTTGAGAGCGCAGATGCTTGACAAAACTCTGCAGTGGCATTAACTTGTGATCTTCGCAGCCCTCGTATCGCTGCTGCACACTCTGCAGCAGTAATGGCAACGACATGCCATCGTATAAGGAATGATGGATGGTCAGAACAAACCACAGCTCATTCCTTTTGGAATCTGATACCAGACCTGGCTTGTTTAATGCGAGCCCCAGGCCCATGGGGTGCTTATCCTCTCCTTTCAGGTACGAATCGAGGTCTGTCCCATAACCCCACGCCTGTGGTGTGTCAACTACTACCTGCAGGAGGCCATCTTCTGGGACATCAACAATTCGCGTTTGCAGGATCTGGGTTTCTGCTACCATTTCGTCCCAAGCATTCTGAAAGCGAGGAACGTCAACTCGAGACGCAAGGCTGAAGACAAGTTTCGCGACGTACTGTCCTTCCCGTCGTGAGGTCATGGCCATCAGACCCTCTTGGAGCGGCGTGCAAGGGAAAATGTCCCGGATCGACTCGATTCGCACGCCGCATCGAGATGCGGCTTCTCGGCGTGTAGTCTCAGGACTTCGGATCATACTGAAAGGAGATGGGATATGATGATTGATCCCCTCTGGAGAGTCTGCGAGGACGCTTGCCATATCACTAAGTCGGGGGTGCTTGAGGACATGAGCGACAGCGATCAACACGCCTTGTTGCCTGGCGCAGGTGACTAACTTCATAGCTGAGATCGAATCACCACCGAGGCGCAAGAAACTATCATCTGCCGAGATCCTGGTTTCGTCCACGCCCAGAACTGTCGACCAAAGTTTTTGCAACCGTTTTTCCGATGCTGTCAATGGCATCCGTCGATTGTCTGAAGATATGCCCGAATCAACGATATCGTGTATGGTCAAAGATGAACCCAATTCGGCGATTCTCCTCCTGTCTGTCTTCCCACTTACCGTCAGGGGTAATGATGAGAGTGGGATATACGCCGTGGGTACCATGTATGATGGCATCACTTCTGCTAACATTTCATCCGCGTTGCTTGTCACCCGCTTGACTTCGGTTCTGAGCTGGTCTTTGTCCATCGTTCTGGCTCCTGACTGACCAATGAATGCCACCAGTAAGGGCGCACGGTGGTTCTTTGGGATAATCACAGCCGCTACAACGTGTAGGACTTTCCCTTGGTGTGATTGGCCCAACAACTTTTGGACGTGGTGCTCCACATCTCCCAGCTCCAGCCTTTGTCCTCGAATCTTGACTTGCTCATCCTTGCGGCCTTGGTATGTCAGAGTTCCGTCCTGCTCGTACCGCACCAGATCACCAGTGCGATAGAGCCTTCCTTTTCGTCCACGAAATCCCGGAGCACCGGAGAGCAGCCAAGGGGGATCTTGTACAAATGCGCCGGCAGTCTGTTCCTCATTGTTCCAATATCCCCTGCCGACAAGTGGCCCTTCAATCCACAGCTCTCCTACACTGCCGATAGGTACAAGCTGGCTAGGATCGTCTGCTCTAACTACCCATGTTCGTGATCCTACCCCAGTGCCGATATGTGTAGTGTGCTGCACATTGGCTGACACGGTTGCCACAGCTGTGCACTCAGATGGGCCGTACACGTTCCTAAACTGCTGTCCAGGCTTGAGCCTCTGCTGCCGCTCCAGAAGCTGGTCGTTACACGGCTCACCCGCGACTTCCATAGCTGTCAAGATCTTTAACGCTTCGTCATCAAGCGTACTCGCGACCGTGGGCGTGAGATTTGCAAAGTCTGGTCTCATATTCCTGATGACGGAGGACAGGCCCGACTTGCGCTCACTTTCGTTTGGTATGATCAGACATGCACCTGCGTACAAGGTATGGAGGATGTTGTACCAGGACATGTCGAAGGAGTATGACGCAAAATCGAGCACTCGTGACGAGACGTTGAGATTGATTGAAGATTTCTGATGGTGCAAGGCACTGGCGAAGTTACTGTGCGTGATCACTACCCCTTTAGGGATCCCTGTACTGCCAGACGTGAAGACAAGATATAGCGCATTGAGTGGTGTTACGGACGTTGATATTGTGGAAGGGTTAGTCGGACTTGTTGTCAACCTGCCAATGTCACCCTCCGAGACAGTCATGACAACGGCATTGCCGTGACCTTCGCCATCTTGTGCAAGATTCAATGCCACCAGTCTCCCATCAAGAGACGAGAGGAAGACTTTTGGCCGGACTTGGCTGACAATACTTCTCAACCGTTCCTCGGGCAGGGACAAATCGAGGGTCAAGCATGCTCCTCCGGCTCTCATCACCGCCAGCATTGCCACAGGTGTCCAGACAGATTTCTCAAAACATAGTGGTACCACGACCTCTGGCCCAACTCCCAGCATGATCAGGTGGCGCGCGAGTTGAGACGAAAGATCATCCAATTGACTGTATGCCAATTCGCCGTCCCATGCTTTGATTGCCGTCGAGTCAGGCTGTCGCCGGGAGACGGCCACAAGGAGATCATGGACGCATTCATCAATACACTCTGGCACGGTTGCGTTCCATTCCCAGATCTTGGTAAGGTCGGAGGTGGCGATTCTTTCTGTGTTCCGTTTCTTTTCTTGTTCCTGTTCGATATCAATGGCGACATTCCCGCCATCAATGTAATGTCCGCCATTAAGCGGTCGTTCTTTGTGATGGCATCTGGGTCCAAGTTCTGGGCTGGAGTTCCCTTCCTCATCACACTTGTCGGCCTCCATGTGGTCTTTCTGACCAAGGGAAGACATTTAGAAGGCTAAGGGCTGTGCAACCTTATGTTAATCCAGTCTCTTACTGGCGTAGCTGAACTTGAAAAGAAACAAGTAGTCAAACGGATATCAGCTTTGCTACGATCAGGTTTCGAATGCCAGCAGGCTGGTGACGTATAGTCACTGGCCTGCTCTTTTTTTCGATTCCGCGTCCATGACTACTTTGGCAGTCATGGTATTAGCGTTGATTCACGCAAGACCCACGTTATCCAGCCGATATCGCTGTGTGCCTACACCCGTGCACGAGGTGCTGCTGTATTGTGGGTACGAATTGCTGGACTGTAGCTCACGTTTCGCTGCGGATATTCCAAGGGGAGGAGCTGAGGTCCACTCGTGTGAAAAAATTCCCCACGTACCAGTACAGCGACATGGCCCCCAAAACGCACGTGTGCCTAGGTTTTGATACAAGTTCGGTCCTCGCAAGAACGCAGATCCATTAATGTACTCAATCTGCAAGGGAGGTCTTGCCATCACTAAATGCCAGTATGCCTTGATGGGACTAGCAGTCCGTCATTACAACACATGCAGGTTTCTATTGATAAATACACTAGTAAATAATGTATCGTTAAAGGCTGACCCGGCGAACTTACCAAAACGAATGGTATGATTTATCAGATACTCGGACCCACACTTGTGTCCACCGCGGAACGATTGACATGAAATACGAGAGACTAGGTTACGCAAGCTTATCAATCGTCGGATCAGATAACTTTGATTAATGCCAAGTACCTTACTGCACAAGGGATCGACGTTAGACATGTTTTTGGACAAAGTGGTCCTAACCCCCATAGCTTAAACTTGCAAGCAACCTCTAACACCTTTCTGTTTGCGACGTATTCGTACGTGGGCGGTCCAATGCTAGCAGCTGCATGATGCACAGTCGCGAGCTTCTTCCTTTTTCACTTAGCACCTGCCCAACTCAAAACTTTTTCGCGAACGTCAAAGCTGCTCCGTTTTCGGAGGATTCATTTGGCAAGAAGTCCCGCAGTCCAGCACTTGCTCGAGCACTTGCTCGATGAAGCCAGGGTAGTAGAACAATCTTAATTCCTAGTTGGCTCGGATGATCAGCGTTATGGCGACGTTCCAACTGAACCCAGGCTAGCAAAGTCGCTTTGTCATGTGCACGGATATCCTGATGTGGTACCGGTGGTCCTCCCACGAAGGTTTATGCCAGAATGGTAGCAAGGAACTTCCATGTGGCGGACAGCTCTCATCATCACACCGCGGTGTACTCTTGCATCATATATATGAGCATTATTATAAGTCGTTGCTCTGGGAAAATGACATCTCTGGCAGGTTGGTAACGTGTTCTTGGTCCCAATTCTTGAATGAGTCTTGAAATAATGGACCAAGGTCTGTATCGTACCTGTAAGTTCTCTATGCCGGTCGAAATGGGTGTTACCGGGGCCTTGGACTAGATATTAAGAACATTACGCCTAGTCAGTATCGAGCTGTTCGGATAGACTGATACTGCGTGTACCAGTTTTACATACCAGAACCGAGATGTGATAATGTATGGTACCTCTCTGGTGGAGTGTTCTGGATGCAATACAGACCAACGGGCGTAAAAGTTGCCATGGCCCGAGCCATCCGTTCCAGTGCCACCTTCTCCCACAAGCGAGATGTCTCGGGTCAATTCCCGCAGCCCATGGTCTGTTGTACACTCGAACCCCACTCCACCCCTGCTTGAAGATTTTTATCAGATGCTCCATCCAAAAAATCAGATATGGGACAGTTCGACTTGGCGGGCGCGTGCCTTTGTCGCTACTCGCCGATATAGGTTCAGAATCCACCTAATCCTACTCCGTAGAAACCTGAGAGTCAATGCGGTGGCTGCTCGCTATTTCTGCCCATGCTTGAGCTGATTCTATCGTTGCGGTCAATGCGACTGGGATCGGAATTGGTGCACAGTATCTGCTTCTGCTCTTCAACTGTGCCTTAGTCGCAGATACTCAATATTCGAGGGATTCTACTTGTGTGCCAGAAACTTAACTCAAAGCTGGACCAAGACAGGTATTTCCTCCGGCAGCAAACTGCCGCGCTCCTTCTATTGTGTCCTCTAGACCACTTCACCAGTGTCTGAAATGGCCAGTTCCTTTCCCGAAAAGGAGCCGGCAGCTTCCGCTCCAGGAATTGAAGATGGTGCTGAAAAGCAAGCTCGCCCGGCAGCTCTTGGACACGAGGCGTCACAACCACCGTCTACGAACAACGGCAATGAGACAATAGCGACCGTTTCCGAAGAGGGCGGCAAGGAGCAACAGGCCCAAAACACAGGAGGCATGGGCAACTACTTTGTGAGTGGCCTACTTACATGGCAATCTTCCCATTGTTACATCGCAGAATAGTGACAATCAGCCCTAGCGCATCTATACCTACTGCCTGTTTTGGGATGCTATTCTGTATGTTGTCGCCGTCATGTCTGCGGTGGCTTCAGGTGCTGCCCTGCCGTTGATGACGATTGTGTTCGGGCAGTTTGCAACGCGCTTCACGCAGTTTACTGGCGGTGACGGGGAGGTCAGTCCGTCAGAGTTCCGCAACCATGTCGATGGTTTCGTCCTCTGGTTTATTTATCTCTTCATCGGCCGGTTTGTTATCTCGTACATTGCCACGGTGACCGCCTCGGTGGCCGCCATCCGTGTCACTCGTACAATTCGGCTGAAATTCATGAGAAGCGTCCTCAGGCAAGAGGTGGCACATTTTGATCGCTCGATCGGCTCCATTTCAGCTCAGGTCACTACAAGTAAGTCCAAATCTTGAGCACGGCTGACTGTGGTTCTCAGCTTAGAGAAAAGGCTGACGAGTAGCAGATGGCACTCGAATCAACCTGGGCATAGCCGAAAAATTGGTCATTCTACTACAAGCTATTTCACTATTTGTATCTGCGTTTGTTGTCGCGGTGGTGATTCAATGGAAACTAGCCTTGATCACCATGAGTATACTCATTCCTATCATTCTTACAATGACTATCAGCATTGCCATTGACACCAAAATCGAAACGCCGATTGTGAGACTACACTCACAAGCTGCGGCTGTAGCCCAAGAGGCTTTGAGCTCTATCAAGACGGTCCATTCATTCTGGGGCCATGAGAAACTCCTCAGGACCTACGATAAGTACCTCACTCTGGGTCACGAGCGCGCGAAATCGAAGCGCCTAAACACCGCCGGGGGAAACGGCATCTTTCACTTCTGCATATTTGGCGGGACTGCACTTGCTTTTTGGCAAGGCTTTCGCATGTATCAGGCTGGTGAGATTGACGGTGTTGGGAGGGTGCTGACTGTCGCCCTGTCAGTTAGCTTGGGATCTACCGCAATGTCATCCATTGCCCCACAACTCATTCATATCGCCAATGCTTCTGCCGCAGCTACCGAACTGTTCTCAGTCATCGACAAAAAGTCGCAGCTCGATCCACTCTCACCAGATGGAGACCGGCCTTCAACCTGCAAAGGTGACATCGAGATTCGCAATGTGTCATTTGCGTACCCCACACGATCATCGGTCAAAGTCTTGAATGGTCTGAATCTGGCGATTCCCAACGGAAAAACCACTGGTTTAGTCGGAGCAAGCGGCTGTGGCAAGTCGACCGTCGTCGGCCTACTCGAGCGATGGTATGAACCTAATGCCGGTGAGATTCTGCTGGATGGTCGAGACATTTCCGACTACAACATGAAGTGGTTGCGCGGTAAGATTCGGCTGGTCCAGCAGGAGCCCGTTCTCTTTCGAGGCACAGTGTTCGAAAACGTAACCAAGGGACTTGTAGACGAGCAAGTCGCGCTGCCGCGGCATGAGCAACTTGAATTGGTCAAGACAGCTTGCAAACTGGCCAACGCACATGACTTTGTGGAGAACCTCCCCAATGGCTACGACACGGAAGTCGGTGAACGCGGTGGAATGCTCAGCGGAGGCCAAAAACAACGTCTGGTTATTGCCCGTAGTATCATATCCAACCCCAGGGTTTTGCTGCTCGATGAGGCTACCAGTGCTCTTGGTAAGACCCCCAAACCCATATCACACTGGGCATGACCCCCCTCTCAATTTGTTCTCGTTGACAAAGTTTCGCACAGACACAAGATCAGAGCACATTGTCCAAGACGCCCTAAACAAGGTGTCCAGAGACCGCACAACACTTGTTATCGCTCACAAGCTGTCTACCATTCAGGCTGCGGACAACATTGTGGTTCTCTCGGAAGGCCAGGTAGCTGAACAAGGCACGTATGCCGAACTCCTTGAAAAGGGAGGCTTCTTCGCTGCCCTAATTAACAGCCAGAAACTTGGCGACACCGATGCGACACCTGAAGAGATTGAAACCCCTGCAGAGCCAACTAGCGTACGCCATGAAAAGTTGGAGCTCTCTAGACTTTCTGAGGATACTGAGCAAACTGATCCTCACCAGACAACTGGCACCTTGAACTACTCGCTAGTTCGTTGCCTAGTTGTGATGCTCCGAGAGCAGGGAGGTCTGAAATTATACCTGATCTTACTGTTCTTGACATGTTTCGTTGGTGGGGGTTTGTACCCTGCTCAAGCAGTCCTGTTTGCAAGGCTCATTGACGTATACACATTGACTGGCTCTGAAGCCAAGCAGAAAGGTATGCAGAAACGTGCCCTCTCACATATTCCTGCATGGCTAACACACTACTTTAGCCGATTTCCTTGCAATGATATTCTTCATCTTCGCCATCATCAATATGTGTTCCTACGCCATCATTGGCTGGGTGGGAAATCACGTACGAGTTTCCCTTCACTTTCACTGACACTAATCATTCTTGTCGAATTGGTGCTGATAAATCCTTCAGGTCGGCCAGGTCGTTGTACATCGATATCGCCTGGAGATCTTCCGTCGCCTGTTGAGCCTTGACCAAGAGTTTTTTGATATCCCCCAGAACACTTCTGGAGCACTGGCGTCGAAGCTTTCCCTGGTCCCAGACTCCATTAACGAAATGCTGTCTATCACGCTGTTTCTCCTCCTGATCTGCTCTATCAACATTGTGGCGTCCAGTACCTTGGCGATTTCTTTTGGATGGAAACTGGGCCTGGTTGTCGTCGCGGCGGGCCTTCCCATTCTTATAGGATGTGGATACGCACGCACAAAACTCGAGGCCAAGTTTGAACTTGAGACGAACGAGCGGTTTGCAGATACGGCCGCGCTCGCAACGGAAGCAGTCACATCTATTCGAACGCTGGCTTCTTTGAGCCTTGAAGAGCCAATCTATAACGAATATCGCGTCACGCTGGACCGCATTGCGAAGTCTTCCCTCTCGACGATCACACTTACCTCATTGGGCTACTCGCTCTCCCAGTCACTGGAGTTCTTGCTCATGGCACTCGCATTCTGGTATGGCTCTCGCTTATTAGCGACTGGAGAATATAGCGTGACGCAGTACTTCACTGTCTTCCTGTCAGTCCTCTTCGGAGGTCAAGCCGCAGGCCAGATCTTCGCTTATGCCACTTCAGCTGTCAGGTCCCAGTGGGGATCGAACTGGATCTTGTGGCTACGAACACTTGAGGCTAAGATCTGCGAAAACGAAGAGAATAAAGACGTCGGACCTACAGGCGATGGTTCGCTGTCCGTTGAAGATATCGAATTTCGATACAAGCAACGAGGTGCAGCGCGTGTTCTCGACGGTATAGGCATGAAAGTACGTGGATTCATTCTCGTCACTACTAAAGTTGTCCAAACTAACACTGCTCCTTCTATGTAGATTCCGTCTGGCTCTCACGTAGCTTGTGTCGGCGCCTCAGGATGTGGCAAAAGCACTCTTATCGCCCTACTTGAACGCTTCTACGATCCAATCGCAGGGCGAATTACGTACGGGTCCACTGACATCAGAAAATTTTCGCCACGTCTCTACCGCGATCAAATATCCTTGGTTCAACAAGAACCTACACTTTATGATGGCTCTGTCCGCGACAACATCGCTCTCGGCGTCACTTACGAGCCATCAACCGAGGATATCCTCGGTGCTTGTCGCCAGGCGAATGCAGCCGCCTTCATCCAGTCTTTGCCAGAAGGACTGGATACTCCCTGCGGTTCCAAAGGCCTCCAGTTCTCGGGTGGGCAGAGACAACGGATTGCCATTGCCCGAGCTTTGATCCGCCGGCCACGATTGCTACTTCTGGACGAAGCCACCTCTGCTCTGGATACACAGAGTGAGAGGGTGGTCCAGGAGGCATTGGAGAAGGCGGCTGCGACTCGGACGACTGTCGCTATTGCACACAGGCTTAGTACGATTCGTTATGCTGAAACGATCTATGTCTTCGCGGATGGGAAGATAGTGGAACACGGAACACACGAGGAGCTCCAGCGTCGGAGAGGACAGTATTACGAGATGTGTCTGACGCAGGCGTTGGACAATAATGAGGTGACGAAGTAAGCGAGCGGACTGGGTGAGATCAGAGTACTAATGCTATGGTACCGGGATCTTTTAAAAGGGCCTAAATTGTTAGTATTCGTTTCCGTTGTCGTCATCTGAGAGGAGAGAGATAAGGATGCGTCCGGCTCTGGTGGTTGCTGGCCTCGTTGCCCACTTGCTGCTTCTCTTATTGTTGGCGAGCAGCTTTGCCGGTGGTCAACCAGAAAAAGCGCTATCCTGCTGTATAAAAGGCGATACGCGAGGCTGATGGCGCTCTTGTATGCTCGCTGTCGCCACCTTCGTGTTGATTGCCAGTTGCGTAATCGATCGGCGAGTAGTTGGCCAAGATGAAACAGAGTCAGGGTTTTGCGGCCGAGGTTCAGCAGGTCTTTGCGGCTTAGGACAGGTGGGAGGCTGGGTTCCTGTTGCAAAAGTCGAAGATATAGAGGATAAAGGCGAAATCGGCACAGCTCATTCCGTAATAGTTGACGATGATACAGTTGCGACGTTCGTAAGACTAGGTTCGCCGATTCAATGCCCCATGTCACCGCTCCACCCGCTGTTGTGAAGTCCGGAAACATTGCCTGAGCATTGGGGCTTATAGTAGGGATTACTATAACTACTATATTAATAACGTAGATCATCAGTAAGCGGCGCATATCAGCGAGCGGCGCACTTCTCCACTTTCCCACCACCCACCTTCTTTCCTACGCGTTCACTACACACCAAAGGATGCAAACTCATACATCTGAAGCAAGAATTATTCTTGCTATGCAAGCCGTTTTATCTTCTAAAAGTTTAAGCTGTCGTGCAGCTGCAAAGCTCTACCACGTCCCTGAAACGACCATGCGGGCCCGATTGAACGGGCGAGCTCCAAAAGCCAACTCTCAACCCGCCGCCCAAAATCTGACTGTGATTGAAGAGGAGGTGATGCTCTGCTTGCTCTGTTCAGAGCAAGGGAGCACCAGGAGCCTGGTCACGTGATTTAGCCTTTGGCTGTCCCTAGGGAGTCGCGGTGCCTGGGGTGCGTTCCTCCTCCGGTTAACCTTCCCCTTGGGTCCTAGCGCCCTCGTGACCGTTGGCCTCGGCCGGGTTGCGGTTGCGGTCCGTAACAGAAGCCAGGGTTTACACCTGTCCCCCGCGAGGTGACGCACGAAATTAGCTGGATTACCGGGTGATCCGGGCGCCCCTACGGCAGGTCAGGTGAGCGCATCACCGGGTGATCCGCGGCGAACTAGCTGTGTAGGTGAACTTTCGAGGGTTTTAGGTAAGCCTTTCCAAACGGTACTTGTCCCACAGTCCCACAGTCCCACAGTCCCACAGTCCCACTATCCCACCATTCCATAGTGCCAGAAGAACGACGGTGAGTTGCCACAGAAATGGGATTGGCTCTACGATAGGGCGGTCGAAAAACCGTCACAATATTCCGGAAGTCCCACAAACATGTTCCTTGGTCTCGCAAATATCCCTGCTAGCACCCCTTTAGGTCCCAAGTCCGCTGTCAATTCCGCCCAAGGGCGGGGGGTGGTTAGTTGGCATTCGAGACGTGTGGGATTAGTAGCTACTGTACAACAATACGTTGTTGAGAAAAGAGTCTGGATGCTTCTGGTCACGAGGGTATCTCTTAGCTAGTCCACTGGCTGTCCACAAACTATCTACAGGTCCTCTGACCTTGTCTAAAGTGCTTGATACTTCTTCTACACTGTTATCGTATACTTTGGCGCTTTTTGCACCAGATGTCGCACCAGTTAGAGCGATCACGAAAGGCCTGTGCCGACGACGCCAAACATTCAACAAATCTGAAAGATGAAGACGCCAAGATTATAATCATTGGTTGTGGACCGACTGGAGCACTCTTGAGCGCCTTATTGGGAAGACTATCAATCTCGAATATTGTTCTCGAGAAAGAAACCGAAATCGTGCAAGACCCCCGAGGAATCGCTTTAGATGAGGACGGAATCCGGCTCCTCCAAGAACTTGGGCTATATGACAAAATATACTCTGAAATTGGCCAGTGTGTCGGGTGGCTACACTTTACCTCTGGTAAACATGGACTCAACACCAAGCCTTTTCTACGAGTCAACCTCAACACTACAGAAGGTGGCACTGGACACGTCGGCGCAATCAGTCACCGTCAGCCATTAATGGAGAATTGTATACGAACCGTCGCGCAAGCTTGCCAAAGCTCTCAGATTAGACTTGGCTCAATAGTGTCAGCAATTGACGAGGATGAGACTGGCGTTGTAGTGACATACACCGCAGCGGATGGGACAGTAGAGAAGATACGTGGCCTTTTCTTGGTAGGAGCGGATGGGAAGAAAGGCCACACAAGGAAGAAGTATCTTGAGCCAAGAGGAATAACAATGGACTCACAACCAGGGTCAGTCACAACCTCGTCTCTCTAGCGTTATTGTGTCGCGTCCGATTAACTCAAGCTGCGTTCAGATACGAATATCAAGAGACATGGGTGGCAGTGAACTGGAAAATCACACCGCCGACTCGCGAGACACATCCAGAGTTCCCACTATGGACCCGTGGCTACACGCCAGAAGATGTTTACGACGCATTTTTCCCAAAGAACTTTCGATTTATCGGAAATCCAGATAGACCGGCGGTCTGTGGCTGTTTTGGTAGACGTGAGCAGCATCTCTGGAGGTTTGAATTTGTCGTAGATCCAGGTGAAGATGCAGGCGAGATGGCTACAGAGTCAAAAGTCGCAGAGATCATCTATCCCTATTTGACACATCGTGGGGATGTTTATGGGTCAGTTTAATCCTCATCTACAGACCCTGTTTCTAATGCATCTACAGACTGCAGGACCCAATCTCGTTCCCAAAGGATTGTATTGAGGTCCTACGTTCACGTCCCTTTACCTTTGCGGCTCGGAATTGCAACAAATGGGCCCTGGGTAGAGTGATGCTGTGTGGGGACTCAGCTCATGTAATGCCACCTTGTAAGTCTGCCCCTGCATTGTTGCTTTCTAAAACTTAACACGGCATAGTTGGAGGCCAAGGCATTGCGTCTGGATTCAGAGATGCCTCAGGCTTAGCCTGGAGACTCGCGTTACTCTGCCGAAGAGAGAATGAAGCATACCACAAGAGTGTGATTAGCAGCTGGTATACGGAACGGAAACAACAACTCGAGGTCTCTATCGCAAACACTGTCACGAATGGCAACTTGTGCACTACCCGAAATCAAGTCACCATATTCTTTCGAGACTGGATACTTTGGTTCATGCAGCAGTTTCCAGCTTGGAGAAAACAACTAGAACTTGGACCTCGTGTCGACGGAATGGTCAGATACAAGTGGGCTCCGGGAATGGCCTTTTTGCCTGACGATTTTGGTGGGAGATGCCTGCCTCAGGTCTACTGCCGACCGCTCTTCATTTCAACCAAGTCAACAGATCCAGGGGTCCGTTTCACAGACGATGTCATCTTTGGAGCAGACAAGAAGATGCTCTTTCAACTTGTCCTACTTGTGGACAACTTGAGCGCCGCCAAAAAGGCGTTGCTAGACCTACAGGCGGTAGACTTGGAGAGAGTCTCGAAAGGGATGCTTTCAGGAAAAGAGGCTACATGCATCACACACGACTCGAGCCTCGAGCCAGACGACGTTGATGAGCCCCTGATTCCTTTCAAGCAGCAGCTATACAGGATCGCCACAGCAGAAGAATTTGCGGCCACTGAAGCACTTTGCAGGAATCGTCCCGAGCCAATTGGCTACAATATGTATCAGATGAGAGAAGCAATGAAGGGGAGGCGCTATGTTATCGTACGCCCCGACCGCTTCGTATTCGCGGCTTGCGGGACCGTAGAAGGATTGGTGCAGGCGTGCGCGGCGATAGAGGATGCTGTCTTCTCTAAAGGAAAGATATAACGGCTCAAACAACGTACTGTAGTACATTCCAAATCTACGCTCCAAACCACCTTCCCTGTTTTAAAGTTAGCGCTGTGGCGTGGTCAAGAAGCTAGGCTTGATACCCCGCTGGACGCAGCAATCGTGGAGGGGTAAGCCTAAACCTTGCTGCCTTTAAGGTCTACGCCGGTGCCGAGAACCCCCGAAGCTACAAATGTTCAACCGTGGCCCTTTTCCCTCCAGCATTTGCCCTTCTCTCACTCCAGGCTTGCTAGATCCTCCCGGCAAAAGAAGGTGATTGCCTAGACTGCTGGAATTTGTTCTGAGGCTCCCAGAGACTCACTATTTGTGATGAAACAATGACGTGCACTTCTTCTCCTCGAGCGTTCGACAGCTTTAGAAATGGAAGAAAATGCCCTTACTGTCCTAAAGATTTCTTTAAGGCGGATCACTTCCATCGCCATCTACGATCTCACACGAAAGAGAAGCCATTCTCGTGCAAATATTGCGGGAAGTCGTACCCGCGACAGTAGGCTGGAGCCCTCCTCCGGCAGTTTCTTACTGAAGTTTCGGTAGTGACACCATGTTACGGCACGTTAGGACTCACCATAAGGGTGAAAGTCCTGGTGAGGGCCTGACAAATCCTGATACATCAGACGTCGATAGACAAGGGACACGTGCACCGCCCTTGCTGCCGACTTGGACGGACTCAAATAGCGCCATCTCGTCCCAGCAACCGTCCAGAATCTCTCAGCATCAAGGCCGCTTCAACCCTGACCTTGCTGCGCCACAGTCCTTTGTTGGCGAGTCTCGAGGCGATTCCTTCGCCCAAGGACACAACATGCGGTTCCAGCAGGGTGCTGCTTGCTCTCTACCTGGCCCAGATCATACGCAGTCGAACATTCTCCCTTTGACACCGCCGCTTGAATCGGCGCAAGCCGCGGCTAGCCAATTTGCACCCCAGTTCGCCTTCCCAGCCCGAGGATTCGACGCGTTCAACGATGAGGTGGACCCCATGAGCTGGTTGTTGCAGGCTGATTACAATCTAAACAGTTTCAACGACCTTATTTTTGGGTTCAATAATGATCAGGTTGACATGTCTCAATTAAACAACGGTAACCCTCGAATCTCGTTCGCATCAGAGTTGCATCCACCTCAAACTCGAGCTGACCGAAGTCAACGGAAGGTACCTGATCTCCGACATTGCTGGTATACGCAGGTATCCGCTACAGATGGCCTGCATGGCACAGCATCGAGGAGCATGAGCCCAGCGCCAAGTGATGATCAGTCGAAAGACAATATCGACGAAAATTATCGCGTTAGTGCTGCCTCGAAATTGCGGCCGGAGCCGAGAACTGAGCCTTTACCTCCCATCGACCTCCTCAACCTATTCATCCATCTTTTCTTTACGCGGTTCAATGTAATTCTACCGCTAATCCACGGTCCGACATTCCAGCCTACGAGCGAGAATGCGCTGTTGGTCCTATCGATTTGCTCTGCAGGAAGTCTTTGGTTCGGCTCGCAGGAAGCTACCAATGCTGGATCGATGCTCTTTGAAAGAGTGAATAAGGCCATTCTCGAGTCACCCTGGGAAAAGTACATCCTCAAAGATTCCCGTGACAGTCTGAACAAACTGAAGGCATCAGTGATAGGGCAAACGTTTGGCCTACTAGCTGGAAACCCTGTGCATTTGGAGACTGCCGGTGGTTACCATGGGACTGTAATCTCGGCAGCACGTCGCATGAAATTCTTCGATGACAAGTCAGAACTGCCAGTTGATGAAAACATACCCGCTTCCCAGTTGAATAAGGTGTGGAGAGCGTGGGCGAGAAGTGAAGAACGCAAAAGAATGGCAGTTTCTCTTTACATCCACGATGCAGAGATCGCGGACCTATTTCACCACGAGCCTTTTCTTCGACATAGCTCAAGCCGTTTACCACCATTATCATCTACCGAGCTTTTCAACGCACCGTCTGCGGAGACCTGGTATACAAGACTGAAAGCCGAACGAGAAGAGAGTGCGAATTTCAATGCAAATACTCAAGGTAGTGGTTCACTACACGGACAGAACGGTAGTGGAGACCTGGATGTTAGGCTTAGCCGCCCAATCGCATCACCTTCCATGGTGGAAATTTACTCGACACTCTCGGGCATTGGTGCATCAATCGCCGCCAGTCATCGTCTCAATTCTCTGACCGTCGAGTCTCAAGCACAGTACGAAGCAGAGCTTCTGGCATGGTATGACGAGACTGCCAAAATGTCTCATAAATGGGCCCTACCAGAGAGCGGAACGTCTCAACTGACTCTCAATGTCCTGGCACTATGGCACTACACATGGATGGCCCTGAATGTCGACCTGAACATCCTCGAGTTGGCTGTTGGCCGAGAGGGCTCGGTCGTATCCGAATCGACGATCGACTATGTTGATGCCTGGGTGAGATCCGACGAATCGTTACGGTGTCTTCTCCATGCCTGGTTGTTACAAGATTGCATGGTTCGTATGCCTGCCGGACCAGTTGTCGCACTTCACGTGCCACGTATACTCTTTTCAGCAGCAGTGGTCTGGCACTGTTACATCTTATACCGCCCCAAACCCCTTCCTGCCACTTCCAGAAATCTCAGTATCGACAGCAGTCGCCTTGGATACATCCTTGCTCTCCCTGAAGTTCAAATGATGGCTCGCGAACGTGAGCAATCACCATCATGGGCGGTTGCCTGGAGTGGAGCCACAGGGTCTCGCCTTATTCACGATAACATAGCACGACTCCAAGATACTCTTGGCTCTATCCTCACGCAGATAAAACGGCAGACGTTGTACACCTTAGCGGATATTCTTCGTCGTTCGGCGTCGTATGGAATCGCTAGTAGGATGGCTGATATCGTCGAGGCGTTTCTGTCTCACGGCATGGATGGGGTCAATGATAGCTCTTGATCTGAGAGTAACGAAAGTGCGAGGTGATCTTAGAACAACGTTTACTCAACTACATCTTCCCGCCCCCAACTTGCTGCCGAGACTTCTATTCCAACATCGCGACCAAGGACGTCCATGATGCATGCCTGCGAGCGAGACTTCTATAGCTCTACCTCTAGACGTTTCTCCAACAAATGTAGTAACACCCTTGGCTCGTCTAGTTCGAGAGAAGAGATCGATGTCTGAGGTCATGGCTTGGGAACGTCTCAGTTCTAGCTCCGCTTGTGTTGGCTATGTTTCTACCGTAAGCAGTCTTGATCCCTGCACTTGTGTATAGCACCGATCTAGTCGCTTTGACTTTGCCGCTGGGCGTAGCAAACTCTGGTCTCTAGATCATCGCGTTATTCTATACACAGGTGCACATATGGAGCAGGAAAAGGTCCAATATAGAGAGCTGTATGAGGATGCAGTTGTATCATTCGAAGACTACCTTGTTAGCAAGCCTTGCTACACCCTCTATCTCCACCTCTACAATATCGCCATGCTTTAGAAACTTGTTCTGGAAGTAGCCAACACCGCTTGGAGTACCAGTCATGACTACTGTTCCAGCTCGGACAGTTGTTCCCCGACTCAAATGCCTCAGTATATCTTTGACAGTCCATATCATATCATCTGTCCCAGTCGTCTGCCTAACCTCCCCATTGACACGTGTCGTATATTTCAGGGTTTGGGGGTCCGGGATCTGAGCTGGGGACACCAGACAATGTCCAATGGGAGCAAAGCTGTCAAACGACTTGCTATAGCAGAACTGACCGCCGCTTGCCTCCGGCAACTGAAAGTTGCGAGCTGATACATCGTTGCCTGCAGTATAGCCCAGCACATATTCAGATAGATCAAAGTCTTCTTCTGGGAGGTTCTTGAAGTCACGAGAGATGACAAAAGTCAACTCTCCTTCGTAATCAAGATGCGATTGTGCCGACTTATGAACTGCAATCGAGTCATGAGGGCCAGCAAGAGCGTCAGCAGGCTTGGTGAACACGACTGGGTATGTTGGGATGGTCAGCTGTGGTATTGTATCAGCGATAGTGTTCCAGATCCTATCCAAAGAGGGTCCTTGGGACAAGCGCCGTAAGTGAAAGACGGTAGGCGAGACTCAGCTGTGCGACTTACGTTTGCCTCTGCCGCATGGTGTCTGTAGTTTAGGCCGATGCATATGATCAGAGGACAATCTTCAATGGGACAGAGCAACTGTACTAACGATTAGCTGACCCGCTGAGCCACCACTGCTTGAAGGCGTGATTCAGTCCAAGACATACCTCTGACACCGTTAATTGTTCGTTGGACGCCGCCTTGAACCCATTTCGCACGGTCCCTGCCAGCTGCTGAACAGTGTATTTGTTGCTTTCGGCTTTGATAAGATTGCCGTAAACCGCTTTCCCCTTATGCTGAAATCTGACCAGTCTTTCAAAAGTCATCTTTACTTTTCATAAACATGCAACTCTTTTGCCGTAGCTTTTAGGACTACACCTGTGTTCTTTTAGGCGTACTTGTAGTACCTTTTGACTGTTCTGTATGCGGAATCTGCTATGCGGGCTGAAGTGGGACAAGTGCCGAGCCGAAATCAGGCCGTGCTGTGGGACGGCCGGTGATAGAAAGTGCCGTATGCAAATTACCCCGAGACCAGCATTGGACATAAAACAAGCGAGCTAGTCGAACAGAGCCATTCTTGAGCAAGAGTTCAAGTTCTACGTGAACATACTTCGCCATTGAAGTCCACCGGAAAAAATGGCCAAGCCTGTTGTTCATGTCGTCCGGCTCGCCCATGTCCATTATCAGCACCCAGATCTGGAGAAGGCGTTGGGTTTTCTGAAGGATTTTGGCATGCTCATTGAGAGACGAGATGGCGACATTGTTTATCTGAGAGGATACGGCGTTCAGCCTTACATTTACGTTGCCTCGCAGTCGCCAGATCAGAAACGTCACTTTTGCGGGACATCATGGGTGGTTGCAAGCATGGAAGATCTCGAAGCAGCTGCAGCCCTTCCTACCGCCCAGAAAGAAGGCATCCAAGAGGAGCTGGGGCCTGGAGGAGGCAAGAAGGTGACGGTGGCTGACCCTCTGGGCTTTCCTGTCCATTTCACTTTTGGTCAAACCCTGAGGAGCGTCGCAACTACCAAGGATAATGCCCTCCGGCTCGAAAAGACCGCTCCCACCTCAAATTTAGCCCTGGAGAAACCACGAAAGGGCGAATTCCGCCGCTTTCATCAAGGTGCCAGCCCAGTACACAAACTAGGGCATTTCGGCTATGTTGTCGGCAAAGCGAACTTCGAAGAGATGCGACAGTGGTACATGACCACACTGAATTTGAAGGCTTCAGACACTATTTTCGACCCTGTCACCGGGAAAGACGATACCTGCTTTATGCATATTGATTTGGGTGCGACGTACACCGATCACCACGTAAGTCCTTCACTAAGAGGCCTTTCCAGATAAATCCGAGGGGGCTTCCTCTAACGACTCTCTCTGTTGTCTAGAGCTTTTTTATAGCTTCGCATGCTACCTCCACCGATGCTCATGTTCATCATTCAAGTTTCGAGGTAAATGACTTCGACACTCAACTACTCGGACATGACTGGCTGCGCTCCAAATCTTGGACAAACTGCTGGGGCGTTGGACGACATGTTCTTGGGAGTCAAATATTTGATTATTGGTGAGTGGTACCTACGCAACCCTTCGAACTCCTGCGAATCGAGCAGAGAACATGAACTCACGATTCAAAGGTTCGATTCGTCCGGCAATATTGTTGAACACTACTCTGATGGCGATTTGGTCAATGAAGACACCCCTGAGAAGAGGGAACCGGCTGCTCCGGACAGCCTTTTCGTGTGGGGGCCTAATATCCCTCTTGGCTTTATGACAGGAAGAATTGAGGATGCCGGGATACCATTGCCGCTGCCCCAACCACAGATAGTTGGAGACGGCAAGGAGGTGACGCCAGTCCCTGTCATTGCTTGATTCCCGCTTAAGAGACGGGTGCTTTACCAACTTGCTTGAAATACACTCCGTGGCTTCCGTCCCTTAGCAATTCCTGCATGCAATACTGTAATCAAGTGTGAAACCTATCAAGTATGGGCTCTATAGAGTTCCTAGTTGAACTAGCCAGATATGGACCATCGTTAGATTCGAAGAGAATGCTGTCTTCGCTTTGTCCCACCCGAAGACATCTCGGCGTATGCACCTTGACGGGATCACGAGGCTGAGCATTCCGGTATCGCGGGAGACTCGGGGCCCTTGTGCCTACGGAATAGCACTGTCAGCGGTGGGGGCCCACTTGACTAAAACGGAAAAGGCTGTTGGGAGCGGCCCACATTGCTGATGTGGGACGCCAGGCGAGATCTGAGAGAACGACCGTTTGGTCTGATAGTGTTTCCCACGGGGTCTCCACGAATGAGGGGCCTCCACAAAGGAGTTACTGGGATACCAGAATCTGGGGTCTTGCTTCGAACCAAATATCGCTCTTTCCCAGCTCATATAGACCATCGTATCTTGCTACTAGGTACTACATCGCAAGTTCTTGACTCAACAGTCGAAACACAATGTCGTCCACAGTTGGAGAGCGCGGTCGTCCAGATTCTGAGGTGATACAAGTGCAGGGTGTCCCAAAGGCCACCGGCAAAGACACTTCAGAGAAACATGTGGATCATGTGGATCACGTCCCCGAGGTCGCTGGCAACCTCGTGTACGACGAGAATGACGAAGAACCACAGTTGCACTTCCGGACTTACTTTGCCTTGCTGGCCATGTTCCTATTGAATTTGGTCCAGACGTTCGCCCTTCAAGGTCCTCCTGCAGTGGTATGGATGATTCTTACAAGCTCTCAGCTACATTGAGTGACTAACGCTTTTGAAAGCTATCTTTTATCGGAAAAGATCTTGGGAATACGACAGCAGAGACATGGATTCCCAATGCTCTTGCACTTGTTCAAGCAGTCATTGCTCCCGTCATCTGCTCCGCATCGGACACATTCCAGGCTCGAAAGCTACTGCTCGTCGGCCTTCCTGTGATTTCTTGCATTGGCGCAGCCATTGCCCCCGGCGCTGGCAACGTATACCGGCTGATCGGTGCTCAAATCATGATCGGATTTGGGTTTTCTACCACTCCACTGGCATATTGTGTTCCGAGCGAGATACTACCCCGGAGATGGCGGCCTAGTAAGTGCCAAACAAAGGACTTTTCCAAAACTACGATCTAAAATTTTATAGTGGCCCAAGCTGGAGTGAACGTCGCCGCTGCCTTGGGTGCTGCGATCGCACCACTGATCATCGGCGCTTTGACGAGAAGGAATGCACATACTGGTTGGCGTTACTTTTATGTACTGATCTACACTAGACCCCATCTAGGAGAGACATGCTAACTCGTCGCTTAGTGGATTCAAATGGCGCTATGGGGCTCAGCTGCAATTCTTACTTTCCTCGGGTACCAGCCACCCCGAAGGCATACTCGTTATGACCACCTTTCCTTGCCACAGAAAGTTGGCCGGCTCGATCTCCCTGGTATCGGACTCCTCACAGCTGGCTTGACATTGCTACTCACAGGTATCAACCTTGGAGGAGGACTATACACATGGACCGACGCCCAAGTCTTGGGAACAATGACTACTGGCATCGTTGTCCTTATCGCCTTCGGTGTATATGAATGGAAGCTCACCAAGACTGGAATTCTCAATCACGAATTATTTCGAGGCGGCAAAGATAGAGGCAGGACATTTGCGCTATGCCTGTTCCTCGTGTTCATCGAAGGTCTTCTGCTATTTGCATATGCGATATTTTATCCAGTCTTGTAAGCCTCCCGTTTGGATTTCTTTCTCGCTCAAGCCACATACTGATCACTTCACTTAGGACTACTTCCCTCTTTGAAGCGGACCCCTTTTTGTCTACTGCGAGAGGACAGCCATTCTGGATTGTAGGCGGATTAAGCACAATCATTTATGGCTATGCGAGCACCAAGATGAGAACTATCAGATCTCCTCTGTTTGTTGGATTCCTTCTTCTGACAGCTGGAATTGTTGGATTCGCGACAATCCAGCCGGGCGACTCAATCAGCGCTATGGCTTTTGCTGGCCTGTCCGGCTTGGGTTTCGGAAGTCCGCTTATCCTTGTTATCGCCGGTGTCCATCTCTCGACGCCTCACGAGTTTATCGCGACAGCAACTGCGATTACTACAAGTTCCCGGGCAGTGGCAACTACTGTGTTCACCGCAATCTACGCAGCGGCCTTCACTACGCGCCTGGAAGAGCGCCTTCCAAATTACGTCGGCGCTGCAGCCCTCCAAGCTGGGCTACCTCAGTCTTCACTTCGAGAGTTCGTCCAGGCTCTCGCAGCTAATCAAGATTCTCTCCTGCAGAATATTCCAGGAGTCAATCCAGCAATCATCCAGGCAGGTGTCGTTGCGCTGAGGCAAGCTTTTGCCGATTCCATCAGGGTTGTCTTCATGATTGCAGCACCTTTTGGTGTACTGGCATGTATCACATGTTTCTTCATCGCTGATTTAAAGTCAACTATGGACTATCATGTGGATGCTCCAGTGGAGGCACTCCATGCCAAGCATCGTCATCATGCGGGGGAAAAACAAGAAGCATGAACAGTCGAAGGACGTCGTGAAGGGTTCCACCTCATACAGTTGGATATCCAATGTGTCTTGCCGTTGAAGTTGGTAGTTCAGTAAGAGACACTAACGGAGGACACCTGTGGGCCTGTTGATGTAGTCAATACGCCTTTACCCCTCTACCGCATACACATACATGCATCCCTATATGTTGACAATCTAATGCCCTTGGTTGGGTTCAGCATCAGCCAGTACAGATCAGAGATATGTAGGGTCTATTATAGGAAATAGATGATCGTTGCCAATGTCATTGTACTCGTCACTATACGTGACCTCGCCCTTCAATAAATCCTTCCTGAGAACAAGCATTTATGATTTAGAACCAACATCCTAGCAGATGCTAGTTTTATAAATCATTCAAGCTACATCGGTCTTGTGACGATCCGAAAACTTGACGATGATGTCTGATTGTTTCCAAAACCACGCCGCGTATGTCTTCCATTCCGGTTCTGAGGAGGCCCACTCGATCTCGAAATTGCGGAGGATCTGCGGAATGAATTTACCCATCTCCATGATCGAGATATTCTTGCCGATGCAAGTCCTTGCTCCGTAACCGAACTATCCATCATATTTGGGTCAGCACTCTCACGGGATCAATGTACACGTATAGGGTGTATCCTACCGTTAGTAGAGCTCGGTCCATAATCTTCATTCGCTCCGCGTTGGACTCGAGCCACCGCTCGGGACGGAATTCGTGTGAATCAGGGCCAAATATTTCTTTGTCGTAATGGATAACTGGCGCAGACATGCTAACGTTTGTCCTAGCGGGCAGGTGGTAACCCAGAAGCGTCGCGCCATTGTCCGGGACAAGTCTTTCTAGAGGAAACGCAACTCCAGGATGCATCCGCATTGCTTCTTTGATTGTGGCTTGTCTAGCAGATGTAAGTCTCTCAACAGGGTCATATTCCTTTTCGGGGGAGGGGGTTTACTTACAAGTACGGCAGCTTTAGACATTCCTCGTACGTGATGAACTCGGAGAGCGTGCCTTGGTGATGTGCTTCATCAATTTCTTCAACCAGTCGCTTGTACACTCGTGGTGTCCGTATGATATAGTAGAAGCACGCTCGGAGCGAGATTGCAGTTGTATCACTCCCAGCAAGTCTAGAAGAAAGAAATGTATGAGTGGGTGATGAGCTTCCTTGTAGGGGGAAACAGGAGCACGAACAGGTTGTTGGACAAATGATTCATCATGTCCCTGTTTGGAATCTTGCCATCCTTAGCCTCCTTCGCTCGTAATTGCGACAGAAAGTCTGTCCTTCCGTCGTGCTTGCTCTCATTGTCATAGCGTTGGACTTCTTCTTCGGTAATCTAGATGTGATCCATTGTCAGCCAAACCAGCTCTTGTTGATCCATTGAGATCACCATGCTCACCTGCATGAATCTGTTCAGCGGGTCGGGAAGGTTTGGTATCAATGTTGCCAGTGTCTCCATGAGAATACGATTACCCATCAGAAAGCGATGCCAACCGGGGTACTGCCCGATCACACCAACGTAGCGCAAGCCAGCATCCAAGCCCGAGATCATATTGTCCACATCCACTCGGTTCTCCATGAAACCGAAGCGACGCTGAAAGGTTAGGCTAGCGATAACATCGAACGCGTACCATTGAAGCCATATTGCCAAGTCAAAGGATTGGCCCTGTAGATCTTTCATGGATCTGACAAAAATGGCAGAGCATTCGTCGACGTAAGTTTCGTAGTTTCGCATGTTGGTCATGGAGAATAGCTGTGCAACAGGTGTTTTCAGAGCTTTGTGGTAGGAAGGGTCGCGTGTGGTGAACATGCTATCCATGGTCGAACCTTTGTAAAATGGTGACATTGTTGAATAGAAAGGAGTCTAGGAACAAACACGGTTAGCCTTATGTCCGGTGTTGAATAGGATATCGCTGGTTGTACCTTGAGATAAGCTGTTCCAAGCCCGTACACGGTGGGAATAGCAGAAGGGTCCGAGATCGAGACGTGGTTAGGGCCCGTTCGAACTATTTTGCCGTAACGTTTGTGCAATTCGCGATAGTTGTTAGGTGCGTTGCCTCTGTAGACCATGGACAGACGGTAGAGGCCCGAAGATCGTGTTGAGAATGGGCCAGGAATGCTCCTCAAAGGACTCCATAGTGAGAGACGCAGGTAATCCAAGACGAGCAATGTCGCTACCAGGCCCAATGCTATCAGAACTGTGTCCATATTGAGACGAAAAGCCATCTTTACGAACGTTGTAACATGCGATGTGTGACAAGCGAGTCTGAAGATTGGGACAGGAATATGCCTTCATCAAGCAAAGTCCCTGCTCCGCAAAGTCTCGAGGGCTCGTCGCATAACCTGGCCCACCATGTTCAAAGCTAACGAATAGCTGACAGAAAATTGGTGAATTCGTCCCAACCTAGATCTCCTTGTGCGGAATTGAAGACCAGCCTCAACTGACCGGTGTGCTCGGCACGAGCTCTCGTTCGCAGGCAATGTGGGACAGACTCCATACTGGGGTTGTGGGCTGTCCCGCTTTCAAGCTCTCGGCTAGTGTGGGGATATCGCGGGGAAAGTGTGGGACGCGACGCCCAACCATCCTTGCCGGGCGGCTCGGGTGGCTCCCCAGTTCTGGCCTGAGCGAGCAGCCAAGACCCTATGGCTCTTTGTGGCGTTGAGACTAGCCCTGTCCTGATGCTTCACTACTTCGCCCCCTCCTGCAATAGCAATGAACCTTCCGCACCAGCTTCAATCATCGTGTTCAGATGTAGCATAGCTTCGCTGTCTGTGATGCTAGCCGAGTACCAGATAGTCGATGATCTTCAATGCGTTCTTCTACAGCCTGGTTCTCCCTGGTCATTGGGCCCAGTACTGGGCCACACACAGATCCGCCAACACTCTTCAGATGCAAATAGTCGATCGCCTTGTACAAGCGTCGATGGAAATCATACCCTGTCACCCTTCATGAGTAGGCGAACTATTGTGCATGGTTACCAGCATCCCCATGTTCAATTGTCACAAGCCTTGCCTCATTCTATCGTTCGTCAATTTCCCGTATAGAATGCAGGATCTACCTATCTTTCCAATGTGAATGCGCACACAACCTGTCTTTAGCGCAGCCTTCAAAACATTTATTAGTGTTCAAGTTCGACAACTGCTCAGCTCCCTCTCTCGTCATTGTTCGTTGCAGCACGCTCAGTTACTCTTCTCGTACTGAACTGAATTTCATGCCCTGAGCACCTTTTCTTGTCATTGGTTATACACAACTATGAAGATACTCCTTGCTACGGTAGCAGCCCTTGCCGCTTTGGTTCTTGCCAAACCGGACGCTGGACCGTTGAACGAGGACGTTGTGATCAGCAACGGCGCCATCAGGGGCAATGCAAGAGATGCTGATGGCATCCTCAATTACAAAGGCATTCGCTTTGCTCAGCCGCCTGTCGGCAACTTGCGATGGCGCAGCCCCGAATCTCCAATAAACTTCGACGGTACTTTCAACGCCACTGCATATGGCCCGTCTTGCTACGCAAGCACCATTCCAGCGATCCCTCATGCTACGCCTCCCAGTGAGGACTGTCTGAACCTCAACATTTGGACAGGTGCTCAACGAAACAATGAAAAACGACCGGTCATGTTCTGGATACACGGGGGGGGCTTCGAGTTCGGTAGCGGTTCCCTCCCCACCTATGAAGGTACGCGATTGGCGCAAGAGGGAGTTGTTGTTGTCACCTTCAACTACCGACTGGGAGTCTTTGGCTTTCTGGCTCTAGACGAATTGGACAAAGAAGGATCGAACTCGGGAAACTTTGGCCTGCAGGATTCTTTGGCAGCCCTGAAGTGGGTCAAGAAAAACATTGCTGCGTTCGGTGGTGACCCCAACAACATCACCATCTTCGGCGAGTCTGCGGGTGCCCACGCTGTAGGTCTTCTCATGGCCTCGCCACTATCAAAGGGTCTCTTTCAGAAGGCTATCATGGAAAGCGGTGCGCTTTGGGACAGCGGAGCAGGCCCATTAGAGACGTTCACGCAAGCGAGAGCCCGGGGAGCAGCCTTCGAGGCGGAGCTGACAGCACCAAACGTCGCCGCCCTGCGCGTTCTTCCAGCTGACACCATCATTGCAGCAGCCCCATGGTTGGTTACTAAGGATCCAAAACTGGCAGCCTTTGCACCGAACCTGGACAATTACGTTTTGAAAGCCAACGCAGGGACGGTCTTCAGCACTGGTAAACAAGCAAAAGTCCCCTTGCTGGCTGGATGGAATGCCAACGAAGGTCAAACATTCGCATCTTATGGAATACCAGCTTTGACCCAACAGCAGTTTGAGACCGGTGCGAAGATGTATTTTGGACCAACTGTTCCAATCCCGTTCAGGCGTCTGTACCCGGACACTACTGCAGCCGAACGCAACCAGTCTGCCATTGACCTTGCTGGGGACATGGTCATTCGCGAGCAGATCTATACTGTTCTCGAACTGCAGCGTCGTACTGCAAGTCTTCCACCCAATTCACTCTGGGCGTACCAATTCAACTTTACCTCCCCATTCACGCCTAATCCCGTGCATACTACGGAGTTGCCTTACATTTTCGGCAATTTCGTGCCAAACCCTGCGGTGGCTCCCGTGCAAGGACCACCCTCAGCAGCAGACGAAGCCTTCAGCGCAACTCTGCGCAAGTACTGGTCCAACTTTGCGAAAACCGGCAATCCGAACGGGAATGGTGTACCAACCTGGCCGGCATATGGCGGCTCTGGTCTCAATGTCCAAGGCTTGAGTAACGCGATCAAACCATTCAACTACGACATATCCCGGTACACGTATATAGCCGGCTTTCGTACAAACGGTGCCCTTCCTGAGTCTTGGAAGACCATGAATCCCAGCGGAATTCCAGCTTAAGAATAGCCGTCACAAGCGACTGGACAAGCAAGGTCACTAGGATTTTCCACAGACCTCCCAGGCTCTATGGCTCATCTCCTTCCTGTTCTTGTTGAACTGTGTTCTGTGTTACGCCACCTTGTTTTACTTCTACGGGGATGCAGCTTTTTTAAAATGGTGGGTCAGAGCCACGCGACTGCAATTTCAACTAAAAATGAGCGGTCGAACGCTGCTCTTTGGATATTATTTGCAAATTCAACCCGGTGCCACGGTACCACACAGGTATTCAGCTCTCATGACCTCGTGCAATAGTATCCCACAACCCTATTTTGAAATGTTGATCTTATTAAAGGAAGTCTATGGCCCATCTCGGAGTGATCGACGGCCGGCGGAGAAAAAGGGTGCCAAAGCAATTCTTCAACCGCACACCGCTCCATACTGGCCGTAAAGAGTGGCCCACAAGAATTGCCAACCTTTGCATTACTCAATAGGAAGACAGTAGCGTGGTCCGGTCCAGAATCAGGAGAGCATCCAGCTAAAGTGCTTAAACCATTTCGGTCAAATTTTCATATGGTCCACAACGTCGTAGCTAGGCTTCCCCAGATTTGATCCCGTCGATGGCGCGAGTCCCACAGACTCTGTGAAACCGGGAAGCAAATGGGAAGTACGACACAAGGTTCGCTCTTGCCAATGGCCCGGCCAGGGCTCAGCTTGCCGTTTCCCGAACACGGGGTTACCGGAACTCCGTGAGATGTGGGACATCACGTGGCTGATGATCTTCAAGCGGGAGGATTCTTCAGCTTGCTGTAGCAGGGAACTGACCCGGGCCCCGAAGTGCGAATTTGAAAACTTCTGCCCTATTGCCAATAGAACCCTGTGGCCTGGTTTCTCGACTTTGACTGCCTCATGCTACTCGCACCGATTGCACCAGAAAGTGACATAGTATCCCAGAATCACTATTCTTCTACCAATCAGCGACATCCCTGTTCCCTACAGCAAAGTCCGAACTGAGTGTTTTCTGGAAAACACCGAAGTCGATGGATATCATTGATACCCATTGCCACATAGTCCCCAGTGGATGGAGGAAACAGTGTGAGCAGTACGGTTGGGGGAAGCCCGATGGGATGCCTGGCATTCCAGTAAGTGCTACTAACGGCAGTCAAACTCGGTGGACCAGTACTAACGACATAGAACTGGAGCCCAGAAGCCCATATTGCCCTCATGGATAAGATGAATGTATCCAAGTCGATCCTTAGCATCACGTCGCCAGGTACCTACCTGAAAGTCAATGACAACGAACTCGCCAATCTGGTAAACCGAGACACAAATGATGAGATGGCAGAAATCTGCAGTCAATACCCCGACCGATTTGGCTTCTTCGCCTCACTTCCTCTCCCGGATATTGAGGGTTCGCTCAAGGAGATTGATCGTGCCCTCGATACCCTTGGTGCGCATGGCTTTGCCATCATGACAAACGCACAAGGGTTTTACCCTGGAGATCCAGAGCTGGATGAGGTGTTCGCAAAGTTAAACGAGCGCAAATCGATTGTCTTCATGCATCCAACCGGATGCTGCAGTCCGGGCCATGCAGATGTTCCAAAGCCGCTGGACAAATACCCCACCCCAATGATGGAGTACTTCTTCGACACCACGCGTGCGGTGGTGAATCTTATTTTGTCTGGCACGGTCACCAAGTATCAAAATTTGACGTTCATAGTTTCTCATTGCGGTGCGACAATACCACCACTAGTGGAACGCTTCGCTGCGTTTTCGGCCTCGGGTCTCCTGCGCACAGAGGCAATCTCAAGCTCCCAGGTCAAAGAACTCTTCAGGACGAGGTTCTACTTTGACTTGGCCGGATTTCCATTTCCGGATCTCATCCATGGTTACCTAAACATCGGTGCCGCCAGTCGTCTTCTCTATGGCAGCGACTATCCCTACACTCCGGAAAAGACCACCCTGATGCTCAATGAGAAGATGGCTGACGGTCTCAAAAAGCATTTTGACGACGAAACAGTTGCAAATATCTACTCTGGAAATGCTCGAAAGTTGTTGAATCTTTGAAATGCACGAGGAAACTTGGCTGTTTTGAGCAGTCCATCCATCTGTATCTGCTTCGGTCTTGATCTGCTCCAAGGCTCTAAGCATACTACTCTTAGCCGTAGTCGAACCAATCAATGATTTGGCCAGCGCTGAACACAAGAACCCTGCCAAAATCCAAGCTAGTGGGGACGCCTTGGTCCCAGTCAAACGCGTATAGATCAAGCGCTGGACTGCCCTGCCATCTATGCTCGAGCAAGACGATCTCACCATTCACAGCCCATCTTCTCAGCTAGAGAAATATCCTCCGGGTGTTTTGCCTGCGATATCTTTGCTCAATCACAAGAGTCAATCTCTGCCGTTCCTCTTGAAACAATAGGTTGCTCCCCAGACATTTTTTCCGACGATATCTCCTTCAAGTGATTCGTGTCCACGCAGTTGTAGGTTTCAACAAAGCCCTTCGCGGTAATAACAGGTGCGTCATCATCCATGTCGTAGATGTTGTCACTGACGCAGTCCCAATTGGTGAGGGTGTAGTCCCGTAAAAGGAAATCGGGAGATATCTATCAGAGAGGCAAGCTGCTGTCGCCTTATTTGGTTCAGTGCGGATGCGGCATCGTGATCGGCTCATCCTCACAGCGAGCGTCTTGCACCTTTGGGCACTCGGCTTCAACGGAGTCTCCGGTCCCACAATATGGTCACGAAGCTTTCATGGGGGATCGGCGCCATGTGGGACGCTTGCTGCCGTCTCCAACCTCCAACACCATGGTTCGTGAGCCAGGACCATAGACGAACTGTTACGAGTTGGTCTAATCAGCTGGGGGATCTTAAATGCAGCTCATATATCAACATATGCCCTCTTGTTCACAACCTCGATTATCAAACCCACCAGAGACATCATGGCATTTGGCAACGGAGCACAGATGCTAGCTGATAGCTTTTCAGTCAATGAGCGGCCTGTGAAAGCCTTACTCCTCTGCATAGTTGTCTTTACAGTGGGCAGAGTTCTTTGGAAGGTGGGTCTTGATTTGGCCGATGCTGATCTGCACTAACGAGTACACCAAGGCAATTTACAACGTATTCGTTCACCCTCTATCAAATGTTCCAGGCCCACGACTGGCAAAGCTATTTGCATCGTATCTCTCACCTGCTCAAGCAAACCTTTGCAGAGCGCAAGTAAGGTCTCCGCGGACTCACGAAGACTGGCATGACTCTGACTGGTTCTTTCAACATCTAGAAACTACGTGAGCTTCATGAACAGTATGGCCAGGTTGTGCGCGTCGGCCCAAATGAGATTTCGACCTCCGACTGGTCAGTCTATCGTGAGATATACAGCGGCAAAGCCAGCACAAAGAGCAAGGCATTCTACGACTCAATCAGAGCAGGCGGAATCCATCTGAATATCTTTTCGATGCAGCACAAGGAGCAGCATGCAGCTCGGCGGAAGCTTGAGAACCAGTCTTACTCCCAGCAAGCCATACTACAAAACGAATCGCTCATCGCAGAGAAGGCAGACGTTTTGGTCAGACGAGTAGTCAAAGCCGCCCGAGATTCTCACTCAGGCACGACAGCGGACTTTTACGACCTAAGTGGACTCTTTAGTCTCGAAGTCATTTTGAAATGCGCACTGAACCGTGATTATGGCGATTCTCCTGCCGGAGATTCTCGAACCATTCTGAAAGCTATGGATGGTGCTGCCATCTCCACTCATATTACTACCGCACTTTCTCCCATCGTCACTCGAAAGACAGGCATCTACTTTCCTGGACTGATCGGCCGATCTTTCAGACAGCACAATCTCTACGAGGCGATGACCAAGGAGCTACTGGCGCAATTCGAGCGTCAGCACGAATCTTCCCCAAAAGAATCGGCGAGATTCATGGTGGCGGCTATGCTCACGCAAAAAGATGGCTTTCTGGGTCGAAAGCTTACAGAGGAGGAAGTCCTGGAAGAAGTCATGGGATTAACATTTGCCGGCAGTGGTACTACATCCACCACCTTGACCTATCTGGTCTACTCCCTAGCTCGTGACGCCACATTACAGGACCGGTTGCGAGAAGAGCTCAACAACACCCCAGAGTCTCTACTTGAGCTACAGAATCTGCCTCTTCTCACCGCCATCATCAAGGAAACATTCCGCATGTATCCAACGATTATGTCCACCCTTCCACGAGTCCTGGACCACCCGCTTCAAGTTGGGAAATACGCGTTGCCAGCACAAACGATTATCGGAATGCAGAACTACGTACACCATCGCGACAGGACTCTTTTCCCAGAGCCTGATAAATTCATTCCCGAACGCTGGTTGGGGCTGAACAGTGGCAATCAACAGATCATGGCCATGAATGCTGCCCTTACGCCGTTCTCTCTGGGATCGCGGAACTGCATTGGGCAAAATCTCGCACGAGCAGAGCTGTATCTAGCCACCAGCAAGATATTCAGAAACCTCAACATTTCAGTCAACCCGCAGATGACCGAGTGGGATATGGAGATGGAGGATCGGTTCAATATTGCGCCCAAAGGCAGGCGGCTCCTCGTGGATGTTGAGGTACTTTAATGATCGAGGTATTCATTTAGCAGCCATTGTTAGTAAATTCGCTGAATTGTGAAATCCCAGTTATAGATTCATATACAGCGACCTAGTAACGGTTCAAGAGCTCTCAGAATCAAATCTGTCATACCAAAATGGAGAGACTATCAACTCCATGCCTTGGAAGGATTTCCCACTATGCTCTTCTCGCGTTGTGCATCTTCTCTTCAATTGCGAGCCGCGTAGTACATTCTAACGCAAAGCCCAGTTCCCGTAGGATAAAGCCAGTTCCATGGAGAGAAAGCTCAATGCAGTGTGGAGCATTTTGCAGAATCCTGGTCTCAACCCATGCAGAACTACTGAAGCCTCGGCTAAACTCTTCAACAGTTTCAGCACTCAAATGCCACAGCTTGTCCAACTGTCCCATGGTATACAGCACCGGGACTTGGATTGTTTTAGAATATGACTCCCAGTAATTTGGCCACAGCAGGTTGATGTCATATAGTTCTTCGAACGATGAATCGCGGCCAAGCCTCTGTGTCTCCTTCAGGATATCGGGGTCAAACGTATACTCGGTGTGGAAGGTGATCGTATCCTTGGCTTCGTGCGGGACCGACAAAGGGTTCAGTTTCGTCGAGTCCATTGTGCTCTCCATCTGCTGGAGCATGGGCCCGAATGTCGAAGTCTCGGGCCTAGAACCCATTCCGCTGATTGCCAATCCAGAAAGCACATATTGCGACGCCCCTCGCTCGTACTCCGATGCTGCGACAACGCTGATAGCCCCTCCAACAGAATGACCGAACAGAACTATTGAAGACACGTTCAAGCTCTTTCCAAATTCGGCCCAGACAGCTGGAAGTGCGAATTCGTGTAGCCACCGACCACTCTGCTGGATAAAACTGTTCTTGCCCTTGTCGAAATGCCACAGGTCGGTTGAACCATACCCAGGACGGTTGAGAGCGATCAGTGGAATGCCCAATGCTTCACTCAGATATCGCACCGTGTGCTTATCGTTGGCATCGAAGTAGTTGGCATCGTACCCGCCGCCATGAATGAGAACGACGAGAGGAGTAAAGGTACTCAACATTGACGAAGAAGGGAAATGGGTTTTCCCGGTTAGCAACGACCCGTTCGTTAACTTGATGGAGATTTCTGTCATGTTATAGTTTAAAACAGCTTGTACTACAATTCGATGCAAGTGTGAATGGTAGGCGGTGGACTGTTGATCTAAGATTGCATGAGGCTTATATACGAGACCAGCCGTCAGCCGAGCCGCATCGTCCCACATTCTGTGGGAAGGGCTCACGGCGTTACTGTCCGTGCTGAAAGAACGCCTCAATGAACGCAACTCAGGCGTGCACAGCCACAGCTCAATGCTGCCTTCGCCCAGAGGCATTGGATGAACTGCTTGGGGGAGTTGTCTGTGGGAGCTCTTCAATCGCCTATGGGCGCAGGCATTAATTGCAGTTTTCACCTTGAAAACCCGCTATCAAGACGTGCACTAGCTGGCCAGCCACCCATTTACGGACCGGGAAGGAAGGGCAGCTACGGTGCTCTAACAGGTAGTCCATCACTTCTAGTGAGCGTGCGGTCCTAGAGTGCTTCGAGTCTTGTGCAGCTGATAGTGATTTCCTGTGGTTGTCAGCCAATACAGGTCATACAAAGGAGCGCTCTTGATGAGACAGGATTTGTTACCTACATAGCTTTTTCTCTCTCCAACAAAGTCAGGCCTCCAAACACACTTGGCGGTAACTTTAATAACGGAATATGGTAGTAGTTTCAGACATCGCAGAGGATTTCTGTTCCATTCCTGCTGGAGAGTGCTTTCTGAGAGTTGAGATTCATCAAAAGGAGTAGTGGCAAGCGGCATCCGCAGCCTGAATCCTGACCTCTCATCGCTTATGAGCGAGAACTTGATACTCTGGAGGTAAATGTACTGTTCAAGACTAAGGTGGGCCAGAGTATTGAGTGTCAGTTCTGGTAGTTGAATATGGCGTACACTATTGTGTATCCGTTGTAAATGAGCTTGAGGAAGCAGATGAGTGATAATTCCGGAAGATTGCCGGGAGTACCTAGGCAAATGGCGAATTCGATCGTTAAGCCGACTACTAAATCTGTTAAACTGGTATGAGCTTGTGAAGTCGAACGGAAAGGAGACAGCCAGTTGATTCATCAGGATCGAACTTCCTTCTGAGTATAAGAGTTTACAGGATCTGAGAATTCCCGCTTCTGGCGGTCTCGCTCTCCAAACGATTACATCCCGGAATGGTGCATACACAACGTTTAGGTGAACTCGGGGGCCAGCAAAGAAATGTTGTAAGATCCGAAGCCGAATCTCGGTTGGGAGGTCCAGGAAGCGAAACGAATTTTGTGGGATCGGAGAACGGTTCTCGGGATGAGGAGGACGGTTCTCGGGACAAGGGCTTGCATTGCTGTGGTAACATCTCCATTGCTCCTGATTTGGAGCGCACTTAAGACAGTATCCATTCTTGAAGGCGTCGCAAGAGAGGATCCGCTCAAAGGGCCGTAGAGGATGGCAGTATGTGGCGCACTGCTCACACTGATGATCCATGTTGCAGAAAAGACAGCTGGAGATACTGGAAACAGGATGTGCACATCTTCAGGGTCTTCTATGTAAGAACAGGCGGCACGTTAAAGGTGGTGAGGTTTATCATTTGCGAGCGTCCGAGGGTGCAAACAGGCGCGATCTGCCTAGAATCCACCCACACTGCGGCCACGGCCCTCTTCCAATCAGCAGCCCGCCGAGCAGGGCAGTGCAATTCGCCCAGCAACGCCTTGCGTCAAGGTTGTCCCGCCGGCAGGTTTGATCACGTTTCGCCTGAATATGTCCCCAAGCCTGCGGCTTGTGAATGCTGTGCGAAGCATAGTATCCAGTTGTCCAGTTTGGTTCTATGCTTTCGGATAAGACCATTGAATTTCATGCAGCGGGGTGTCCGCAGATCATCGTCTAGGCTGCTATATTCAAAGGGGCATTGGTACATCCTCGAAAGCTGACCGAGATATCTTCGAATGGCAGGTGTTGACCATCAAGTCTGGGTGTCTTCTCTCCTTCAGGATTCATCGAACATGATCAACGTCGACGATGCAGAGCATACAAACTCCCTGACTCATGTTCAAGCTTTCACCAAGACCCTGACGCCCTTAGAATCCAGTCTCGGGCTAGGCAAGAAGAAGTCGTGGGCTAGCTCTACATCGCTGAGTTCAGTCTGGTACAGCTCGAATTCAAACTTGCGGAAGACTGCAGCCATAGCGATGAAGAGCTCTGCATGCGCAAGACTACAATTTTGAGTCAGCTCTCTAGTCAGTCGGAGTCTCCAAGGCGGATACTGACTTGATCCCCAAGCAACTCCTAGTGCCTTTGCCAAACCCAACGAAATACCTCTCGAGGCTCTGTCCATTCTTGGCCTTGGGATTGCCGATCCATCTTTCTGGATCGAAAGTTCGTGGGTTGGGGAAGATCTCCTCGTCATCGAAGACATCGACAATGGTCATGCTCACCGGCGTCCGCGGTGGAATTGTCCAGTCCTGGTAGGCGAGCGGTTTGGCGAACAGTCTTGGATTACGCGCAGTGACGGCATAAGACATGCGGACGCTCTCACGGACGCAGCCGGAGAGGTAAGGCAGCTTTTCTAACTCTGTCCAGCTCAATGGTGCACTGGAATTGGGCAGCGCCTCTTCGAGCTCGGCTCGTAGCTTTCGGAAGACCGCTGAATTGCTGGTGATGTGGTAGGCCGCGACGGATAAAGCCCATCCCGTTGTGGTGACGCCAGCCGCAACAACCAGCTGTGCCTCGTCTTGCAACCGTCTAGTTTCCTTCTCTGACTCGGGCAGAGAACCGGCAATGAGTTCCTGAAACACAGTAGGATGCGTAGACTGCTTGAGCCTTTCGTCCATTTGGCCAGATTTCATCGCACCGATTTGTTTCCGAAAATCCTATTCCCCGTTAGTTACTGCAGCTCCATCGTCGTATTGACATACTGCTTGCATCTTGAAAACAAGAGCATAAAGCGGTTCAATCTTGACCAGGATGGACTCTGGTAGTGCGAACAGAGCCTTTGGCACCCAGGGATACTGTAGGGACAGGTGACCAGATATGCTAGCTGCCATAAATGGCTCGTGCAAGGTATGCTCGAAGTTTGGTTGCTGTAGATGGCCGTAGCTGATGCCGAAGCAGTACTCCATGACGACCTCACCCGTCAGTGACATAAAGGCTCGATTCAAAGGAAGGACCTTTTGACTCGCTTGGAACTCCTGAATTCGATCCACCAAAGTGTTGGTGTGTTTGCGAATAACATCTTGGAGATCCACGATACGCTGCCGCGAGAAGAAAGGATTGAGAGCCCCCCGACGAATCCTGTGCAAGTCGTCGGGTGCGGTGGTAAAGACTGATGTGTCGCATCCGAAACGGCCAGACATCCAGTCATATTTGTCGACTCGGCCAGCTTTTGTGTAAAGGATATCGTAGAAATCGGAGTCCTGGATGTGAAGTTCATCGGGGACGATGCGAACAATGGGGCCTGAGCATCATGAGTGATAGGGTAATTGCTGGGTTGGACGAAAATATACCGTACTGCTTGTGAAGCTCTTGTATCTTGAAAGTAAATTGACCCTTCAGAACGACCTCGTAGTAGAACTCGTGCCATCGGCTAAGCGCAGCGTATTTCGGGCCGGGGAATCTTGCCAATGGATGAAAGTAGAGTCGATATATCACAAGCGAAGCAACGTACAAGGCACAGGCACCCGCGATACTAAGAACGGGGTGGGCGAGTATCTGGGTGGCCGACATGATCATGGTGTTTTGCAGACGTTCACGGAGGGGTAGCAGCTTAAGGGGGCAATATCCTGCGGTGAGGGAAGCGGAGCTTGATGTTTGCCAGGCTTAGTCTGGCAGAAGCAACGAGCCGAGCCCGAGCAACGCTAGCTCGTAGCGTCGCGCACCGGCGGCGGGGCGAGCATTAGTGCCTGCGGTCGCACCGATGATTTGAGAGGCAGTCCCGCGAGGATGTACAATCTCATGCAGCCTAAGAAGTGTCATGCGGCTTGTTCTGCAGCCGGCCTCCGGCTGGCTTGGGTGGTTCTTTGCTTCCTCGGTACTTGAAATCTACTACATATTAGCGCCACCGGAATCCTTCCTTCCGCAGGGTACAACTTTTTATCTCTATCTGTCACCAAAACTTCTGGAAAGACATCTGAACGTCAACTAGGCTGTGCACGTTTTGCCGGGTCTTCTAATCACGGGTGACATTGAGCGCAGAAAGCCCACATCGGTATGGCTGGGGTCGACCAAACGGTCCCGACCGAGCCTGAAATTGTGGAGGATGAGCAACTCGCCGCAGACAATGATGTGCCAGCCAGCGGCTTCGAGTTAGATTCCACGTTTGGCGACGACGACAGATCTACCACGAGCCAGAGCATCAGGTCATCGATCTATAATTACCGCTACGAGAATGGACGCACATATCATGCGTATCACGATGGCGAATACCTGGTAGGTCTCGTACCGAGAGCGGAGAGCTTACTAGAGACCTTCCAAAGGCCTGAGCCCAATGAGTTATATCCTCCCTCTGTCTCCTTCTGTATCCATTTACTCCGTTCTGAGCAGTACTGACTATTGCAATAGTAGGTCCCACCCTGAGACAATATCCTGTCGAACAACATGCAAGCCCTGATTTAGGGGGGCTCTGTAGCAGCCTGTGTTGCCCGTGTTCTGATCCATTCTTTCCTCTATTGTCATGATACAGGCTAACACAGGTCTACAGAGTTCCCAATGATGAGGTTGAGCAAGACCGTCTTGACCTTCTACATCACCTCTTCAAGATGATTCTTGGCGGTGAGCTACTGACTGCGCCACTACCCACCAGCCCTAAGCGTGTCCTTGACGTAGGCACTGGCACGGGCATTTGGGCTATAGAGTTTGCCGATCTGTATCCGAGTGCTAGCGTTATTGGAACTGATTTGAGTCCTATCCAGCCAAGATGGGTGCCACCTAACCTTCAATTCTATGTCGAGGACTGTGAAGCCAATTGGTCGTTCTCCGACTCCGAAAAGTTTGATTACATCCACGGCCGGGCTCTGTGTGGTGGTATAGCTGATTGGCCGCGCTTCTACTCGCAGGCGTTTGACAATCTTGAACCAGGGGGATGGATGGAGATGCAGGACCATGAGTGCTGGATCAATAGTGACGATGGGGGCATGGACTCTGCGCCTGGTTGTAATGAGTGGATTCATGAAGTTGACAGGGCAAGCCGGATCTTTGGGAAACCACTTAATGTTGCTCATGAACACAGGCAATGGATGATCTACGCGGGCTTCGAAGACGTCCATGAGACTATCAAGAAGGTAAGGCGCATGTTCTCGGTCTACGGACGAAGCTGAACGCATTTATGGATCCCCATTGGACCTTGGGCAAAAGACCCGAAGCTCAAGCAACTCGGATCTCTCTTTCGCATCCAGATGATCGAATCGATTCCCTCTTTTATGCTCGCCTACTACACCCGTGTTCTTGGCCACAGTATAGAGCATACGGAGGTAACGATGGCCACTATTCGACAAGAGTTCTCCAATCGATCGCTTCATTTGTACCTACGGTGGCACTTTGTGACTGGTCGCAAACCGCGATAATCCCTCTGCTCTATAATCTGCAGGGCGTGCGCCTTACACATTCACCGGCCTATCACCGGAGCTCCCTAATTGCCATGTCCGATGGCCACGATGATTAGGTCACAATAACTCGACCATACGTAATATTCCCCTCACAGAGGCTTGGAGAAATTGCCATTGTGCAGTCATACATCGGATGATGCTACACTTTTTCTTGAGCAGCAATCGCTGAGGGACTCAAGGGTCACGCAGTGTACTGTTCCTCTTACCTTCGCCGATTCTCCCTGTGTCGCCCCGATTCAGTATGAGAACCGCCTATTGCCGAAGCTGGACTGACTCCAATGCATCAAAAAGGCAGCGAATATACATTGGTTCATGGATGTCGATACTTCTACGCCTGGGAAACGCGGATATCGGAGAGCAGACTTGTTGATTCCAAAACTCCTGCCAATGTTGAGCGGATGAAGCCACAACCATTGACTAAGTCTTACCGGTGATGGATGATGAGTGTGGGTGCGGGCCATGGCAAAGGGAAGTGGCTCGCTCTCGTTCTCGCTCTCGCATTCACTGCCTTAACTTAGCTGGTCCCCACGAATCGACTCCACCCTTTCCCATTCCAAGACTTTTCACTGTAAGACTTGCCACCATCTCTCCATGGACCTTTCATCAAGGCATCCCGTCTTGAGTACTTGTTATAATGATTCGCCCCGCAATTGTGACAAATCCTGTGAATAGTCATCACTAAACGAGATACAGGAGTTAGTGGGTAGGACATAAGTTTATTTACGAGACCACTATAAGATTTTTGGATTGCCATCAAGGCTGGCTTTCTCGTCATAAACTTCAACATGAAACTTACGATTGTTTGCCTCGTTGCCTTACTGAGGGCGACGCAAGCTTCGGCTTCTCCACCGCCGGGCTACCAGTGCCAAGATTTCTCGGTCGACGTTGCTGTCAACAACGTCACCACGATTGTTCCGCCCCTTCCAATCATCGAAACGCAAGAGCAAGCAACATCTTACGTTAACGAGCTTGTGCGCCGAGATGCGCCCACGGTGCAGCCTGTCTTCACTAGCCTCAGCAAAACCTTCATGGTCAGTGGGGAGTGGTGTGCTCCAGTAGAAAAGGGCCTCAAAAGCTCAACTCTGCAAATTCTCACCCACGGCTACGGCTTTAATCGCTCGTACTGGGACTTCCGTCTCGATCCAACCGATGCACAGTATAGCTACATCGATGCTGCCACGACTGCAGGGTACAGCGTCCTGTCTTACAACCGTCTTGGCCACGCGCCGTCGTCTATTCCCGATCCATACACCGAGCTACAGGCTCCTGTCGAAGTAGACGTTCTTGTGACGCTCACGCGCATGGTCCGTGAAGGTGCCATCCCTGGTCTTGCCATACCAGACAAGGTAATACACGTCGGTCACAGCTACGGGTCCGCGTTAACCATTGGTCTGGCGGAAGTTGCGCCGTCTCTGTCCGATGGTCTTGTTATCACTGGCTGGATTCAAGTCCCCGACTTTGCCGGATACTTCCTATCGTCGACAGCCTTCACTATAGCCAGCGATGCAGAGCCCTCGCGTTTCCCTGCCGACACCTATTCGAAAGGTTATGTTACATGGCCGTCCGAGGCGGCCAATCAGTTCGCTTTCTTTGCGTACCCGAACTTCGAAGCAGCTGCTTTGACTGAAGCTGAAGCCACTAAGCATCCGCTCGCTCTCAATGAGTTTCTGAGTCAGGGCTTGATCGGTGCCCAAGCCCCTGAATTCGAAGGCCCAGTGCTCTTCCTTGTTGGTGAGAGGGATCAAATTGCATGTGGATACAACTGCACCGGTTTAATTGGACCAGGAAGTCCGGCTGCAATGACATTCAACGCGACAAGAAGCTTCGAGTGGCAGATTCATCCGGAGGTTGGACATGCGTTGAACTTGCACAAGAACGCCACCGCCGCGTATGACATCATTTCTGAGTGGATTGGCCGGCGTACTTGAGGTTAAGAGATAGGACCTGCTCTGTCGAAGACGCTCGCCGGGGTCCCGATCTATGAAGACCACAGGCACAACTGGGGCTCCTCTTGGCGTCACCTATGGCTGAAGAGATCCTGGTATGATGGTAGAGGGCGTTCTTGACTTCTTGCATTGCTCACGAGAGCTGGTTGCCTGCCAGGTAATAGACCACATTGATTTTAAGGCCGGCTTCGATAGTCCTGTCTCCAACGCCTCCCTCCGTTGCTCCCGGCCGCATCATCTCCTCATCCCCATTGCTCTATAGACCGGTGTCGAGAATGTCCATTCCACTACGGATGCAGAGGTGTCTCTAGCCGCTCTAGATAGTAGAGGCAGGGCATCCAGACTCAACAGATCATGCGCGAGCAGTACACGTGTCAAGTGTGTCTGTAGGAGATCTGGCTGCCGGGCGCACTGGCTGTTGCGATGCATGTACAGCGCATGTGCTGCATTGCGTCGTCATCAGGCGACCGGGTGGGAAGAGTTTGGTGCCTGAACAAAAGTTGACTCGAGCTCGTCTCTGCAGCTGCGCAAGGACCGGCAACCGCAGTGTGAACCAAAAAGTGGATATTTGTTTACTCGCCGAAGCTGATCAAGCAGTTCTTGAGTCCATGGCCGAGAGACCAGCAAAGTACTACCCTCGTACACCGATTTACGTCCTGGTTTCGGACGGCCGTCAAAATCCCGCCATGCATATACGCGACCTGCTGTCTAGTGATAGCTCGTGCCTCCTGTGCCAAAGCCACTTCTGGTCGCGCCGATTTCACTGCTGTATCGTCTGCTTCTTCCACCAATCCCTGGACCAAGTCCAATCGGACTAGGCATCCTTCTCAGATCATTTTCGGTCGCCTCCTCATCAAAGACTGCGGTGCTGTTTCGGCTGGTTCGCCTCCTATCATCCGAATAGCTCCGTTGATCTTCTGGTAACAACAAGGGGCTGCCTTCGTTGATCAAGGCGCCTTCATCGTCCTCTAGAAGGCCATCTATGTTTGCGAATCCGGGATACGACTTTGTCTTGCGCACTTGCAGGTATCTCTGGTTCGTGCCGCTATCGTTGTCTTTGGTGACGGCATTCCCAGAAGTGTCGAGCCCGCCATCCATCATGTCCCCGCTTTCATCATAATCCACCTCATCCTCTTCCTCTTCAGGAGCTGAGCTGAACCCGTCCATCTCCACGAGCCACCAGACAGGAATTGCTCCGATGATGGCGATCAGGGCCAGTATCCACCAGCTGACCAACACATAACCTGCATCAACCCCTTCTGTGAACGCCCATCCGGATATCGCAGGACCGGCCGCTCGACCAAGTGCTGAGATTGAGGTTGCCACGCCATTAAGGGTTCCTAGTACTTTCAACGACGCCGCGCTGTTGGTCAACAAGATGGTGCTGCAAGGAAAGGAAAAGATGGCACAGAAGCCTTTGAACAGCATCAAGACCAGGTTCCCGCCCTCCCTTGCAGAGCCTGTTTGCAAAAGGGCTGTAAAAGGTGTTGCTAGGTATACCACCGGAAATATGACAGTGCACAGCTTGAGGCAATTTAGTACGCCAAACCTCTTGGCCATGACGGGAAAGACCAAGAACTGTATGCACATTCCGTAGATGCCGTAGACCATAAACCACATGCCGATGCGAGAAGAGTCGATGCCGAACCCTCCGGCAAATCTCAACGGTAACTTGACCTCTGGATCCCTCCTCGATTGTACAGGGTAGTGCATGAAGACCGGAAGTAGTTGATCGTAAGCCACCGAGTGCATAGCCAGAAAAGTGTACACCAGTAGATTGATGCTGGACTGTCTTGTAAAGACCTGATCCCATCCAGCGCTTTTCTCGATGGGTCGACTGAACGAAGGTCTTCGGGCTGCGGTTGGTGAAGACATGGTCGAAGCACTTTGGGCTAGGAAAGGTTCATTCGCATCTCCATCCGCATCGACATGCCACGCCTTGCGATCTCGCTTTCGACATGACCGCGTCAATAGCTTTCCGAGCGCCAAACCATAATCGCGCTTATGCCTCTTGTCCTCCAATGTTTCCCGCAGAAAGAGGAAACCGCAGGAGATGCTGATGAGGAACAGGGTCGATATCAAGACATTTGGGAAGGCGAAAGGATAGCGCTTGAATAAATCGAAGCGGGCGAAGAGGTCCGGGAAACGCTCAACGGGATGAACGAGCGAACCACCAAAGGCGGGGCCGAAGATGCTGCCCACCGTCCACACCAGTGGCATGAGGGAGAATGCTCGTGGTTGTAGTTCTTTCTCAGTTACCAGCTCAGCCACAGCTGTCCGGATGATACCAACATTGCCATTAGACAAGCCTTGTAGGGAGCGAGCAACGAAAGCCCACAGCAGCGATCTTGAAAAGCCAAACAGTAAGCCTGCCACCATGGTGCAGCTCAGAGCCAGTAGAATCATTGGCTTGCGGCCGAATCGATCGGAGGCACGGCCCCAGGCGATGCCGGTAAAGGCTTGCGAAAGCGAGAAGACGGCAGACATCAGGCCAGCATACTTCGCTACCTGGTCAGTTGGGACATCGAAGGACTGCACCATTTCTGGCTGCGGGATGTCAGCGGTGCTCGTTCCTTGAAGCGCAATCGGCTTACTATGTAGGGATAGACAGAAGTCATCGCGACTGGCTCAGCAAAGCGACATACTGCCAGTATGGTAAGTTGCTGCTTCGGCAACCGCGGTCGCTTCTTGTCAACCATCGTGGGGGGATAACAGCTCTAGGACTGTCCATAGGAGGGCGTTACGGTGGGAGGTGAGAGCGTGAACCAACACGACTCATTGTGGGGTGTGAAAGAAGGAAAGAAACCATGGGGAAACGCCAAAGATGCAGGTCATGTCGTTGAGTCATGGGGTTTAGCCGCGATGGAAATGCAAGGTCAGATGGTTAGCAGTGTGGAGGCCTCGACGCTGTGGAAAGGCGTGTCTGTGGTACTCGGCTCAAAAATTGGAGGCGCCGTCGTACCGAGAGCCGCCGCCAGAGGATACCCCCGCGCACGTGCCCCCTAAGCACGAACCAGTGCCGGCCAAGGAAGAGTGGGACGGCCAAAGGGTTGTATATATCAACAACATATCTACATTGGATGCTTGCTTCGACGACTCCAGATCAGGCTGCTGATCAAAGCACGATTCTACTCTCGTCGTAATGTCGTGGTCTTCCGGTCCAAAACGCCGGCGCTTAAAGTTCAATCCAGACTATCCATTGCGGTTACCTGCTTTGGGTGGTTTCTTACGGTTGGGCCGCTTCTTTGATGGCGGTTTCCATCCGGGTATCGGCTGCCAAAGTTTGGAAGTTGCATTGAAGCGATGACTGTTCAGGGATCAGTAAGTCGAGATACATGGACGAGGACAGACTCACCCTTCGAATTCCGTCTCTGACATGGACTTGGCGCCGTACTCCTCCTCCAGCAGATACTCATACTCAAAAGGTATCTTGACTTGGATGCCCTCGAAATACCCGTCTCGCAGAGGGAAGAGATCCTTCTCGAGATAGTTGTGCTTGTCTTTGCACATCAGCGCACCCTCTTTACCATTGCGACGAGCCTCGTGGTCAACGCGGACAGTGCTAATGTCGATGAACAGACCCGTCTCGGTGTCGATCCATCTGGCGTCAATAACGTTAAGATGGTCTTCTGTGCCCCGAATCACATAATGCGGATTGATCTCCAGCAGATAACTCCGTCCTCCTTCTTCCTCCATGCCGGTTTGATATCGATACTCGGTCATATTGTAGTAGCGGGCAAGAAAAGCGATCGTTTCTTCGGTCACTTGGACATCCAGGTCGGAATCCCAAGGCATTATCCGCTCATTCCACCACCAGCCAAGCAGTGTTCCATGCATAATCCAAGCCTCGGCCCCAATGTCACTCATGGTGGCGAGGAATGTCCGGATGAGAGCTGTGAGATGTGATAACCGGACATCCTCACTAATCTCTTTATCGGCGAAGCGGCCATCGTAATGGCTGTGAAAGGTACTCTCGTGGAAGTATTTGTCTTTGGGGTCACCGCGCTTGCCGGAGCGGTCCCTTTCTAGCTTGGTGCGCACATCGAGGAAGTCGGCGTCGGCGTAGGCTGCCTCGAAGAAGAGTAGCGGGAGCAAGCATGCTCGGAGGAAGGTTTGAGGTCTCATTGCCTGATCATTGCGGTGGAGGGTAGAAACATCGACTGGCGACGAGATCAACAAAGGCAAAATAACGGCTCCGGCGATGCAACGGTAGATGTGCGGGCTATGCAGATGCAGCAAAGCAGGACTGAATGGGTGCAAGGTACCTGCGGAGGGCCTCATGCGATTCCAGGGCTGGGAATCGAGCACGCGACAGCGACATTGACGTTATCAGTCCCCAATTGGCGCCATGGGTCCCCCGCCGCGTCAGCCGGTTCATACAACGTTTGCGCCGATTTATCCGCAGTTCGGGGCTTGTCATTGGCGGTCGCGGCCCGAAGGCGCCACCGATTTCTGGTTTTCTAACCCCCGCCCCAGCCGCAAACTATGTGACTGGCCACAAGGACCAGCCGCCCCAGAATTTAAGCATCTGCTGCTCACACCCGCCCTGCACCAGTTGAGGTGACTGAGCCTCGCAAAAGTCCACGATCAGCACTTCCTGAGAGCACGCGACTCCAGTAATTACGGTACGGAGTACATGTTCTATGTTTGGTTTCGGATATTCAGGAGGAGCTCCCAGTATTGTGGTTCTACCCCTTATTGAAGCTGACCGTAATCCGATAGTCCAACACTGTACTCCGTAGCCATCGCCTACTGAGCCTCCACCAATGCAGCACTGAAGATTGCAGCTTGCGCGTCGGGCGGTCCAAAACCATTCCTTCTCACGCAGTACTTCTGCCTATGCCGGCCTTGTATCTCGCCAGTGCCCTCTCCCGCGCCTCCTTATGCACCACGATCGGCCGTGGGTAGCCATTCTTCTTCGCAATCATTTCCGCGCCTCTCCCGTATGGATCGTGGATTGCGTTGCCATTGACGTCTTTCAGCTCGGATACCCATTTGCGGATGTACGCGCCATCGACGTCGAATTTCTCGCTCTGCAAAAGGGGGTTGAAGATGCGGAAGTAAGGCTGCGGATCGACACCGCACGAGGCACTGAACCCCCAGCCGCCGTTGTTGGATGCAAAGTCACCGTCGATCAACTGCTCCATGAACCAGCGCTCTCCCATCCGCCAATCGATCATGAGATCCTTGGCGAGAAAGGATGCCACGATCATGCGGCAGCGGTTATGCATGTACCTGTGAGACGTAAGCCGCGTCGTGTCAATAAGGTGAGTGAGTTACATACCCTGAATACCGCGCCTGTCGCATCGCTGCGTCGACGATGGGAAATCCTGTCTTGCCCTCCGTCCACGCCTTGAATTGCTCCTTGTCGTATTCCCATTCGATCTTGCTGTACTCTGGCTTGAATGGTTTGTTCATGCAAACGTACGGCCAGTTGCAGAGGACATGCTTGTAGAAGTCCCGCCACGCCACCTCGCCATACCACATGCTATGGCCCACTTTGCGGTCATCCGAGACCTTCTTCCCGGGAGCGGCGTCCAGCGACACCCTCACGCAGGTTCTCGCCGCAATAGTCCCGGCGGCCAGGTGCGCCGACAAGGTTGAAGTACCGTTCCCGCCAGGTAAGTTACGCGTCTCATGATACCGGGATATTCGCTCTGCCACGAATTTGTCGAGCCGATCTCTAGCCTCGTGCTCCCCTGCCGGCCACATATTCCGGAATCTCTCCTCCTCGTCTTCACTCAGCCTTTTCTCCTCAGGCGCCTCTGGGATTTCACACTCAAAAAGATGCTTGAACTTCTTCCTCGCCGACGCCGGGTTCCGCATCGGCGGCCTCGCCTCCTCCAGTGTCTCCGGACTTGCATTGAGGTAGGCACACCACTTGCGATGCCACGGACTGTAGACACTGATCTGTCCACCTGCCCCAGTCTTCAGCTCTCCCGGCTTAACTACACAGGTGTCGTGCACCGCTTGCATGGCGATCCCATTCTGCAACCCGTCCCTCACCAGCCGAGCCTCTCGCCGCAGCTCATCCACCTCGTACTCAATATTACAGAACAGGTGTCTCGCACCCCACTCGGTGCACAAGTCCAACAGCCTCCTGCCAACGTTCCTCCTTTTTGCCACCGTCTCGACGTAAAGCGGCACGTCGAAACCTGCTAAATCTTCCTTTAATACATGCAAGCACCGCAGCATGAAATCGATCCGTATGGCGCTCGTCAGATGCGCCTCCCAATCCTGCGGACTCGCCAGGTAGACGCAGACGAGAGGCACGCCAGCCTGTTCCGCGCACCGCGCCGCCGCACTCAGCCCGCGATTGTCTCCAACGCGGAGATCTTGCTTGAACCAAAACACCACGCTGTCGCCCAAGGCCACGTCGGCGCGCGCCGCTTCTGTCTCCGAGAGCGCCTTCTCGAGTGTTTGGATCGGCCGCTCAAGCTCTCCAGACGCGTACCGTTTGGCGCGCTCGTTGGTGATTTCGGGCGGGTAGTATTTGCGGAGCACGATGCCATACTCTTCTTCTACCGAGGAGTCTTGGTAGCGGCTGCGGTCGGAGAAGTCGGGGCGGGGTCGCTTGTTGCTGCTGGTGAGGTCTGCGGCGGCGGGAGAGGATGGTGCGGGTGCTGCACTGTCGGACACAAGAGGAGAGGAGGCTTTGCGCTTCGAGCCGGCTTTCTGCGGCATTTTGAGAGGTGTAAGGGAGGAAAGTGGTGACGAGAATGTGGATGGTTGGAAAATGAAAGGCTCACGAACGGTGAGCGCGAATAATTGTTTACGCCCGGCGTGTAGGACAGTAGGAAATCGCATGCGATGCTCGAGGCTGCATATGCGTGCTCTCAGTGTTATGACACGCTTTGTCGACTTGCGCTTACGCTGGATCCTTCTCCCAAATAGGAGAGTTTCTCGTAAAAGGACCGTTCAATCGGCGCAGCCAACGCCTGTTGCGCTTATAACTCCTCGCGGCACGTCGATCGTCGACAGCAACGATAGCACACTAGCAAATGGAGGAAAGAGAACAGAGCTTTGGCGCTTCAAGTCGCGCGACGCGAGTCAATGAGGCCTCTAGCAACTTGGTGAAAGCTACACAGCCACAGGTGACGTCAAGAATGCTTTGTTCTGAGATCTGATCTGCGGAGTCGATCGCCAAGTCGGTCAGTGCCTTGCGTTAGCGCCGATCGGGGCGAGAACGCACGTGTGCTGGAGGAAGAGCTTTGATTTGAGAGGGAACGGCCGCGCTGGAGCTTCATGTCTTGTGCGATGGGACTGTATTCATGAGAATAGGTATGTGGAGCTTAATGGATTAATAGAGACTGATCATTATCTGCTGGTGCGAGTATCGATATTGCCAGTGGAGTCAATATAATTGTAGCCGTATGGGCCAATGCTACAGCGACTGAGATCGGCACGCTCGACTGCAGATCACAGAACTCTTTCAGGACGTAGAGAATCACAATTCAATTTGTACCAAGGGTAGCTTCTGGCTTGTGTTTCTCCTAGTCCAGGACAACGACTAGCTACAATCAGACGCCCCTCTCCTCACAGTACTTCTTCACCTCCCGATCCAATTTCACGTGCTGCTCCTCGACATTCGCCATCAGACCCTTTACGAACTTCCACTCCTCCGAGTCTCCTGCTCTCGCCTTATCTTCAAGCCCACTGTCCCTGTACACGCTCTCCATCAAATCCATTACCGCCATCAGCTGGTTCGGCAACCACGTCACAATCGGGCTACCACCCGTTGCTGTTGGATGGCTTGTTCTCTTAATGATGTACTCTCTCGCAAACAGCCAGTGCCGCCACCGGAAGCTGCGCACATGATCCAGCAGCTTCAAATACAGCTGGGCGAGCTGCATATCTTTCACGCAGAACGCCCGCACCCCTAGCTCTGCTGCCTTGCTCATGACATACGCAAGGAAGGTGCGATGTGGCTTAGGCCGATAGTTCCGGAAGTCAACCAGGATATCCATGAGCGGGTTCTTGGGCATAGGGATCTCGCATAGATGGTCAAGCAGCGGGATGATAGAGTCGTTGGCGCCAGACTCACCACGGAAGAAAAGTGGCTTGCCGTTGTTTTCGCCCTCGTAAACCACGCCGTTGGGGAACATGCTCTGATTGGTGATGCCGAAGATGAAGGTACGGTAGCTGATGTAGTCCTTTGGAAGTGAATGCGACCACATGTTTTCCATTGATACCTCGATGCGATGCATGGCTTTGAGCATGGTTTGAAGACTAGCTTTTCCAGCGCTGACGTCGTCGGCCTCGACTGCCTTGAGCAGAGACACAGCACCGTCAACGAGTGGACCTGTCTCTTGTACCATGTGAATGTGCGTCAGGATGAAGCCGGCTTCGGATGAAGTGGGATCCAGGCCATTCTCGAATCCACGTATCAGGCGCAGGTTGGAGTAGACAGACGTGCCGAGCTTGGGGTCCACGAGCTTGTAGTTATAGAGAGCATAGCTGGCTGCGTAGCTCATAAAGGCAGGAATGTCCAGCACTTCGGCGGTACGCATCAAGGGACCAGCAATGCAGCGGGGAAGCGTCTGTCGACCAAGCCCGTAGCCAGCAGTGTGATTCTTACTCCAGGTCTCCCAGCAGGGTTCGAGAAGAAAAGATGATGCCAGAAAGCTGTAGTCGCGGAAGAGAGCGGTAACGATCTCCAAGTCAGGATTTTCGGCGGCGATGATATCCCTCACAGCGTCTGTAAGATCCGGGAGGGCACCAGAGTCAATCAATGGGCCAAGTTTGTACTCTGCAAGCAAGCCAGGGTGGCCATCTTCTTTCGTGACCGGCATTTCTCTGACGATCTGCGAGAGAGCATCAAACGTGGGAGGGAGGTCAACTAGTGGAGACCGCGATGGCAAGAACCCTGTTGAGGTAGTCACCGTGAAAGGGTCAAGCCCAGCCGGTAGCTCCACCGGATCATGCTCGAGATAGGGAAATAGAGTAGCTAACGGTGGCAAAGGTGGATCGTCCTGAAGGTAGGCCATTTTTCACGTGACGAAAGGTCGAAATGTGCAGGTTGTGTCACTGACAGAACCTCGAGCTTGATATACCCCAGCGTGGCCGGAACCAAATCCGGCCAGGCAAATGAGAGAACAAGTCGTTACCTTTGAGATAGGAGAAGCCCGTGACACAACAGAGCCACCATCTCAACAAAGTAAAACGATCCCGACCTCACGCAAGACCTCCTCACCGCCTTCTGATGCCACCGTTCTTCATCGCAGGATGAATACAGTTGAAATGAGGCAACCTCGAGAGAGTCTTGGCATTGGAACCCAGACGGTCCTCTATTGTGTCTGTGCAAAAGCACGTTGCAAAAGCTGGATGCGCCTCGAACATGACTTGCTTGGCAGACGGCGGCATCGATTTGCTTATGAAGGAGATTCTCATGGATTGATGTGATGAAAGAAATGAGGCAGCCAGACTCAGAGTCATTGGTGGAGGTCAAATGGTGACTTGTGATTGGCCTGGCCGGAAAGGCTGCGCGAGTCATCCTGTGATACCCGTCAAAAACGTTGTAGACGGTACGTAAGCAGAATTGCGCTCTCCTCCTGGGGTGGAATCTGACTTGTGACTAAACTGTTTGTTGGAGCCATATCCCCATCACGTGGCGATGCGGCGGCCGCCATCGTCCCAAGCAATAGTCCTGATATCTACCTTCACATTGTAACGAAGCTTAGCCCAAGCGGCAGTCCCCGGATCCAAATTGTCGCAATTTGAAAGACCGATGTATTCAATGTGGTGGGACGATGCTTCCAAAAGATCCTTCACGAAACAGGCAGTAAGTAGACGAGCATCGCGCAGGATAAGCCTCCTTAGCCTAGGCATCTTCGAGAATATGAGCGCCTGCTCTTCTGTAAGTCGGTTGTCTTGCACATCCAGGGATTGGATGCTGTTCAGGTCCAGGCCGAGACAGCTCCACGAGATATCCCACGCATCCATTTGCGCCCTGAGATGGACAAGGTCTGGCAGATGCAGCTCCGGATTTGGCTTGTCTCCAGCACGAAACTGGTACTTCATGTTGGTGAAGGAGAGGTCTTTTAACGCGGTAGGGAGATCGATGGCCCTCGTCATCGCGCAGTTCTTCAAGTGCAGCTCCTCAAGCGAAGTCAGCTTTTCAAGCTCGTTGGGGATTTGGAAACCACAAAGGTTGAGGGAGCGCAAGTTCGGCAAGGCAAGATCCGCAATCCCAACTTGCGGTTGCAGTGAATTGGCCACGATCTGCAAATGTTCTAGTCCTGCATGTTGTTGACCGACTTCCCAGGTGTGGACCCAGTTCCGAACCGGCTCGTACGGACAACTGATTGTCAGGCGCTTCAGTCTATGACACCTGACTACAGTGTCTATCGCGTTCCGCAGGCTCGCAGATACCTCGAGAGATACCAGCTTTGGATCTTTTGGCAAGTGGCTGGGGATCAATGCAAGCTCGCGGCTGTCGGTGGCGTACGAAATGAGAGTATTTCTTTGCTGCCACGTCGGTAGCCGCACTTGCATGTCTTTGAGAGCAGGATCGGTAAGGTTGGTGAGGTAGGCAGACGATGGATACCCCGTCAATCGACGTAGGCAGGCTCTGAAGGCTGCGATAGTGACTTTGTTACGAGCTTTGGAGAAGTCTATCGTGTCGGTGATTAGCGGCTCTTTGCTCACAAATGACCGCCATCCCCTAGACACGCGTAGGATTGCTACCATCTGCCGATAGTCGAAGTGCTGAAGCACCATATTCGCTATCTCCAGCGGCAGCGAGGCAAAAGGATCGCACGGACGAGATGCCATCGTCTGTGCCACAGACAGAGCTTGGCATTTCTTCAAGCCAGATTGTAGCGAAGGATACAAGGCGTCCGAGGGAGAGACATGCTTCAGGCCGTGATGGTACCAACGGACAGCAGCCTGAGGTCGATTTGCGAGGCGCTCAATCTGCGCAGCACGAATGTAGCCACGACAGTCTTTGCGGTTCGCACGGATCACGGACTTCGCGACGTCGAGCGCGGGATCGACGGCTTTCAGTTTAACCATGGCACCAATCTGCAAGTCCAAGGCGAAGATACGGTCTTGCAACTTGGCGGCAGAGGCAGCAGCCGCTGCGAATGACTTAGAGGCTTCGTCATATCTCCCTTGCTGATATGCAGACTTCCCCTGTTGCACAAGGTCCGTAGCCGGCATCGCGGCTAGTATTCTAAGTGGGAATCAGCCGGGACGAGTGACGAAGGATCAGATGCGCTAGACGACGTGAACGCCGTACGGACGAGACGAGTCCGCTTGCTTTCGGTTGATGGATGGCGAGCTGTAGTAATCCTGGGCGTGATGCTGTGTATGCGATAAAGATCTCAGGCTCGGCAATGAGACGCGGGGAAAGTCGCGTCAGGCATCGGTCTTGGCGCGACTCTCGACGTCTTTTGTTTACTTCAGCCGATCGAGCAAGTCCCGCCTTCACCAACTGCAACTGCGGCGCAATGGCGTCCTCGAGCCTGCAAAGCGCTTCTAACTATCTCAACAACCTTCTTCTAGCGCGAGGACTTCTTCAAGATGGCCAAGCCATCGAGTTTGCGCGGCCAACGCAAAGCAGCGACTCAGACCAAACCATGGCCCGTGTCATCAATCTTGTTCACGAGCTCGTGCTCCGTCGCGATAGGGATGCCGAGCAACGCGAGTCTCTAGTATCGACGATCCGGATAATGCGCGCCGACGAGAACCGGAGAGTCCTCGATATGCAGAAGGTGCAAGATAAGAATGCCGAATTGACGCGCAATCTAACGACTGTCGAGGCGCAGCAACGGACGCTCAAGGCAGCAGTTCAGAAGGCCGAGGGCCAGGCGAAAGAGCTCAGGGAACAAATGCTGAAGATGAAGTCCACGCTGGACCAGGTTCGCGCCCGATGTGTCAGCGATGTCCGGAAGCGCGACGTGGAGCTTGAGAAGCTCAAAGGCCACCTTTCGAGCATGCAACGGGGGAAGCGAGAGGCCTCTGGCATGAAGATCAATACCATAAATCCGCAACCAGTCCGAGCGCGAGGTGGTAGTGCTCAGGACGTCAACAGCACAGGCTGGACTTTGGAGAAGGAGACCAACGACTTTTTAGCGGCCATTGTTAACGAGACGAGCACCGAGAACGTTGCTCTACGGAACCTAGTTGCCCGGACAATGGACACTCTCCGCGATCTGACTGGTATGGAACAAGAGGCAGAAGAGCAAGACAACGCCATAGGCATACCTGGACAATACCGTAACCGCCAATCCACCGATGACAGCATTGTGTCCTGCTCGACCCTCGAAACACACATGACTGCCATTTTGTCACACTGCCAGTCTATTCTCAAAGATCCATCCTTCGTGCCTATCGAGGAAGTACAAATACGAGAGGAGGAAATCATCAAGCTCCGCGTGGGCTGGGAAAAGATGGCTGGGCGCTGGAAAGCGGCGGTCACGATGATGAGTACTTGGCGACAGAAGATGCTGGAAGGAGACAGCATGAACGCACACGAACTCAGCGACTTGAGCTTCGGGAAGTCGGTCGCAATGCTGCCTAATGGACAGCCTGTGCTCGGCACCGAAGACGAAGAGCTCTCTAGCATGATGTACGACCACAAGAGCGAGCTCGCTGCTACCGAGGAAGTCGCAGATGGTGCCGAGGATCGCTTTGATGACGAAGACGACTCAGACCTCGACATACCTCCCGAACCATCACCAAAGCGTCTCGCCGCCTCGCCGGCCAGGAGAGGCATCAAACTCCCTGGAGTTCTACAAGAGGTTGGGAACACGAAAGCCGCCAAAGCGCCGAGCTCGTTCATCGATTCTCTGGACGGTATCCTGGACGAGAACACGCGACCGATACCTGTGTCCAAGTCTAAAATCCCTCGCCAGCCGTCCGTGAGTAATAGGAAACCATCACTCTCCGTGGCGGAGAAGCTGGCAGAAGTGGAAGCAGAGGCCAAGGCTGCGGAGGCGGAGAGAGCGCAAGAGGTCACACACAAGCGGAAGCCGAAGCCGAAACGGTCGGAGAAGAGCCGCAGGAGGAGCACGCTTAGTCCTGAGGAGTTGGCGCAGTTGATGGGCGTCAGGTAGTGTGTGTGCAGGAAACTGAGAGTACTGATAATGACGATGACTGATGCGAGATCAAGCAGGTGTACATCGAGATCAGTGCCGTGTAGCTTGAGTGACAACGGCTTGGTTTTGACGACCACTTCTTCCAAAATTCCGTGCGAGTATACATGTGGCCTCAAGCAAACGTGAAGATTATCGTTATTGAATGGGAATACATGCCAAGCCCGCACCGCTCTTAATTCTTATACATCTATCCTTTTCTCCCCCCTTCATTGGCCTGTGAAGTACGGGCTTCCCGTCACCGGCGCCTTATGCAACTTGAAGTACCCAGGCTGCAACTTCTGGAAAACCGCCTGCGGATCGTACTTCTTCCCGATGCTCTGCAGACGCTGCTGGTTGGCCTTGCCGTAGCTGCGGATCACGTCTTCGTAGAGGCTGGCGTAATTCATGTAGACGTAGTCGCTGTCCTTGCCGCGTTTCTTGGCCTCGGCCTTGATACGTCGCAGCACCTTGGTAATCATGGTGTAGACGGTGGCGTCGTCGGCCTCGTTCTGCCACCAGCACGCCACGTGGATCAGGTAAAGTGGCTTGTTGGGATCGGTGAGTCCCAAGGGGTTGCCGCCGTTCTTGCGCATGGCGGCGATCTGGCCAGACGTGATGCCTTGATACAGAAGCACGGGATTCGCGCCCGCGACATTGGCGGTGGCGGGGAGCTCCTCGAAGAAGATGTCTTTTGCGATCTCGGCTAGGGCCTGGTCGGCCTGGACGGTCAGGCCGTAGTACGTCTCGCGCAGGCCGTAAGGGTTGGAGGCGTCGAGCTCGGTGGCATACGCAGCGAGCTTCTTGGGCCCAGTGGTGTCGGAGATGGCGGTGAGGTTGTTGTACTCATTGAAAATGACAGCGCTGCCGCCGTTGGGGTTCCCATACCATAGCTCCGTGCTCGCTATCTTGGTGCCCTGGTTGGTAAGCCAAGCCACCCATTGCCCCGCGTTGGGGTCCTTGGGTGAGTTGGCGACGAGATTGGCGAAAGCTTTGGTCAGACCGGCGAACTGATCCTCGAGGTAGACGCGCCCACCGCCCCACATGGCATTGCCGGGCAGTTCGATCGCTTCGTAATGGAATGTGTGTACGATGCCAAAATTGTTACCGCCGCCGCGGAGCGCCCAATAAAGATCGGGATTCTGGGTGGGCGATGCCGTTGTTGTCAGGCCAGAGGCCAGGATTACATCGTAGGCGGCCACGTTGTCACAGGCCCAGCCATAGATGCCGCTGAAGAAGGAGATGCCGCCACCGGTAGTCAGTCCGCCGGTGCCAATGGGTGCAACACGGCCCCCAATTACAGCGAGGTCAGACTTGGCCAGCTCGGAGTAGACTCGAGCCCAGCGGTTGCCGCTGCCGATAGCCACGGTCTTCTTGTCGGAGGAGACCTTGATGCTATCAAGATTCTCGAGGGAAATGGTGATGCCGCCCTCGATGTTGGAGGCGCCTTTGAAAGCTGCATGGCCACCTGACTTGGCAGCAAAAGGGCAAGTGGTTAGGCGAGAGATGAGGATGGCTACCGAGACTGACTTTGTGTCGGGGGCTTTGAAGATGCAGTAAGGATTGACATTGGACTGCTGTTGAGCCCAGTAATTGTCTGTGAAGCTGTCATATGCTGCTTCACCGTCTCGAAACAGGTTGCTGGAATAGATGATGTCCAGGGAGGCGCACTGTGGTTCGGTTAGCCAAGGAGCTCGCGTGGCAGGCGGGCACATACTGCCACTGCACAAGCAGCATTAGATGAGCGAGACTGCAGGTCTGCTAGAGGCAGTTCTGTGATGTCCACTCCCTCCTCGATCAAAGCCTCGGTCACGTTGAAGTTTGCCGGCTCGGTTACCTGTGCCCAAGAACTAAATGCGAACGCCGCCACGAGGCAGCTGGCACGAAAAAGCATCGTCAGTGAAAGTAGTGTAAGGAGCGTGGCCAACAAACAACTTGGCAACACGAAGAGGAGAGCAAAACCCCAACGAGAGCTAGACGTCCAACAGCATCTGCAGGTGCCCTCCGCTGCAACATGTACTTGTGCAAATTCGAGGATTGGCCGAGGCAGGCCACGACGGCACAAACAAGGGCCAGGGTAGTGCGAGACAACTCATGTAGTCTCATCTTGCGTCCGGTCGAGAAGAGGAGCTTCGAAGCACCCAGCGATTTCGTTTAAAAGGCGACTCGCCGGCAAAATGTTGCTTCTGCAGGAACAAGAGATCTTGGACCAGGATGGTGGCGAGGATGTGCAAGGTCTGAGCAGAAGACATTGGTCGATGCAGCGGCATGGCTTCGGGATCGACCACGCCATGCGAAGCCACAGTGCATGGCTTACGGCGGTTGAAGGTATCTAGCTTGCACGATCATGTTTCTTTCTTTCGGATGCAGGCCTTGCAGTCAGTCCCCGTTCTCTGCCTACCCGTGGCTGGTGGCTGGTGGCGGACATCGAAGGATCAGCGTGGTATCCGGCGTTGCGACCTAGATACGCGTGGTTTTAAAGCGAGATGAGGAGAGGCGAAGGAAGTGCTCGTGACACGAACCACGACAGGCGGAAACTTGACAGGTGGAGCAGAGTGGAAACAGGGTTACGCGGTAGGGAACGGGCGGGAGGAGGCTCCGAGTTTGGGACGTTGAACCTTGCACCATAAACCCCTCCGCTGCGCCCGAGCTTCATCATGGTCAACTTCATTACTACCGTGTGCCGCATGGGCTGCGAGTCATGAACATAATCTCCTGAATCTGAAAAAAGTTGCTAAGCTGTCGATATATGTGTCTGCGACCAACCCCCAGTTGTGGCGTTCTTAGCCTGCGCCGTTCGAGGCAACATCCTCATCGGTGACCTGGTTCACACATTATCCGGAAGTCCAGCCTTTGCTGATGCTGCGTCTCAGGGAGGTATTTGCGACAGGTCTCTCCAGGGAAGCCGTCCTCATCGCCTGAGGGACCGAGACTATACGATCTGTTCTTGGAATCCAGTTATCAAAGGCACATGTCGGCATTGAGCCTCCCCCGTCAGGATGAAAATCCAGCCTGGTCTTCCACCCTGGCCATGCTCCGTGGCTTATAGCGTTCGATACCTTGCCATTCGCCTACTGCACGGCCTAGTCGCCAATTTGACCTAGTGGCAGGCTTCCGAATCCTCAGCTAATGTCCGGGAAGGTATAGTGTCCCCCTCCAGGAACAGTCCCTAGTCACGCCAATGCTACAGCAGGTGATGCGCATGCAACAGCAACAACGGTACTGGCATGCTTTCACGACTCGCTTAGATGCAGCACCGCTGAACGGGTTCTCCCTGCAGCACTGCAGAGTGATAGAAGTTGAGGGATACCATCTGCCAGCATGCTGCATTCTTCTCCCAACTGGTGAGCAATGGCAGGCAACTACGTGACTGAGGCCTCTGTGAGAGCCACTGGTATCTCTCTGGTGGCTTTGACGTCTTTGATCGCTGGCCTGCGGGTCGTGCTCGCCATTCAACAGCAGAAAGGCTTCCATTGGGACGATGGCTGGCTTCTTGCGGCCTACATCAGTTTCCTCGTCCTGAGTAGTCTCTACCTCATTGCTGCACCCATCATTTTCAGGATCGAACAAGTCGGCCAAGGGAAGTTGGAACCGTACCCGGATATCGCCCGTGATGGGCTTTTTATCCAGAAGATCTTTTTCGTCACCACCAGCGCCCTCTGGATGTCATGATGGTGCATCAAGTTCAGCTTGATGGCAGTATACAAGCGTTTGATGGCCGGTATTCCGCGCTACATCATGGTCTGGTGGGCCGTCATCATATTCTGCTTGCTGGTATGCCTGATCCTTCTCTTGTCAAAGGTATACTCACACGTACAGGTCCTCGCAGGTGCCATAACTTCCTCGATGCTCTCCTGCTCCAGCATGAAAGCCTGGTTCACAGCAGGCGCCTGCTCCACACCCCGTGATATCAAAGCAGCTACTATAAGCCTCTGGTACGCCTACGCCGTCGACATGGTAACCGATCTCATGAGTAAGTCCCCGGACATCAAGCTCCCGCCCACCCACCCAAGCTAACCCTCTCACAGTCATGTTCCTGCCCATCAAACTCATCTGGAACCTCCAAATGCCGCTCAGCCAAAAACTCTCCATCGGCGGCCTCTTCGCCCTGGGCTTCGTGTGCATCGCCGTAGCCACCATCCGCGTCAAGGAGCTCGGCAGCACCGTCAACAACAGCCAACCCTCAGCCACCTGGCTAGCCCTCTGGGGCATCGTCGAGTCCTCCATCGCCGTCATCATCGGCTGCGGGCCCGGCCTGTACCGCAAGGCCAAAGCCATCTACAAGACCCACACCAGCAGTGCCGGCGGCTACAACTCGCGAGGCTACGCTCGATACAACAGCCGCGGCAACGAGGGCGATGTCCTTGGCAGCAGCAGCCGGGGGAACGACATTCCGCTGTCCAAAACCTTCCGCACCACAACGGCCAGCTTTGGCCGGAGTCCAAGAAGCCATGATGATGCCGCTAGCAGTCAAGAGGAGCTCGCGGCTCCGATAAACTTGGACGGGCGTGGGATCATGGTCACCAAGTCGGTCACGGTGGGTGTGCAGGAAGAAAACGCCGAAAGCATGCGCTCCTGGGACCGCGGTGGGGATGGACGACCACATGCTTATTGACAGGGGACCTGCTCGGAACTTCACGACTGGCGCTGGCGGCACGTCCCTTACTTCCACGCTCTGCTTCGTGAGTATCGATACAGACTTACGCACGGCGCCGCATGAAGACGTCTCAAGTCGTCCAAGCTGCCCGAGCTGACGAATGGCCTGTGTTCATTGACGAGCTGGTTGCGGATTGGGATGCCTTGTACGAGGATACGAATGTGCGATAGATTGTTACCTGCCGAGAGCGTTCCTCATTCTTCTTCTTCGATCTCCATTGCCCTTAGACACCGGCGATGCGAGCAATGCCACGAGGGCCGCTTTGGATATCGGGAAAGCCTTGGAATAATACCAGCGACCTCAGACGAGCACCAAGTCCCTCCAAGCACCAACTCCTCCAGCACTGTCCAGCTCCGCCGTCACAGCTTCTCCGCGCATGACACCATGCACGTACGCCTCGCCGACAAGGCGATAGCGCTCGCCACAATCACCAGCACCAGCAGGCTCACCCACGGAAATTCCTGCTCGTTCAACATCGCCGTGTTTCTCTTCTTCCGCAGCTGCTTTCACAAGATGCCGCCTCACCACAAACGGCACCCTGGCCCCCATCACCACGAAACACTCATCTCCCATTTTCGTGACATGCGGTCCCACGCCCCAGAAGCCTCCATTGGTGATGAAGAAAGCCCGGCCCTTGCACGACAGGGACATGTCGTAAAGGAAGCGGTCGGCGCTGCCACTGCCGGTCCTGGGCAAGGTCTGCTGTTGTTGCTGCTCTGCCAGTTGGTCGTTAAGATTGTGGGGACATGAGGGCAGTGCGGAGGAATGCACCGTATTCTCCTGTAATTCTGCTGGCAACTCGCGCAGCCTGCGCAGCAGCCGCCCCCAGAACGCCTGAAAATCGGCACGGTGCGTGGGCAAATCGTCCTCGGCGCTCTCGTAGTTCGTCAGTCCGGCGGTAAGCGTGAGTGAGAGAGCGTCGAGACAATGGCCTGTATTGTCAGAAGTGGTGTACCTGACGCTGGTAAAGTGCGTTGAATCTTGCGTGGCGGCAAAGATGCGAGCCAGGAGCCGGGTGAGGTCAGTTCCGCTGGGCGTTCGCAGCTTTGCATCGACTTCGAGGACGGGCCAGTGGGCGTCGTCAGCGGAGAACTGGTACACTTGTGTGATGGTGTCGAGACGTATGGCTGAGATGGTGCACGTCGGGCCATCAAGCACGCATTTGCATGGCGGCTTTTCGAGAGGCTGCGTTTTGTTCTGGGGCGGTTCTGGCTCTGAGCCGGACGCTCGGTAATAGAAAGGGTGGTAGTAGCCGAACGAGCTCCAGACCAGATGGATGTTCCAGCGGACGACCCACGACGGAGTTGAGTCGTCTGCAAGGCTCACTTCATTATGCTCGGCTGCGGACAACACCTTCATACCCTCGTGGGAAAGCATCCATTCGGTCATGCGCCGGTAGACCTCCTCCAACGGCATGCTGTAGTCGGGACGAATGATGGGCCTGATGATGCCATCCTCGCCCTCCTGCTGGCACAACGGATGGCCCAGAAACGCGTACACGTGGTCGCGAGATTCATGGCAGCCAAGAGGTTTGGCGTGGCTGAGGAAATCCACAAGGGAATATCGATAGGTCTGTTGTTCCTGCCAGCCGGCAGACCAACGCTCCCAGTCCGTGTGAATCGTCTCGAGCGGTATACTCGAGCGGCTTTGCAGTTGGGATGCGCATCGCACAACCCACCGTGTGAGCTGCATCAATTGCCGGTAGTCGAGATCGAAGGAACCCAACAGAGCTCGCGGATCTCGAGCAACGCCGGCCTCTTGAATTACCCATGCTCTACTGAACCAAGGAAGACCCATGACTCGGGCTAAGGATCGCCATCGTACATCATCAAGAATGGGGTCATCCCTGGGAAGTACGGGCATCGCAGTTATGTCACCGTGGTAGGGAGTGCTGCGGACGACGTACTCCTCAATCAGCTCGTGCACATCCCTGCCAACGCTATCTTCAGCAGGGCCCAAATGGATCAGAACGTGGTCTGCAAGTCTGTACACGAGGTCCATGAAGGCGACATGGTGAGACTTTTCTCGGAGATTTCGCTGATTGATACAGACAGCATCTGCCCAGACCAGGCGAGGACGATCCAGGAGCCGCACTCGCCTGAGCGCCGCTTCGAGGCTGTGGGTGATGTTGAGGTCTTTACCGTTGCACTCAACAACAGCATGGTCGGCCTGTCCACCCCAGACATACGAGATAGCATCGTAATCTGGTGTGTGGCTCAGCTCATGGATTGACAGCCGAATTGATATGGGATCGGAGGTTGCACCCCTGGCGATCTCGACAAGGCGGATTGCATGGCCAATAGTCAGTTGTTGGTACAGTGGATGGCCCTCGTAGTCAAAGCTGAGACGCTTGAGCGGCGCGGGGCGGGCATCGCGTGTCTGAGATGGCGTGGCCGCGTTGGGCCTCACATCGGTTCGGCCTGGCTCCATGGAAAATGCTAAAGGAAGTGTATCACCGTCAGCTGGCTCTGCTCACGGACGGCAAGATGTTGGGTCCATCCGACATGGTCCTGGGTTAGAGCAGGAATCGCAAGTGCCCTCCTGAAAGAGCTGCAGTGTCACTGCCATTCCTGCGGCCTCTCTTGACGGGCGCTTGCAGCTGCCAGTTAAGCCAAGAATGATCAAAGGTTCGTATACACGTCTGCAGGCTGTAGCACGGTGGTCTGGACAGGCTTGTCATTTTCGTAGGCATCTTTGGTCCCCGCATTAGCGGCTTGGGTGCAGAAGTCTTCGCCATTAGGAGTCGCTGCGCAGGGCCTCCCAAGGTCTAGGAGCGTGAGCTCGTATCTGTGCTGCTTGCAGGATGCCAGAGCCACTAGGGCATCTTCTGACGATGTCAGCAACCGGCCCCCATAATGTTACAAATCTGCCCTTCGTCGCGCTCCTAGCGAGACACGTGCTCATAACTCGAGCTCTCCCATCGCAAGCTCCTTCGCAATCCCTTTCCGCAAAGTTGTCAGGACTACTCTGCCTACCTCCTCCACTGGCACCCCTCTGAAGGCTTCCCTCCAATCCCAGCCCCGCTGCATCTGCCTCACACCTTCACCCTTCCCGTCAACCAGCACCGCGCTCCCGTCACTGCGACCACCTCCACTGGTGCCACTTCCCATCATTTCACTACCCATGAGACTGAAGCTGAAGTTGCTGTCTTTGCCTGAGCTCATGCTCTTCTTCAGCATCGCTCTTGGACTTGGTGGCTGACTCCCACGATATTCACCAATGCTGGCACTTAGACATGCATCGGTCGCTTCTCGCACGCGCGCATTCACTGTCTCCAAGTCCTCGATCGCAGCAAGGAGCGCGTACATTTGCTCATTGGTGAAGCTACGATTGTCGTGGTCCTTGGCAAGTAGGGCTGTGGCCTCACCTAACAATGGCAGCAGTGCATCAGCTTGAATGGCGGTCTGGCGCTCGGCATCGTATAAGCCACCGTATATGCTGTCGGCGGCGCTGTTGACTGCGGCGACGATGGCCTTTGCGGCGACACGCTTACGGGCACGGAGATTAGGCCTCGATGTCTTGTTGCGCTGCGTCGAGTGCTCTTGATCACGTAAGACGAAAATACGGCGAACACAAGCGTAGCCTACGACGTAGAACTGGAGAATGCTGGCGGCTTCAGGGTCGGCATCGATTATGGCCGCAAAGGCGGATTTGGGAGTTTCAACTAGGCCACGAAGCGCTTCGTCGAGCTCGTTCTCTTCGGGGTAGGGACATGACTGCACGAGGCAGTAGGATATCAGCATCTCTGTGAGCTGCTGGATCCGCACAGCATTGTGAGATTTGGCGTAGCACAGCAGCGCGAGGCCGTACTGTGTGGTATTGTGAGCAAGATGATCTCCGAGCTTGTCAGACATAGCACGAGCCTCATCCATGAAGCGTAAATCGGTGCAGAGATTGATTATTTTCTCGGTCCGGGCTTGATCGGATACCGGAAGTTGATCCAGAAGCTCGTGGACGGAGTCGCGGGTGAGCTGCTCGTCGTCAAGACGACTGAGGATGGACAAAGATACTTCCCAGCCCTCCACCTCAATTACGCCGCTCGGATTCTCAGTGGCGAGTGATGAAAGGCCAAAGAGCGCAGCAGCATACTGCGTTAGTACGTCGTCTTTGGTAAGGTCGGGTTTGACTCCGCCATAACTAAGCACCATTAAGTCATCGAGATCGAATCCGGCGTTCGATCCGCTGCCGATCCACCCAGCGGTCGATGCGATTTCGGCGATGGCAGCTGCCACGCATTGAGATAGAACACGGGTCACCGTGAGAAAGCCGCTGACATTTCCCTGCAGAGCGCAGCCAAGAGCCACTTCAACAGGGGACAGAGAGTTGATAGGGAACGTGTTCTTGCCCTCCGGATCTGTAACGCAGAGGAATGCATCTCGTAGACGACTCAGGTACGAGGCCAACGGTGCGTCTTCCGGGGCTTGACTGACATCAAGTCGCCATTTCTGGATGCTTGAGTCGGAAGCACCATCCCACCAGATAGTCAGTGCGCATGCTGCCTCGAGCCAGTCTTGCGATTGCGCGATGGTCTCGTCTGCACCGCCACTGAGGATACTGTAGAGTACTCTGACGCCTTGATAGATACTCCACGGGAGATTTCTCGAGCGCTGAGATTTTCGCAGCAACTCACGTCTCGGCTTGTTGACACCAAAGTTCTCGGCTTCAAAATCGTCGTCGTCGTCTCCGCCCGAAGCAAGGTGACCAAGATTCTCGAGCTCGGCTTCGATGTTGCCGCGATAATTATTCCATTCTTCTGACGTAGTTTCCCAATCGCCCGTCATGCCCGGACAAGAGTTGATGACTTGTCTGGCGCGGAAGATAACACTTTGAATGGTCTGTAGCTGCGCACCGTGAAAGCCAGGGTCTTGCTCGCCATCATCCATTGCGGTTGCAGCGTATTGGAAATCTGCGTCGGCCAGTAGGCGCATCGCATCCTGCAGGCGGCCACGAAGCACCAGGGCCAGGACCGCATCCCAAAATAAATCATGAGCCGTGGGGTTTGGCTGCGCCGATGCCACTGAGCGAAGAAGAGGGTCGTATGAGACATGATGGTTGTTGAGCCAAGTCAGGATTACTCCAGGTATTGAAGATTCGCCCGGGTGATGAAGGTTGAGTATGAGAGAGGCGAGGTAGTTGGCTTTGTCGAAAGCAGCTGCAGATGCCGGTGGGCCTATGTCTGTGGTATCATGTCCAGTCGAGTCCGCGTTATTGCGCCAAAGGTTCAAAAGGTCCTTAACCTGTACATCGATCAACGACCGCATGCCATCTTCGTCCATATTCTGCTCCTTCTCATTGTGCAATTGTTGCAAAAACAGCTCCGTGTCCAGTAGGAGTGCATCGTCGTCTTCGAGGGGCGCAGCCTTTGCTCTTGATCCTAAATCGCGAGCAAGACCGGAAATAACAGCCGGTTGACCCTTGTTGGGTAAAGTAGAGTGTGAATTTGTAGATCGCTTGAAGACGGACCGGCTCTTGGATTGTCTTGCGCTGTTTGTGCTGAACTTCATTAATGATTGCACTGGTATCGGCTCATCCTCCTCGAAGCCATCGCGCTCAGTGGATTCAGAACCTCTTGACGTGGCGTAAGAAGAGTGAAAGTCATTGCTTCTCGGCGATGGCCTGGCGTTTCGTTGCGGCGGCGGAGCATGTCGGGTGCTTTTGCTTGCTGTTGAAGGAGTCTGCTTGCCAAAGAGAGTGTTACTTTTGCCTGAGCCGAATCGAGAGCTGCCGAAAACTGTTGAAGGAGGTGGCACAAGCGGAGTGGTGCTTGAAATATTCGGCTCGTTGAAGAACAGGTCTCGACGGCGAGGGGGAGTTTGCGCGGGACTCGAAGAGAAGTCGGCAGAGAACTGATTCATGGTTATCGTGGACCTAGAACGAGCGAGCGATTACGAAGCCGAGCAAAAAGGTGTATACAGCGCGCCGCGCAGTGCATCGTTCCATCAACATGGACGTCGCGTGCCGGGACCGGCGGAACGTGTCACCGGAAGCTGCCCGCCGCATGTCAGTTTCACGAAACAACATTCTTAATGTATGTCTGACTGTGAAGTGGCACACTCGATCGCGTACAACATCGATTCATTACTTTCATTTCCCCATCAAGGTCTACAGACTGTACAGTGGCGACTCGTGAACGCTTCACGACCACTGCTTAGTCGATGTTGGCCTAGAGTCCTCAAGTCCGCCCCCATCCGAAGGTGTGGTTGCACCCATCCGCATGTTCGCCGATTCCTTGCTCGCCGGTGCTTCGAGATCTATCATGTTGTTAAGGCCTGTTTCTCCCGTTTGTGTGGAGCCGATAGGGGAGGGTCCCCGGTCTGACAATCTCGGTCCTCGGTTGCTGCTAACCACTCTTCGCCCATGAGGATGCTCTGACCGTTGCATGGTGCTGGGGTATGTCGTCGACTTGAACCATGTGGGCAGGAGTCTGGCGAAGACCACTTTGGCCGCCGGCAAACAGGCACAGATTATGCCGACTTCAGTCTCCACCACAGACCACATGATGGATCCCCAGTAGTCCCAAGTGATGTTCGTGGCGTTTCGAAGGGGGAACAGAGCGACGAGCCTCAGAAGAGAGATGATCGTCACGATAAGTCCAAAACTGAACATGACCAGAATATGAAACTTCTGTCTCCAAAAATATGTGGTGTGTAGCCTGAAGAGGATTGGCAACGGCAGAATCAGAATGATCAGGTCCAAGATCATGTTCAGTGCGGCGTGCGCGGCGATTCCAGCGTAGACGTTGATGCACTGTCCTTCTTTCTGGTCATCCCATCTGTGCCAAGCATAGTTGATGGGTCGACACTGGAATATCAGCGGCAGAATGAACGCAGTGCAGAAGGCAATGCAGATCCCCATCATCACCTGTGTTGCTAGCCGAAAGTTGCGATTGGGGAACACGCGGAGGAAAAAGATGAGCAATGCTAGCTTGGTTGCGACTGTCGATAGCAGGTAGAAGATCTCGGCGAGGTAGAACAGGCGCAGCAAATTCGTGATGTCGTCAAATGGTATCGTCCAGATATCCTTCCCAATCCCGTACTTGTAAAAATAGCCGTCCATGATGGCGACGGGCAGTCCTATGGCCCAAGCAAAAACAACAGCTGCGTCATCCCAGCCCCACAGGTCGCCCTTGTCAGGCCGCCGTGCAAGGCCACGAAGGCCCACGAAGGCCAGCGCCAGGCCTGTAAGCGCAGGGCCAACGATAGCTACCTCCAGTCCCCGATCACGTACAGCCCGTTTGCAGGTAGTAGCGGAGACATTCTGTGCCGCTGCACTTGTCAGCATGTCGCAGAGTGGTGGGAAGAACCATACTGAGGGCTTCACGGGTTGTGCAGTTGTCCAGAACGCAGCCGAGAGCATCTGCCCAGAGCTGGTCACTTGCACATATGCAATCTATGTCAGTGACAGAACAGTTGGTCGAGGGCAAGATGTCCAGAACGCATGTCAACTACAGGCGTTAGATGCGGAATGAACGCGGGTGGTTGCCTGACTCACCGCGCATGTTGGGAGTTGGGTAGCGAGCTCAAATTGGGCATTGACGGCTACCAGAAGTGCCAGCAGAGGCCAGAGAAGCCTCATGACCGCAGAGAGGAAGCGAGAAGTTGCGATCACTCGTCACGAGTAACACATGGCGAATGATCGGGCTTTTGTCTCTGCGAGCCTAAGCATGGAAGACTATGCCGTCATCTTTGCTGTTGAAGGATCATTTCGAACTTCGCCGTTGAAAGGTTGATTGGCATGGCCTAAGTGAACGGTCTAGACAGCTTTCACGACTCGGAAATGCAAGTCGTGTCCGAATTCGTCCTCGATATCTGCAGAGCAGTCTCGGTAATGGACTATAGGAAGCAAGTGTACAGGGTTGCCCCCGCCATTTCACGGAACAGTCTGATCGGCAAGGAGTGAGAGTCTTCGAGGTGACCTATCATAGATCCCATCGTGAACAGAGTTCCAGTATAAAGTCGATGAATCTGGCGACTAGCTGCAGCTTTGAGAGACTGACAGCAGTGTGGGCGTTATGCGCCGTGCCAAGATTGACTTTTCGGAGACCCGTATAGTACATGCAAGGGGTCGTTCGCGGCCTGCATTCAGACTTGACTTGCATGCTGGGGCGTCTCCTCCCGATATTGTTTCAGTGGCGGAAACAGCAAGTCAGAGGCAACAGAAGTGCTTCTCAGGATGAGAGCTCCTTAGCAACGGATTCTCAAGATATCATATCATAGAGCAACTACACTCGACGAGACCGAGGTGGGGCCAAACACTGTCAGAAACCTAACACTAGTCTACCCCAAACTAGCCCCGTGGCGCGTCCATGTTGTGGCGACTCGCTTGAATGTCCATCAATGGCTCCCTGTATCTGCTCGCGTAGAGGGAGCCTAGGTTAGACCTGGGCGGTGCTAGACACTTTGTTCTGTGAACAAGATTCTTTGGCTCGGACCGAGATGCTTTGCTTCATGTTGGCGACCAGGCGTCCTCATGCAGAGCCCTTCAGGCGATGGCTTTGACGACTCGGCGAATGGTATCCTCCAGACTCTCCTTCGGAAGACCCAGCCGATCGTTCCACAGTCCCCGAGTTGCCGAGAAATTGTTCAGTCCATCTAAATTGAAGACTTCACAAGTGATCAGGTCGACAGTGCCTTTTATATACGGACTTCCGGCTACGTTCTCGAACTCGCCCTTCGCCATCTCTTCGCGAGCAGCTTCAGCAACCTGGGCGCCGTTGACGCGCTGGATCTCGAGCTTACTACCCAACGCTTTCTCCAGTTCAGCAATGACTTGGTTCTGGCTCACCGTGAAGCTGTTGATGTAGATGTATGTGTTGCTTGTCTCGTCGTAGTGCTCTGTAGACAGACAAGCGGTGACTGCATTTGCAATCTGACCGATATTGGTGCCTTCCCATAGCTGATCACCACTATCGTGGACCTTGACCGATCGAGTCCGCAGATTCCAGCCCATGCCCCCACCAATCAGGACCCAGTCAAAGTAACCGCCATTAATGACACCAGTCCAGGAGATCTTGCCTTCCTTGGTCTTCAGATAGCCAATGATCCGCGCCTTCTCGCCGGCGGGTGGTAGTAACTCCATAATCCTTGGGTCTGAGGTGTCAATGCCATACTCGGAAGGAATGAAGCGCTTGACACCAGCTGCAATCATGGCATCGATAATTTTGATCTGTTCAGTGACCGAAAAGGTCGCAATCGTCGACACAACGGCGTCTTGTCCTTGGAAGGCTCGAGTCAGCGAAGGGATGGTGTAGTCAGACTTCACAACCTGGACATTGTCGGCAAAGGTTGTTTTGGACGTTTCGCGAGTGAGTGCCGACACGGTGAAGCCCGCAGCTAGCAAACTGTCGACTATGTGCACTCCAGTGTTGCCGGATGCACCCACCACCATGACGGTTTTGATCGGTGGAGAGGACATCGTGGATGGTGTAAGTAGTTTTGATGATAGTGGGAGATGTTGTTTTCGGTCTCTGCGTGCTCCGAAACTACCGTCTTCAAGTGCCCGGACGTCCATTCTTATACCATCGTGGCCGGTAATACATCATCGCAGTGCAGAGCATGGGTGTCAGTAATCAAGCCGTATAGCCCAAAAGAGGCGGCCCACTTCCGGCCGTAGTATGCCAAGCCACTACCATACGAAATCCAGCCATTGACTCACATGGTTCTTGAGATCTGTATGCTCAGGGCGTATACAAGTTTGTCAGGAATGGTGATAGACGACAGCGATGTTGATTAAACAACAACTCACATGCAAAGCCGTCAGTATATGAAATCACATACCTGAAATTGGGGTTTTTGATTAGTTGCGATGCCTCAGCAAGATTTCTAGCGCCAGTGACCGAACCCCGAATCTCGTGCTATCAAGGAACAGGTTTCTCTTCGTCCGGGCTCATATCCGAAGGACCTCGGGTCGAACATGTCTTGAGCGCTCGCACAATCCAAGAGCAAGCTCATGACTCGGTTTTTGGGCGCTCCAGCAGCTTGCTTACAAATGAAAGCAGCAAAGTTGGTGTATTTCGGCACTCACGACATGCGTTGGACAGGCATCGGCGCTGAGGACAGAGATGAAGCTCCCTGGACGCCGTCATTGTTGTTGCTCGAGTCCAAGTTGAGGAGAGGACTCGGGTAGGGAGACGTCAGGGGAAGGCCGACGCGAATGACTCATGACTTCCTGCGTTCCTCAGATCATCGAGTCATGCCCCTCGACTCTGTCAACGTTCTGTCGGCGCTTCTGCTATCACGTTCTCACTGATGCACATGCTTGGATCTGCCGCACAGCCACCTATCGGTAGAGACTGAACCTGCTGCATCCGCCGCTCTCGAGTTTCGTTACGACAAAGTGAGGCTATAAGTGCTTCACCACACAGATCGAACAACGAACGGATCGAACAACTGGTCAAGCAGCGTCTTGCAAAGCTACGGAAAATGGTCTTGACGCCATAAGCAGCTCAAGAGCAAGTTCAAAACGGGTGAATGGACTGTGGTCGTTGATACTAATGATTGTTTGCCCGCCTTCGACGCTCACGCGTCGGTGTTTCAGTGAAACTCGGCCATTTGGGCCCTCCCTTCCATTGCCGAGAGCCAAGGAACTCGACGACTGACCCAGAGTTCTGCTTGCGGGTCTGTCGCTTTGAATACAGCGTCGTCGTCGAGCGAGCCCGCCTGAACGATCACAATGCCTTTGAAGTCCTCCGCATCACCGATCTTCGAGATGGTACAACCACAGGTTGCACAGAAAGAGTAGGTGAGCATCATTCCACTGTCTTGCTTCGTCGAATATGTCTTCGGCGAGCCTACGGTGACCTTGTATGCTTTTTCAGGGACCAGAATATTCGTGGTGTATGTGCTTCCACTCAGTCGTCGGCAAGTGAGACAATGGCAGAGCGCCTTGTACATCAGTGACCACTCCGCTGGGGCTGGATGGCCTCACCTTCTGAAGTGGTTCGCCCTGATACTCGTATCGCAGCTCACCACACATGCATCGTCCAGACGTCATTTTGCTGCTGTTAGATCGTGCGGTATGCTTCTCGTCGGCAGAGCCTGAGGTGGGTGAACAAAACGTGGAGAGGTGACTGGTGATATTTATACGGTATCATCTCACTATGGCTGCCTCATGTCGGCCGCGGTCACAAGCTGATCAAGGACAGTTCTAGATCTGACTGAAAATCCGAAGTGTTACTCCCGGAGCGGGCCAATCGCGTTCACGCAACTCGCCCTGTTCAGGCTTTGGGGACATGAGAACTGCCCATCTCGTTTTGACTGTCTGCTCACGTTGCCTCTCTAGGCAGACCACATTTCAGCCCCGCACGGGTACGAAGTGAACATCGTGTAAGCAGTAGCTGACAAGGATGCTGAAATCGCAAACAGAGAACGCCTGATACCTTCACACCTCCAGTAGAACTCGTGATATGTCTGCCAAGATCATGCCCGCCTGACGCCGGTAAACGACCCTTCGAGGAATCCATCCTCACGCCCTTGCGAGCTGCCAATTGTGACGACTGCTGGAATAGACCTTTCTAAGAGTGTTTCACGAGGTCAGGCTACCAGAGTCATGTCAATTAGGTACAGACCAGCAGCATAAATTGGCCTTTCCGCACTTCTAGAAAGGCGGCCAATCCTCACTTTCTACCACTCCTCCAAATGTCGCCAGCAGCAACCACCTCTGACGTCGAAGCCATCTTCCGCTTCAACGACCCAGATCCTGACATCACTGCGGAGGATCGTGCATTGTTTGCCATCGCTGCGGCTAAGACCGTAACAGAGAAGAAGCTGACTCTACACGACCTCCGCACAGCCAATCATCTCCCCTCGGACTCAGAGTGTCTCCATAAGCATGGCTTCACTGTGGTCCGCAATTCAGTCGACACGAACGCCTGGTCTTCAGCTGAAAACATCGACAGCATCTACATCCCAGCCATAAGCAGCCTGTTGAAGGATTTAACTGGCTGTAAGACCGTCCTCGTGAACAACGTTGCGTTCCGTCGCAAGCGTGTCAAACAACAAGCCGACCCCAAATTCTACCACAAGCCAGGTGGCATGCTGGATACTTTGGCCAAATCCATGCCCACCGACCGGCCATTCAGTGCGTTCAAGCGGGCTCGTGATTCGCTATCCAACTGACCCACACTAGTCACACCCTTCGAGGTCGAAAAGACCATCGAGCCAGCCCGCGGCATCCACGTCGACTACACACTCACTGGTTTGCGCAACACGATCCGACACTGCCGAGCAGATTTTGCCGAAGCTGGCGCCGAGCACCTCCGCGCACTGGATGACAACAGCCCGACACGGGGCCCTAGGGTAGCCGCATTCAGCATCTGGCGCCCACTGAAGACAGTAACTCGAGACCCGATCGCCGTACTCGACTACAAGACGGCTACGCCTTCGAGGTGGAAGACATTCGAGTACCGCAGCCCGGGCTACAAGGGAGAGTTTCTGCTCGAGGCCACGGCAGTGAACGCGCCGGACGAAGACGAAGCGGATGAGCCAAAGTTCTACTACGTTTCTGAGCAGAGACCCGACGAGGTCATGATCATCAAGTTTGCGGACTCGGAGAGTGAGATTGACTCGGACGTGGCGGCGGGGTGTGGGCATGGAAGTCCGGCGATCGTGGGTCAGTATGGGGAGACGAGGGAGAGTATTGAGGCTAGGGTGTTGGCTTTCTGGTAGTGGAGCACTGGGGAAGACGAGAGTCAGCGTAGATGAGCCGGCTGTAGTCTTGTTAGATCTTGCTGAGACCGATCTGGGCGCCGACGAATATATTTGTGCTTCTGGCGGCGGATAGCCTGTAATCACGATTGTTCGCATAGCCACGACGTAACCCTGTCGGCTGCATCGCATGTGACGTGTACTACGGAAGGAGTATTGTGCATCTTTCGGGGATGCGACTGAGTTAGTCAGAACCGAATTCTTTGTTTTCAAGGCATATAACTGCCTTGGACATGACGATGCTCCTATTACGGTCGCCAACGCTTGCGCTTAGGTCACCAGTGCGGCTTGGCATGTGTACGAACTGCGAGGTACGCCTTCGTATGGCGCATACGATCGGCAACAAGCATAGAGTCTTTCAATTTTGCAAGAGTCCTGGCCCCCGTATATCCTTGCGGAAGGCCCCTGACGGACGACAGCTAGCCTCGGCGAGTACGAATGATTGTCCATGGTTATTGACCTATTGACCAATTTCAACTAAGCAAACTCAATCGTCAACATCTCGCGGATCATGCGTGTCCCAATAAGCCTTGTACTCATCCCAAGGCTGGGTTACAAAGTCTTCTGGACACGTCAGAGGCGCCAACGGGAACTTTTCCTTCTCGAACTTTGCCAACCTATCCTTTGTGCGCTGCCGGCTCTTGTTGATGCTGTAAACGCTGATGCGGTGGGCGGAGCTTGTAACATGCAGGCCCCAATTCCAGGCAGCCCGCACGGTCAACGGTTGAGTGTTCAAGCTGTTGTCCCAGGTCCTGCAGACAATCTCTACCCAGCCTTCAACATCACAAGGTAGGTCAAATTCCCATGTACGCCAGGTCCATTTATGTTTCTTGCTCAGATTCTCTGGCGGTATGGCATACCAGCTGAAGCCCCCGTCGGCAGACAGCTCGACCCGCTCAGGCCATCGACCACCGCCAGAGTAGGCCCAGCCTTTGCAGTGAATTTTGCCATTATGGATGATAACTTGGCGAGTCCATGGGTACATAATGGCCGAGCTGACTGGCATTTCCTGGATCTGTATACCATCCGTTGGCTTTTGATTATGCTTGCCAACCTGTTGTGGGAAGTACAAGTACTCTTTGCTCTGGACCGGAGCCATGGTAGGCTGTTTGATGGCTTTGATGCGATACAGCCATTTGACGCTTCGGGCTCCGATGTAGCCAAACACGACGACTCTCAGAGGATAACCATGGATCTTTGGGAGTGGTTCGCCATTCATCTCCCATGCAAGCATGACTTCATTGGCTTTGACCTTTGACCAAGGGACGCTGACAAGGTAATTCATGGCTTCACTAGCCTTGAAATAGGTCTCGGCGCCATATAGCTCAAGATGCTTGGCGCCGTCCTTGAGACCACCACAATCTTTGATGACCTTCTTCAAGCTGATGCCAACATAGTTGGCAGTGCCGATGGCTCCTTCAGCCCATGGGGCTTGGGGCACTTCGTCACCCTGCCCAGCGTAAAGTTCAATCTGCTCAACCCGGCGAGTACCCGAGCATTGGATAGTGATGAGCTTCTCCATGCGAGGGAATTTGGAATCGTCCATCAGATCGGCCAGGCTGTATGTTCTCGGGTTGTTGACGAGGCCGTCCATCTGTAGGCTCCACTTGTCTTTGTCAATCCTGGGAATGCCACCATGGTTACGAACAAAGTGCAGGTCGTTTGGAGTGATGGCTTTCGCAGTCACCAGCCTTTTTGGCGGCTCACCATTGTACGGGAACTGCAGAAGATGAAGCATGTCCGGATGCTTCTCTTTAAGAACAGTCTCCCAGGAGTCCTCAGGGACGGTGCTGAGCTCTCCGCCAACAGCATGGTGCCACATCTTCCAGTGAGTTCCAGGAAGAACCGGGTTTGTACCTGGAATGGGGCCCCATTGGAATTCCGCGTTAGGAGGAAACGTTTCTGAGGTCAAGATGGCATGTGCCTTTTTCTTTTTTTCTGGATAGTTCTCCCACTCGACATACCTTGAGGCGTCAGCAGGAACATAGGATCTCGGTGCGACTCACCCTTGCCAGCCTTCTTTCTCACGCTGGAACAGCTCATTGCGGTCACCCACAGCCTTGATGGCCTCCTCATCCTTGGTAAGTTCCGGCCATACGACAGGCTGGATGTCTTCGGTTTGCGGAGCTGTCTGATCAAGGATTGGCAGCTGTGCTGCGGACAATCCTTGTTCAATCTTCCACTCGTCGGGGCGATTGGTCACAGAGGAGTGTAGCACAACATTGGAGGTTACCATCTTGCTGAATGACACTAGATCAGTGAGTGAAGCTCCGAATGGACGGGTACATCGGTGGCTCTTATGGCAACTTGTGGAGAGTCAATCTCCTGTCCCTTACGATAGGAGAACGTTCTCTCTTCAGTGGCTGCTGCATGATGCAATGGAAGCTGGCCCGCATCCCATGCTTCCTGAATGCCACCCTGCTTCTCGCACGACCTGACAGCAAATCGCGGTGCAGTATGTGGAATGACCACAGGACCTGGCAACGCTGGTTGGTGGCTCACCAATGCAGGTGCTCGTTTCTGAGTTCAGATTGCGTATATTACACAGCTGTACAAGGATCATGGCGGAAGGGCACCTGAATCCGTCTTGTCAGTTATGATGTCTCATGCTCCTGCGATCGTTCGCACGAAGTGTTCAAGGATTCATGAAATGCGATTGGCCCAACTTCAATGCGAGTCAGCAAGGCGCGCTTGAACTTGACTTTCAATCCCTGTCAACGGACCAGCCTTTACCCAAAATCTATTGGATCAGCTGGATCAGTTTGTTTGCGAAGCAAGATGGGTCAACTCTGGCTAAGACAGTTGGCAAAGCAGTTAAAAGCTGCTTGACTATCCCGGGGAAACCTCCGAAGTATAGACTCACTGTTTACGGACCCTCACAAGAGCTTCGTCTTTGCACAGTTGTCACATTTCAACAGCATCGCTGCCATGTCTGTCGAGAACGGTGAAACACCTAAGCTCTACACTTTGGCAGAGGGACTGCCTCAGGCTAGCGAGTCTACGATCGAGACACTCCAGACGGGTAGTGGCGGTGGATACGTGCTCCTGACAAGCACACAGCTCACTGAGAATCTTGCTCATTTCTCTCGCGAGCGCATTCCTGAGCGCAGTGTACATGCCAAGGCAGCCGGAGCAAGAGGCCATTTCGAAGTTACCGACGACGTCAGTGATCTCACGGATGCCGACTTTCTGACAGGAGTTGGGAAGAAGACGGAGGTTCTTGCCCGTATATCGACAGTTGGTCCTGCACGAGGCTCTGCGGATACTGTGAGAGACTTCCGAGGCTGTGCCATCAAGTTCAAGACCAGTGAAGGTAACAATGACTGGGTCTTCAACAACCAGGTAGGTAGAGTGGACTGGGGATTGTGTTTGAGGCAGCGCTAACCATGTTGCAGCCTGTGTTCTTCGTACGGGATCCTGTCAAATTCTCATCGATGAATCGGAGCCACAAACCTGACCCCATGACCAACACCATGAACTCCGACATGTTCTGGGATTTCCATACCAACAATCAGGAAGGGATTCACGCGTTGATGTTTCTGTTTGGAGACCGAGGCATACCATCCTCGGTTCGCCATCTTAACATGTACTCTGGCAACACGTACACCTTCACGAAGGCTGATGGATCTTATCGATTTGTCCGTATTCACATCCTGACCAACCAAGGCATCAAGTATCTTACCAACCCAGAAGCTGCCAAGCTTGCTGGTACGAACCCCGATTATCACCTCGAGGATCTGTTCCAGGCGATTCGAAAGGGCGAGTTTCCCTCGTGGAATGTTTGTGTACAAGTGATCAACCCCGAAGACATCGGGAGCGCACCGATGAGCGTCTTTGACATGACCAAGATCTGGCCACACAGACAATATCCCCTGCGGAAGATTGGAGTCATGACTTTGGACACCAACCCTAAGAACTGGTTTGCCGAAATCGAGCAAGCAGCGTTCAGCCCGAGCAGCATGGTCAGAGGCATAGCGCCGAGCCCGGACATAATGCTCCAGGCCCGGATGTTCGCGTATCCCGATGCTTCGAGGTATCGTATTGGGGTCAACTACCAGTTCCTCCCGACCAATGCAGCTGTGAGTGAGGTTCACTGTCCGATCGAACGCGACGGCTTCATGAACTTTACCGCCAACTACGGGGACGACCCCAACTATATCGGGAGCGCCATCAAACCGCTCAAGTTCAAGTCTGGCAAGGATGCCGTGAAGTTGGCGGAGGTCAAAGGCTCCCGGACTCTTGACCAAACGGACAACGGCGCACCGATATCCTATACATCAGAGGTTACAGACAAGGACTTCGAGCAGGCAACTGCTCTGTGGAATCTGTTGGCCAAACAGGATGGTGCTCAGCAAAGGTTCGTGAACAATGTTGCAGCACACATTGCTGGCGTTCAGCGGAAATGGCTCAGAGACGCGGCTTTCGGTAAGTCAACCCCAATAAGCTCCTGTGGTACTCCTGTTAACGCGCTGTAGCAATGTTCAGGCGAGTGGACAAAGACCTGGGCGATAGGATTGAGAAGACGACAGAGGGCAAGATCAGTAACCAGCACGAGCATCCGCACAAGACGGCCTGGCATTGATGCTCGGGAAGGCTTGCATGCAGGTATCCAACAACGGCGTCTCCCGATGGACAAGGGTGTTTTGGAGCTTGTCGATTGCTTGCCCTCAGCTTCAAGTGGCCCGTTGTTCCTCTTGGTGAAAGGTCGTGCGAGACTTCGTGCGAAGCGGGGTAAATTTGTTCAAGACCCCGGCCGGCTCAGCTGTTGTGGGTACGTAAGCACAGCCTATCGGCCGCCATGGAACGTTGGCGCGCACTAGGCGTGCATTGCATTGCGCGAACCGAAAGTCTGGGGGAGCAAAGTCCCTGTATGCCGGCGGAAGTCTTGAATAGGACCCCCCAGTCCATGTCGCTGCGAGAGACTATCTTACTTTTACTCAGTGCAATAGGCTTCTGCTTCATGAGGAAGTCAGAGGGGTAAGCAGCTGAGAGCAGCCCCTCACTCTAGCCTCGAATTTGCATCCTGCTAAACGCAAATTAACTGATGTCGAAGTCACCACATATTGATATGACTTCTGATCAACGGGTCAGATGCCGTAACTAGCGATGAGGCTTTACGTGAACGGCCTGGGCTCTCATGGTGTGTCTCTCTCTATCTGGTGCCTTGCACCCCAGACATGATTTCAGGCTTCCAGAGCAGAGCTATACCATTGGTACAACCGTACATGCTGCCGTCACTCTGACTCAACCCCACCTCCAAACTCATTGCTTATTACGATGCTTCTCCTTGGAGAACCTATCCTTCAACTTGTCAAAGAACTTGCCCACCCCACCCTCCGTTTGATCCGAGGCCCTCCCCGATCCCAAACCGTAATCGGTCGTGCTGTCGTTCGGAGCGATTCCTTCGTTCACGCCCATACCTTGCTCAGGAGCGCCCGTGTTGTAGCCCTCCGATTGCCCCATGCCCTGCTCAGGGGCGCCAGTCTGGTACCCTTCGGACGCGCCCATGCCTTGCTCGACGGCGCCAGTCTGGTAGCCGCCCTCTGAGGCGCCCATGCCAGACTCGGGTGCGGCGACGGCATCGGTGCCGCGGCCGGAGCCCATGCCCGATTCGTAATTTGATGCCATGTTATTGTTTATGATACTGATGTTACTGAGATGGTGGAAGTTTAGCGTGCTGTTTCGCGGTATGGGCGTGGTGACCAACTGACCTCGTCAATTGGTGCTAGCGAATGTCTTGTTGAAGCCTCTTGGCCGCCCTCTGCACCCGGGCGCCTTTATGTCTATTTTGGCCGTGCCTGTGTATGATGTAGCAAGGAGAGTTCGAGCATGACGACTGCGGGGACGCTTTGAAGATCGTCTGCAGCTGCTCATGCGCCAGGTGGGAGCCGCTGCGGGATGAGGTGATTGAAGTAATCTGCGTAAGGGGTGACTTGCTGCATCACTCAAGGCCAGGCAGGCCGGGCAGTCCGGGTCTTCCTGGGGCCAGGGATGAGAGCTCAATCATAGAGCTACGCACGGATTTGGCGAAAAGGTTCGAGGATGCGGTACAGGCAGGAGCTGGTTCACCAGCACTCGTACGAGGCTGCGGACGGCTTATTGTTTCCCCAGCCTATGTGTCGTAGCCTTATGTCGTAGCCCTTCTGCAATGTTGAAAGTCTTCTGGCTATCTGCTACTGTTCAAATGAACGATGTCGTTGTCGGTGGAACTTCCCACGGCGGTATCTCATGCCTATCGTTCGGGCGATACGGTATGCGGCACGGTCACCCTTGGCGTCGACCATGGAGGCATGATCGAATCTGTGGCTATCATCTTGTCCGGTTGCACAAGCACCAATGCGTGCCCTGTATCTGGAAACATCGCATCCAGGCCGACAGCATCTCAATCCAAATGTCTTCTCTTTCGTCAGCACATTCTGCTGCGAGGTCCAGGTTGGTGCCAGAAGGGCACATCAGCTTGGCCATTCACGTTCACGATACCGCAACACAGCTCGTTCGAGCTGGCGGAAGACTCCAATCCGCATCCCACTGGAAATTCGCCCTGGAGGTCGGCTTGGGATGCCGAGAGCTATCCCCTTCCGCCGAGCATGAGATATATCGGAAGCTTTAGCTGCTCAGTCGAGTATACGTTGTTGGCTCGCGTCATTCGCCCACCTCAGGCGCATCTTTTCGGCAACGAAGACCTGACTGTTCGCCTCCCGATCCGATTCCGTCCCCAAGCACCCCTGGGCTCGTCACTTCCGCCCGCAGCACTTGAAGAAGCGTCCGTGTTCTATCTCAAGATCCCACTCAAGCAAAGACAGTCAGCTGCAATGAAGATCATGGGGGGGCGAGGTCATACAGACAAAGCAGTTCTGGAAGATCGCCGTTCTGAGGATGTCGTAGTCTTCGGTGTCAACGTACCAGTGAGACTAAACGTGCGGAATTGGGCGGCGAATATAGTGTCAGTCTTCGCCACTAGCACCATCCCATCACCAGAAAAGCAGCAACTCTTCGTGAAGAACTATCGTCTGCAACTCATGATTCATACCAAAGTCCGCGCAGGAGGACTCCCATACTCGAAAGTAGACACGATAGTGCTTGCAGAAGGAAGTCTGGCAGTTCCTGTCAAGGCAGAGCACAGATGCGTCACCGATGCCAACGACGGTCTGCACCACAGCACGGACAGTCCGACAGCGATATCGTTCCTGAATGTGCACCGAGAAGTCCGAGACTTGCCACCAGAGTTCTCCTCATCCAGTATCTTCAGAGCCTACACCTTGAGCTTCAGATCGCAGCTCCGCTTCGGCGACATCAAATCGACCTTTGACCAAAGCCAGATTCCTATCAGCCTGGTGGACGGAGAGGACCGAGAACGAAGACCCTCTCTGATGACCGTCGATCCACACGAAGCACCTCCATCATATGAAGGAAGATCGCATTGATTTGCCGTGGTACTTTGACCGCGCAAGGGGATTCGACATTGAACGAACTCTATGGGCGACAGGCCCTCGCACGAAGCAGGGTCCGGAATCACCCCTAACCATAACGGGAGCAGAATCCCTGCATAGGCTTTCGAACGGCGGCTTGGGCGTCCCCTTCTTGGCAGCGCGGCATCGGAATTGAATAAGCACCAGCTGAAGACCTTTTGTCCTCCTCAGGGCCTGCATGGTTGACAGGAAACTCCTAAACCACGACTCCGAGCTTTCAGTTACGCCATCTCTGAGTCTCGGAGACATGAAACGTCTACGCCCAGTCAACAGTTGTCTTCCGTGCCGAAAGCGTCGCGTTCGCTGTGACAAGGTACCAATGTGCTTGTGACGCACGCACTCACTAACTAGAGATCCTAGACCCATCCAGTATGTCAGCGATGCAATCAGAACCACGTCACCTGTCAGTATGATGCTAGCGCTCTGGGGGATAGTTCGACCCAGCAACAGCCCGCACAGCATCATACGTCCCCGACGACCGAAAAACGACCATGCAGCGCCCGTGTTGAGTCAGGAAGTAGCGCTGAACAACCAAGTAGGTGGCTGACGCATAACTCAGCAGTCCCTCGCTCATCGACACCAGGCCAGCAATCTGCGAAGCGGCAGAAGAGTCTCGACTCCGGCCGCGTGTACAAGCAGCCCGGAGGGAGATCCCTGTATGTCGGCTCAACGCATTGGGCGAATGCCATACCGCTCGAGGTATGAAACCAAGGGGCAGAGTGGCGTATCTAACGATCTCAGTACCATCACGGAGACCAGAACGTAGCCAAATCGACACCACAACAGGCGAATCTTTTCTCGCAATGGCATCGACTGGAGCAGCAAGACCAGTCTCAATCTATTTTAACCTCAGGTAGCTCCGCTTTGTGCAAACACTGCGGCACTCGCTACAAGCTAGCCTGTATTGTGGCGCTGCTTCCGGATCGAGCTGTCTGTGAGAAGCTGTGCACTATCTTCTTCACAAACATTTTCCCCCTACTCCCTCTACTGCATATACCCACGTTTGCAGATGACTGCCAGGAGTTCTGGAGCGAGCGAGCTGCGCAAAGTAAGCACCCATCCAATGCACCAGGCATACTGCGCCACAAGCCCGGTTTCGTGAGCCTCTTGGCTGCCATCCTTTTCTCAAGCCTTGTCTCGGGAACCGAAGCTCAGCTGAACGCGGCCAAGGGGTCAGAGGATGTAAAAACAGGTGACATGTACTTTGCTACCATCATGGCTTCGACCCTGACTGGCTTCCCGCGACGGCCAACGCTGTACACCCTCTCAGCGTATATCTTTTCTCAGAGTCAATTTGTCAGGGAAGAAGAGTTCTCGGATGGGCCAGAGTTCATCACAACGTCATTCCGAGTGGCACTCGGTATGGGTCTTCATCGTAAGCTCGAGGAAGCGGGCTTTACCGCCACCGAGCAAGAAACCCGTCGTCGTCTTTGGTGGTATATCCTTCATCTCGATGTTATGTCATCTTGCTCTTCAGGGCTTTCGCCTCTTTACGTAGATGAGAAGATGGGCAATAGCCCTGCAATATCGACAACTGACCTGCTGGAACATGTGCGCGGATCAGGCCAAGGCTCAGGTAAGCAGATGATTCAAGTGGGCGGAAGTACAGCTAAGATTACCAGACATTCGGTACGTGGTGGCCAAGGTTCGTTACGAGACCACCAAAGTCATTCGAGGCATTCTCCTCGGACACTTCGAGGAGCACTTTACATCGCTCGAGGCTGTTTCAGAAACTGCTAGCTCTATTGAGTCTCTCGGTGAAACTGTCAAAACGGCCATTGATCGAATACTTCAGGTTGGATCCAAGTTGTCACGCCATGAGCTGCTGGAGATTTACCAGAGCGAGAATTTAGCAGTACCTGAAGGGGCCTCCACTATAAATGACACCTGGCGCGTGGATGCTAGCGAGAGTCGTTCGCACGTTGTAGGGTTCGCGATATGGGCCACGAGCTTGCTACACCTCATGCTCCACAAGGCATACTGCATCTTATACTTTCCGCTCGCCAAAGACCAGCATTCAGATTTCGGCGCTGACATCCGCTTGACGTAAGTGGACGAGACGAGGACCGAACTTATGCTGATGTGTTCAGAGCTATCAAGCATGCTCAGGCGTTTCTTCAACTCTTCATCCGAGTGTGTGATGCACCGTTCTCAAGTCCGTTCCACTGGATGTACCCAGGCACGTATCAGCCCTTGCAGGCCATGTCGCTATTGCTTGCAGACCTGCTCAACTTCCCTCACAGCGATGAAGCACCCACATCGCAAGGCTTGGTCGATGCAATCTTCGATCTATATCAGGTCGACCAAGGCATGATTACCGCCAGCGACCCGCCTCGTCGCAGGCTATCGCCATCCGGCAGGGAGGTTTGGTCCATGCTAGGACGTTTGCGCAATAAAGCGTTTGAGCAGATGGATCAAGACCCGCATGTGGTTTTACCAACATTCATCGCTTCTTCTCACGTATGTGTGTGCGGAGAGCGGCTAGCTCATGAACGATTGCTATCTGAAGAAAACGAGCAGCCTGATATGCCGGCTTGGGATGGCCCGCTCGATGCAGAACTCGGAACCCCGACGGACGCTGACGCGAACCTTATCGAAACAGAGCCAAGTCACGTTGACTTCGACTGGGCGGAATGGGATGCGTATCTCGGCTCCGCAGCTGGGACTATGCTGTAGTTACGAGCAGCCAGAGCGGTGGCGATACCACTTTATCTCAAGCGTTGGTTCAAGTTGTCGGCCACTATCAGCGCAATGACCCTGTCAAATGGTATCAGCACACTTTCCCCCACGCAGGACCATCCACTTACGTATGCGGGGCGATACGCATGAAATACGTGCCGAACCCGCGGTAGAATCGCAGCACTCCTTCCTGCTTGGCAACGGTGACGAAGCAATTCAGCATGCCTGTGTATCTCATCGATCCATCAGCCGCCTTCTTCTGCGACTGCAACCGTGATTTCACAAAGTCGAACGGCAAGCTGAAGAAAGAGGCAAAAAAGCCGGCAATGCCAGACGCGGCGATGGTCTGCGTTTGACCTGAAGCACTGGTTCGCTTGGCAAGCTGATGTTTGGACTCGGAGAAGAAGGCTAGCTGCCCAAAGTTGGTGGCCATGGCTCGAATGATTGTTGGATAGGCTCCGCTCCACAGAGCGGTGACGCCTTCATGGCGAGCGATTGATCCTAGGGCGTGGAAGGCGGAGCGGTAGTTCGCTCGCTGCGCCGCAGGCAATAGACCATCGGACTGCATGCGAATCAACGCCACCTCGGTGGGGTTACCTATCGATGCTCCCAGGGCCCCTGCAGCCAGACCCGCCGACGCGCGCTCCTTGAACCCGTATGTGCTCCCATTTCGCGCTGCCCGTTGCTTGAGCAGATCTTCAAATGTGAAAAAGAAGCCAAGTCGAGATGTGCCGTAGACAACCTGTCTGAGTAGCCCGGCAGATAAGCCGTTGTAGAGATCGAGGATCTGTCCTTGCGCAACCACCTGCTTGACAACTGACACTGGAGTCGCAGCTCCCTCCGACAACTGGATGCGGACTTTGATCATGTCGATGGGTTGGATGCATATCGTCGCGATGATGCCCGACGTCCCGCCCACCAAGAAGGGCAATGCTGGCTTGATGAAGGGCTGCTTGTGCAGTGGGAGCCCCGAGGGCGGCGTTGTCGCTGGCTGAACTGACATTTTTTGCACGAAAATATGCGTACTGGGTATGGATGTGCTTTACTGGCGAGCACATAGACTACAGTCGAGACCGGCGAGACCGGCGCAAGATAATTTTCCCCGCACGGTAGTCCCGTGTTGGAGACAGCCTCGGCTCTAATGGGGAAATTCACTGCCTGCGTTTCACTGCCTGAAAGTGGATCCCCCCGCTCAGCGTTGGGGAAGTTCGGTTTACCCCAGTGCTCGTCCGGTCACTCACACCTGAAGGTGGGCTCGAACGGGCTCGAACAGAGTCTTTTATTGACGCCCGTATTGTCGTGAGCAAGCCGGTATGAAGTGCATCTGTCATGAGAGCGAAGATCGTATCTACCCTCTGTGTGTTGGTATGACTTGTGTGACAAGAGAGCACAGTGATGTACGGAGACAGCTATATTCGATTGTCAAAAACCACGACTGACGGTAGACAGACCTATATTTTTCTGGCTGGCACTTTTCAATGGATAAGGATCAGTCTTCCAGTCACCTCCCCCCGCTTCAGTCTCATCAGTGCCTCATGGGCCTCATCCCACGGGACCCTCGTCACTGGTATTGGCGCCAACTTCCCATCTGTCGCCAGCTTCGTGACATCCCTCAAATGCTGCGGAGTTCCCGTGATGTTGCCCATGATGGTGCGTGCCGTGAAGATCATCGACACCAGACTGACCGTGATCTCGCCCCCCAGAATGCCCACCGCGACCATCTTCCCACCCTTTGCTAGCGACCCCATAGCCAACTCAGCCGTCTTGGTCGTGTTGACAAAGTCCAGCGCCGCAAAGTACGGCTCGCCCGCCGTTTCGACTGCAACCTTGGCCGCCTCCGCCGCCGTGCTATCAAAAACCGCCGTTGCCCCGGCATCCAGCGCCGCCTGCCGCTTCTCGGGCGTGATATCACAACTGATTATCTTCTCATGCCCCACGGCCTTCAGCATCGCAATGGCCGCCAACCCCAACCCTCCCGCGCCAACCAGCAGTACGGGATCCTGTGGCTTCAGCGGCATCACCTTCTGAATGCACGACAGCACCGTCAGGCCCGAGCAGCCAAACGTGCACGCCACCGCGGGATCCACATTCCCATAGTCCACCAGGTACTTCGCATGCGGCACCGTGATATACTGGGCGAACCCGCCATCCGTGAACACCCCCCTCGTCTGCTGCTTCAAGCACAGATTATCGTCGCCGTCCTCACAGCGCCGACAACTCTGGCAGCCCACCCAGGGATACACGACGCGACTGGCGCCCAGGGGCGGCACATCCGACGGATCAACGTCCGGCCCATATTTCTCGACCGTCCCCAAGATCTCGTGGCCCAGCGCCCGCGGCAACGAGACGCCGCGGTCCTTGAGCCAAAATTTCTTGCCGCCGCCGAGGTGGTAGAAGCCTTCCCAGGCGTGCAGGTCGCTGTGGCAGACGCCGGCGTGGGTGACGCGGATGAGGATCTCGGTGCCGTGGGGCTCGGGGACGGGGAGGTCGACTTTTTGTAGGGGTTGGCCGTGCGAGACGCAGGCCCAGGCTTGTTGCGTGGTAGGGGGCATCGTTTCGGTGTGATCTGGAAAGGGAAAGGGTAGAGTTTGGGTGGGGAGCTCAACCTGTGTTTATAGAAAGTAATGCCCGTGCCTGTGGAACGTGTTTGTGGTCAACTGTTCGCCGGGGTCCCCGCAGTAGCCGAGGGACCTAAATGAGGGCGCGGCGTGAGGGGTGGGCTGTCTGATAGTGGGTCACGATTCGGCGAACTTTCGGGCGCGGGTCATCATAGCTGTTTGGGCATTCTCGGCTTATAGGCACAATGCTATCTAACTACTCTGGAGCTACGCAGACTTTCTATCTCGGCTTCTGTCACGCCAATCTCTCTCAAGACTTCGTCGGTATGCTCGCCGAGCAGAGGTGGCTTGCGCCTGACTGACGTGCTGGTGTTGGAGAACTTCACAGCGGATCCTAAGGCCCCTTGGGTTAGCATGTGCGGACGGGAATTGGACAAGAAACTCGTACCTAACATAGAGAGCTTTCCTGATTTTGCGGGCTCAAACTGGATCTCGCTCACCATCTCCCTTGCTGCCGTCTGCGGATGTGAGAACACCTTCTCCATTGTGTTGATGGGGGCGTAAGGCATCCCGCTACCCTCAAATGCTTGCATCCATTCGCCAGCGGTCTTGCCCTGGAAAGCCTCACTAATGGTTGGCATCAAATCATCACGATGTGTGACTCTTGTGCTGTTGGTCTTGAAGCGTGGGTCCTCCAGCAGGTGTTCGACATCGAGGATCTTGCACAGCTTCTCAAACTGCTTGTTGTTGACCGCCCCGCATACAAAGTAGAGATCCTTGGTTCGAAAAGCATCGTACGGAACCACGCTAGGGTGCTGGGTGCCCCATCGCTCTGTTTCTTGTCCCATGTTCAGCCATGTCAGCGCGACGTTGATGAGCAGTGCGATCTGCGATTCGAACAGCGAAGCGTCGATACGCTGCCCAAGGCCGGTCTCTTTGCGGGAGTAGAGCGCGGCCATAATAGCTCCGTGCATGAAAAGCCCGGTGGACATGTCGGTGAGCCCGAGACCAGGCCGTACTGGGGGCCCTCCTCGCTCACCAGTGAGATGGAGAAGGCCTGCTTCTGCACCTGCTATCATGTCATATCCAGCACGTTCTCGCCATGGACCGGAGGATCCGTAGCCAGAGATGCTGGCGTAGATGATAGTCGGGTTTACTTGCTTGAGCACTTCGTAGTCGATTCCCAGCCTTTCCATCGCACCCTGCCGCATGTTCTCGATCACTACATCAGCATCTTTGACGAGCTTGAACAGAATCTCCTTTCCCGGGGCGTTCTTCAGATCTAGGCATACGGAGCGCTTGTTCCTGTTAATTGAGCAGAAGTAATTAGACATGGGACCAACGTCGGGTTTCCACGTCTCATCTTCTCCAATTGCTCTGAAGTGTCTGGTATCATCCTGAGTCGATTAGCTCAACCAGTTGCATGCAGTGACTGGCCTACTCCCTTCCCAATATCTTCGATTTTAATGATGTCGGCACCATAGTCTCCAAGGATCTGCGTGCAGAGCGGTGCCTGGATGCTTTGTCAGAGACCATCGGCATGCGTGTGATTGCGTACCGCAAGTACTCGTGAGAGGTCCAAGACTTTTACACCTTTCAGAGGGCCATTATTGCTGGTCTCAGGGGCCAGCGAGTTGATCGCTCGCACCCTCGTCGTTAGCGAAGCATACTTCGACGAAAGTCTAAGCGTATGTCGGGTTGTTCGTTTTCCAATGCGCCCAAAACTCATGCCGTCGACTTGGTAATAGCCGTGGAGCGCGGGTTGACGGCGATGGGGAATGCAGTATAGGTGCGGGGCGACGCTTTAGGCCTTGGGGGCTCGTCCGCCCTTCCCCGGCCCTCGGCTCCGTGGACCGCTGTGGGTATGATCAGCAGCAGCTTGCTCATCCACCTTCACAGCTTCTTTTTGTTTATAATGGTGTGGTAGTGGCGCTCGTGATGGCGGCGCGGGGATATCAGATGAAGTGCTCCATTGTCAGGAGGGTGCTTGCGCAACACCGCGGCCTGGCGACCGCGTCAGGACCTGCTGTACGCATTCTCGAAGTTGGACCGCGCGATGGGCTGCAAAACATCAAGACCTCGGTCCCAACTGCCACAAAGATTGACATGATTAATCGCCTGGCAGGAACTGGTCTGAAGGATATCGAGGCAACTTCTTTCGTATCGCCGAAATGGGTGCCGCAGCTCGCAGATGGCGCCCAGGTCATGGAAGCAATCATGCCCCTGGCGAACACCGGCTTGAGACTGCCGGTGCTTACCCCAAATTTGAGAGGGCTTGAGAACGCGGCCAAAGCTAATGCGAAAGAGGCTGTTGTCTTTGCATCTGCTACGGAGGCGTTCAGCCGAAAGAACCAAAACTGCTCAGTCGACGAGGCCCTGAATCACGCAGAGACCGTGGCCAAAGCAGCAAGGGAGCAAGGCCTAGCGGTCCGAGGTGTCATTTCATGCATCTTTTCGGATCCATATTCCGGCCCTACAAATCCTGAGAGCGTCTTGTATGTTGCACAGCGCTTCTTAGACATGGGCTGCCACGAGGTTGGACTGGGTGATACTCTTGGCGTTGGTACTTCGACAGATACGGAGCGCCTTCTCGAGTTCCTGCTGCGGAAGATACCTGCGGAATTCCTGGCTGGTCACTTTCACGATACATATGGTCAAGCGGTGGCCAATGTTGTGAAGGCGTACGACATGGGTTTGAGATCCTTCGATAGTAGCATAGCTGGGCTAGGTGGCTGTCCTTACGCGAAAGGGGCCAAGGGCAACGTCGCAACAGAAGACATTGTGTACACATTCGAGCAATCTGGCATAAGTACCGGAATCGACCTAAAGAAGCTAGCCGCGGTTGGGGATTGGATCTCAAAGCAACTGGGAATTCCCAACAACAGTCGAGCAGGTGCTGCACTACATGCGATGGCACAAGACATGCCATTGAACAATGCGCCGGTGACAAAGCCGGTCCACTCCCCGGGTTCGAAGCGGCAATGGCAGAAGATCGAGAAAACAGAAGGCTTCTCCGTCCAGAGGTCTGGCAGCGCCGTCAAAGTCACCCTGACCCGGCCTAACAACGGCAATGCTATGACCACAAGTATGGTGGACGAGCTAACTTCCTTGTTCAGAGGTTATGCCAAAGATCGGTCTATTTTCCATATCATCCTTGCTGCCGAGGGCAAGTTCTTCTGCACTGGTATGGACTTGACGGGAGACAGTCGTGATGACAAGGACACGTATTTCAAGAAGATTGTGGACATGTTTGAGGCAGTCGACAAGGCGCCACAAACCACGATCGCAGCGATACAGGGTGGTTGTTTCGGCGGCGGCACCGGCCTAGGCTTTGCATGCGACATCCGACTCGCAACATCTCAGGCCAAGTGGCAACTGACCGAGATCAGACTCGGACTATCTCCGGCTATCATATCAAAGTACCTGGCCAGAGAATGGGGCCTCCCCTTCCTGCGCGAGGCAATGCTTACGGGCAGAGAAGTAAGTCCTGCACAGCTTCAAAGGATCGGCGCAGTCCACGGTGTTGCAGATGATGCTGCCGGGCTCGAGACGATGCTCGATGAGTATCTCGACAAGCTCGACAAGTGCGCCCCACACTCCGCATCAGTTTGCAAGGAACTCATGAACGTGGCTTGGACGGACCCAGATGGACAGCGCCAGGACTCGGTCATTCACCGGAAATTCCAGGACATGATGCTCCCAGGCTCGGAAGGGGAGTATGGCATCCGGCAGTTCCAGAAGAAGATCAAGGATATTGACTGGAGTGCCTTCTGGAAGGAGAAGGCTAAGCTCTGAGCCTGGTACTCCCAAACTAGTCATGGGGCACAGTAGCTGAGCTTTTCGGATGCAGGTCCACTGAGAGCTTCCCAATCCATGAGTAAATGTCTGACAGAGCAGAAGCTCTGAAACAGAATAAGGAGCTCTAAGCAGTAGCGACATAATGTGCCATGTACAGCTTGTGGGGTTGAGTGAGTATCGAAGGTGGTGAGGGCGTAACAGCCTGACAAGAGAGGCCCGACAGGCGTTGGAAGTCAAGGTTTGACGAGTACATTGATGCTGAAGCTGTAAGGTACCTATGTACGGACAGCTCACTGACCATAGCAATACTGGCCATCGATGAAATGTGGTGCTGAGCCATATATCAAGACTATGCCGGACTCGGCCCACGAGCAGCATGCGATTGCTGAATTGAGTATATAACACCGTATCAAAGTTATAGAATGCATCAAAAAAGTATGCCAATATCAGCTCCTCAAAGCTAGTGGTCTTAATGCTCGATCTCTGCCACCACGGACCGGATACATCAAAACCCCTCCACAGCGAATATGGGTTTCTGCCGCTTGTAACTAGCTGGAGGTGAAGTTCCATCAATCGGGGTCAGTGCCATGGGCCTCTTGAGTCCTCCCGTGCCAGTCGATGCCCGTACAAGCTTCAGATCAGGTGGTTGGTGCTCTTGTATCTCTTCCCAAACAGTCGGTCGAGCTTTGACGAAGGTCGCGACGTTGTCGATTGTGGCGGCCACGGGTGGCGGCAGATAGAGCGGGTCATCAGTCTTGAGAGGAGAGCGAATAACTGCGATGACTCCTTGTCAACACGTATGAAATTGAGGTATTGACAAGGACTTACGAAGTGATGAAGCTCTTGCACGCCGCTTGAATGCTTTCGAGTCATACTGCATCATCCACTCCGTAGCAAAGTCGTCGACGACTCGTCTGATGAAGCGTTTGGGTATCCGCCCTCGCCTTCGCCTTCCGCTCAGAAGATTCCAATCAAGGCCCTGGGTGCGATCGACAGCGAAGATTATGAGGGTTCCGAGATCGCGGTGAGAGATGTCAGGCTCGGGAGGATTGTCTTGCAAGTACTTGTGAACAAAAGGCTCGAGGGAGGCCTTCTTGGCTTTGATGTCGTCTGTACGTATAGTCAGTCGGGATGGGACCAAGCGGGCTGCTGACTGACCATCGTTGTAACGAGGTGGATGCCTTCTCGACTTCGACTTAACAGCGGGATGAGAATGCTCACAGACGTTGAGGCCTACAAGACGCAGGGAAAAACCGATGAAATGTTTGAGGTTCTCGATGAATGACAAAAGTGTGGAGAGCAGCGGGAGGACAGCTGAATACGATACGCAGGGTATGGTGTTGGAAAACAAGAGGCGTTGTGCAGGTTGGTGATGTGAGAAGAGAATGGTTGAACAGAAGTGGGCGAGTTTCTTTGAGCTATGGAGCAAGATGTGTCTCGCACTTGCCAACGAAAGAACGTCCCGCAGAAACTACAGCCACAAACGATCACTCACGCGCCGCGCAGTTTGTGTATGAAAAGAACGACTACAAGCCAAATGAAGTGCCGTTTTGCGCGATTCCATAGCTGGGAGCTCACGGCGTGTCTCAAGCCGATGTAGGCTGCTCTTTTGCCTACCACAAGGCCAGGCATCCAGCGTCAACCACAGTCCTGGGGACGCAGGAGAGATGTCTGTCGTCTGAGTGCTTCGGGTTGCACGTGAGCATTCGTGCTTGAGGAGCTTCTGGTGGGTGTAACTCCAGGACAGGCAAACCTGTAGAATTGGCTGCTGTATGCTGTCTCAAGATCTCCGAGTCCATCTTCTCGAGAAAATTGAATGTACGTGTGAGATGAAAATCAACGCATCAGGCTGAGAACGAAAAGGAGATATGTTCATTTCACGCATTACCAAGCCTTGCTCAGACCATTTATGCAGAAGCTGTTAGACACTACTACCTACAATGGATGCTCGATAACCATCTTCTCTCCGCCTGCTTTTCCCGCCGCCACCTCATGTATGGTTTCGATCGCGGGTTCGATGCCCCTAACCAGACGACTCCTGAACGGCTGCCACCCCTTTCCCACCTTACTCAAAGCCCAAAGCCAGACCTGGCGCATCCGTACGCCCCATTCAGGATCTGCTCCCTCAAAGAGGCTCTCCAAGCCCTTCGGTGAAGGTGTTGGGAACCCTTCCGGTTGTCGAAATGGCAGGGGAAACATCCAGTCCGGATCTTTATCTTTGGGCACGGGCAAGACTCCGACAAGCTTCAATTCGCTTTTTGCATCACAACATTGCCGAGCCAGCGCAGGTGAACTCTTGCTGTATTGTCCCCTGAGCTTCATTTCTTCTTCGGCCGACAAGCCCTCGGCGAACCCAAGCCCGGTACTTACGGCGTCGTACACGACCGTGAGCTTTTTCGGAGCAACGGCGGACTGGATATCTTGCACAACTGTGGTACTACGATAGTCGAAGCAGTGCGTCGCGCCCAGACTCTTGAGAAAGTCGTGGTTGCGAGGCGATGCTGTGGTGATGATTGGAGCGAAGCCAGCGGCCTTGGCCAATTGTATTCCTGCTTGGCCGACACAGCTACCGCCTCCCCATATCAAGATTGGAACATTGACAGGGCTTAGACCTGTCACACCTGCCGGCTTGAAAGAGAATCCCAGCATATTGAAAATTGCGTCGATCGAGGTATGAACAGCGATAGGTAAGCCCACCGCAGTGACCTCATCGAGATTGTCGGGCAAAACGTACGTCCATTCCGGATCTGCAACCAGGAAGTCTTGGTGCGCTCCTGCAGGGAGCGGTCGATCATCTGCTGGGATGCTCATCCCGAATAGCTTCTGGCCGACCCGAAAGGGCGAATCCTGCCCCACATCAATTGCGGTGCCGATCCATTCATACCCCGCAACGTAACCTGATACGCCCATGAAGAAGTGCTTCTGGTCCGCTGGATTGATGGCAGAGTGACTGACCCTGACCAAGGTCTGCTGACCCGAAGGCTTGTACTCCTCATCGATATTGCGGACGGTCAATCGACCGTCTTTCCCCAGAAAGATCGCATTGGTCGAGATGATGGCCATAATGTTCGGTTTGGACACAGATTCGACAAAACTCTTCCCCAGGGGCGGAAAAAATTCCTGACATGAGGCAAGGCCACAATTTAAATATCGTGCGTCATGGCGCTACCAACCACATCCATCTGTTCCCAGGGAGCATGGCAAGGGCTTCATTGCTTGTGAGACTGGCCCGGACAAAATCTTGTCCGGCTGCTTACAAAGTGTCTTTAGCACGATTTACTCATGCTTGGCCGCTAATGGACAGAGGGGAGGGCCCGTCCGCGAGACAGCTGTATGCAAAGACAATGATCCGGCTCCTCTGATACTCTCCCTCGGACTATAACCAACGTGGAGGTCAGTTATAAATCTCGAGACAAGGCTGTCGTCCGAGAGCTGTCCAATGCTTAGCATCGTTGACCTCGCTTAAAGCTTGGCGAGCCTCTCGGCCGACAGACAACCAGTATTCAGTCATCCTCTTCCTGCCATTGGTCAGTGGCCAACCACAATTACCAATTGTTCAATTGTGCAACCACGTTAACTCGGCCGAGCTACGCATGTCTGCGAACGTAAAAAATGATAGCTTGAGGTGGACGTACCTGGCAGATTGGAAATGAAATCGTGACTTCAGTATGCGGGCAAGTACGGCGGAAAGGCGAATCTGGGCCATGGGGACCGCAAGAATTGTGTCAGATCCAACCACCTCGAAATCAGCCCGAGCCTGATGAGACTTCTGGCAGGATACACTCAACCCAAGAAGATGGCCATATCTGGCAGGTCCGTCCATGTGCCAATGCTGACGCAGCTTATCAGCTAAGTCAGGATTCCGCGAGTTGCGCGCATCTCGGTCCAATGTTGCCCTCACCATGGACATGCACTTGCGACCAATCGATCACGAACCATATTAGAGGTGCTTGTCCTGCACCAAGAACACAGATCTTGCTCCATATCGATGTTGGCGGCGCCTCATCTACCCTGCTCAGGGGTTGATGCGGGCAGAATTCCACCCTTTGCGCGGAAGGCCTTCCGCTACCCCAGAATCTCGTTTCCATCCCGTAACGTCTCGGCTTTCCTCCAATCAGCTGTCAAGCTGAGATTCCACGCTCGATGCATCTTGGACCATCGATTGGTTGCCCATCGACTGCAGGGACCCTGGCTTGCCATCACAACAATCTGGGGATGGGACTAGATGTGGCTGCCACGTTCTGTGGAGAGTGGAGGAAGTCTTGCAAAAGCTTATTAGCGATCGAGGTGATGTATATCAGTCCCCTGGTCCCCGTCGCTTCCGCATCCGAGAGCCTTTGCCAGACGCCAACATGAGTCTCGAGAAATACCGTCCCAACAGCATGGCGAAGGAAGCCGATGTGGAGGGTTCAGGGCTGTACCAAACAACTACTGACGATGTCCGACTGGCGCAGCTGGGTCACGTACAGGAGCTGAAGCGTACGTTCTCAGTCTGGTCGCTTGGATGCCTATGTCTGTGTCTGATGGCGACTTGGGAGGCACTTGGCAGCGTTCTCGCGCTGGCGTTGCTCAGTGGTGGTGCACCGTGCTTGTTCTACAACTAGTAAGTTGTCTAGGCTCACTATCCTACTAAGCTAACACGGTGCAGCGTGTTGGCCTTCCTCGGAACGATCGCCGTTGCCTTCTCCCTGGCCGAAATGGCGTCGATCTATCCCACTGCAGGCGGGCAGTATCATTGGGTTGCAGCTCTCGCACCACCACAGTACCGCAAGGCAGCTAGCTGGTTCACCGGATGGATCTCTATTGGCGGCCAGATATGTCTTACTGCGTCGGCAGCATTCGCAGGTGGACTTCAACTGCGTGGGCTGATATCTCTCAACAACGACAGCTATGTGCCAACTCAGTGGCAGGGGATGTTGTTCTACTGGGCCGTGCTTCTCTACGCTTTGATCACGAATCTCTGGGGCACTACCCCACTCTCGGTCATGAATCTAGCGTCCGGTGAGTGTTCGACCATATCGACGACCACGCTTTCTAACTCGATAGGTGTGCTGCACATTGTCGGTTTCCTCGCTCTAACGGCAGTCATTGGTGCCATGTCTCCGAAGCACGACGCTCATTATGTCTTTGTTGAGGTCGAGAATTCCACTGGATGGCCAAGCGACGGTCTCGCTTGGATGATTGGCATGCTCAGTGCTGTCTATCCATTCCTAGGGTATGGTGAATTTGCAACCAACAGTCACTTCCGCTAACAGAAGCAGATACGACGCAGCAGCCCACCTAGCAGAAGAGATACCTCACGCGGCGCGAAACGTGCCTCTTGCCATGGTCGGCTCAGTCCTAGCAAACGGAGTACTGGGCTTCATCTACTGCCTTGTCATTTTGTTCGGTCTAGGAGATCTCGGCAGTCTTCTCGAGACGACAACCGGATTTCCTTTTATGCAACTATTCCTCAACGCAACAGGTAGCCCAGCCGGTGCGACTGTCATGTCGCTGGTCCCGACTCTGATCGCTGTGGCTGCAAACACGGCCGGCTTGACATCGACATCTCGGACCTTCTGGGCTTTCGCGCGCGACAATGCCATCCCAGCATCGGAGTTCTTTGCTCATGTGGACACGCGCCTAAGAATCCCGGTCCGCATGGTCGTTCTTGTCTCTTTTCTGCAACTCCTCCTTGGGTTTGTCTACTTGGGAAGCACCACGGCTTTCAACGCCGTCATCTCCATGGCCATTATTGGGATGTACCTGTCATACGCCCTGCCCATTGCGTACATGCTCTTCTGTGGACGAGGTTTGGGCGGGCCTCAGCCTGGGCCGTTCAAGATGGGTCACGTCATGGGGATGCTGACCAATTCTGTGGCGTTGATATGGCTCATAGCGGCCATGTTCTTTAGCACTTGGCCTAATTTCTACCCTGTCACAGCGCAGAATATGAACTACAGTATCGTCGTGCTGGCTGGCTGGGTCGCGATAGGAGCTGTATACTATGTCGTGCACGGGCGCCATGTGTATGAGGGTCCTGCGGTCGAGACCTGAACAATGTTAAAATCTCCTACATCAACATCAGCTACCTGACTGTAAAAAGAAGGGCACCTTGCCCTGTAATGTAGAGCTCAAAGTTTATGCAACATAAATGCGCAAAGAATCGCTGTTTCACGTTGAGAAGCAACCGGCCCTGCAACAAGAGCGACACCTCTCTTGCGCCTGCTCACACGGCTACAATAACGCCGATGCTGAACGCGAGCGCACTAGGTGTTATTAGAGGTAATAGGTCTGACTGCGACACCCGTGTACCCTGCACGAACCTCTAGCGAGTATAATGAGGCGAGCTGTTTGACAGAGCCTGTGTTGACGGGACTTCAAAAATGTGCTGCTTCGGCTCCAGTCGCCGCGGCGACCGTCCGTTGTGCGCGTTATGTTGTAGCGCGGCTCGTTTGAGTACTCTATGCTACAAACGACAGCTCAGATTGCTGGCAGGTAGCAGCTCGACCAAGACCCATGCATCTATTTGATAATTGTTTCACGATAGCTTGAATGCATGTTTCACCTAGCACGCTTCAGCCTCCTCGAAGAGCACGTAACAGCCTAAACTGGGCTACCATAGACGTCTGTACTGGTAGAAACATATCAAATGAGTCCAGATAGCCACTGCACACTCCTCTAGAGCTATTGGACAACAAATGGGCTGACAACCTACCTTCGATTTCGCAACAATGCAAAACCGTCGAGGTGCCTTGATCTTAGTGAATACCACAACTACCACAATTGCAGCGATATTAGGCCGATAGCTGAGCACTCGGTACAATCTGAAATCACGGTCCGTCTCTTACATATATTGCTGCCCTATGTATCAACCCGAGTCCCGCTCGATACTTTCACCGCCACATGCTCGAGCCTTCCTGACAATCGGCCCACGTTTCAAAGAGCGCTTGGCGGACCATCACATATCGTCAGCTTCTTAACTTTATTGAATTATGTCGGATCTCGAGACTGATGTTCAACGTCTAATCGACGAGCGAGACATCCGAGATCTCGTTGCCCGCTTCGCGAATGCGTGCAGTCCGCCGAACCCGGAAGCATTCGCCAGACTATGGTTACCAAACGCAGTCAACCACCCGGTATGGACTCTCAGCGAACCTTTTGCTACGATTGCGACAGGTAACGCAGATATTGTCGCCCTGTTACTGAAGCTTTTGGCACCGTGGGACTTCTTTGTGCAGCTCGTTCACTCGGGCGTTGTGGACATCAATGGACACCGAGCAACGGGTCGTTTCATTATCCGCGAGGTGGCCAAAGGCCCAGATGAGACCTACTACAATAACTTCGCTATTTACGAGGACGAGTATCTCAAGATAGACGGTACATGGTATTTTGGGAGAAGAGATTACAAGTATATGTTTTTGGATTCTGGGCCGTTTGCTGGGGCCATCTGCTCTCCGATTGCTGGCTGGTTTGGCAAAAATTGACAGTCCTGCATCAAATGTGATATTTCTCCATCTAAACTGCTGTGGCAGCTTGCGCCTGACCGGTAGACTTACTACTGGAGCACATATTTTTGCCATTCTTGATCACGTCGACATCTCTTCCGATGCTAAAGACTATATTGTCAACATCTATGAACCTCAATTCATCGGCTCGGATCTCGTCCAGATAAAAAGGATCTTTGTAAAACGCCTCCATGTCTTCGTATCTGGACGTGATGTTAGCTATCGATACTGGATAATACGCAAAGCGTGGTGTATTTGACCCACTTATCAAAGACGAATTCGGCTATCCCGTCATACTGAGGTGGAACACCAATAGCCTCGTCACGATGAGGAATGCGATGGAACTATTTGTGTGTAAGAAGTCTCCGAGCGAAAGTAATTGATGAATGACCCACTTGTACATAATTCGAAACGCCATATTTGATCAGGCTGCCAAATGTATTAGTAGGGCTTTGCTGGTAAGTAAAAGGCATCATTACGTTGGCGCGACTAGAGGTCCATGAACATTTGCCCAATGATCATAGAACTCTTCCTTGCTGATACCTTTCTTGCGGGGAATCAACAAACACATTCGCACCTTCTCGGTGTCCGCCATTGTCAGTAGGAGTCTCTTCGAGGCCAGAAACGATTACAAGGATGGAAGTTGCTAGTGTATGCGTGCGGTAGTTAATATCCGGCCAGAGCAAAGGCAGCATCTACGCGAGCATGTGTACTGATGGGTAGCGGCCGGCCTTCTCGATATTGGCGTCTATACAAAAGTCTATGAAGCCTCGGGCGGGGTATCCACAATTAGACCGTATCCACAAATCGCCCGCAACAATGTCCCGGCTGACCAACCCCGACAATTGATCCGACCGAAGGGAGCCGTGGGAGAGAGGAGGTCGGCTTGTCCTTCAGGCCTGGAATCCACTTCCTAGTGTTGGCCAGATAATCGTCCGAGAAGTCAACATCGAAGCTGGTGGCTGGGATCTACCGCTCTAAGTAGACCAGTTTCTCCATTCCAAACCAGCCAGGTCTCAGCGACAGATACCATCCCATCATGTTAGCGCAGCCAGAGATCACCTTCTACACTGCGTTCTCGCCAAATGGCCACAAGGTCGCCATAACTCTCGAAGAATTAGGACTCAAATATAACATGGTCCATGTGAATCTACCTGCGATTGAGCACAAGCAGCCATGGTTTTTGGACATCAACCCGAACGGTCGGATCCCTGCTCTGATTGATACTCTACCGGATGGTACTTCAATCAAACTCTTCGAGTCGGGCAGCATCCAGCAGTATCTTGTGGACGTATATGATCCGGACTTCAAGATTTCGTACCCCCGTGGAACGAAAGAGTTCTATGAAACCAATAACTGGGTATGGGTTCCCCGTGCTATCTACTTCTATGGTCCGTGAGCAAAATGTGTTAACCTAACTCGCCAGCTCTTTTTCCAGAACGCTGGGATCGGTCCTATGCAGGGCCAAGCGAATCACTTCCTACGTTACAACCTCTCCGACCTCCCTGAGGACTACTCCAGGGAAAGGTACACAAACGAGACAAGGCGGCTTTATCGCACCCTCGATAAACACTTTCAGGGCACTCAATCCGAGTACTTGGTCGGCCAGAAGTGCACCATCGCCGATATTGCGATCTCGTCTTGGACAAACATCTTGGGTACGTGACATTACTTTGACCTAAAGTGTTGGGAGAACAGACCAAGCTCATCTTTGGCATACCCAGGTTTCGCCGGCCTCGATATCCACGAATTTCCGAACGTGCATGAGTGGCAGCAGCGCATGGCTCAAAGACCGGCGGTGCAGAAAGGGTACAACACTCCCAAGAAGGTTGATCTTGATAACTTGTCAAACGACAAAGCGGCTTTTGTGGCCTACCTTAAAGTCAATGAGGAGTGGATCAGGCAGGGCATGGAAGAAAATGCCAGAAAATAGAAGGCCGTCCCAAGAGACTCTTGAGCACAGATTGGCAGGAATTGAACCAGTGTTTGCGGCATGCTTTTACCTTACCTTGCAGACCTTGATTTCCGTGCTCGCCCAAAATCCCGCCTCCTCTGTCGTATCTATGCGGCCTATGACAGTATTCCGGTTGAACATCAAGCTAGCCACCAATGTAGCATGTGAGACTCTCGTCGTCTGTTGTCTTCTGGGCCTCTGAAGGCCCCTCAGGGAGGGTGCTGGCAACTAGCATGGGTCCACTGTGGAGAATTGAACCCATCTAACCAATTCCATTTGGGTCAAGGGACGCAAGCAGCCTGCTACTCCTCTGCTGGAGCTCGCAAGAACCATCAACGATGGATTCATGCTTGTGACGGACGAAGATCGCCCGAAGCGGAACAAATTAGACCGGAATGTGCCGCGCATAGATCCAGCCATCTTTCGCTACAAGCACTCCGGGCGAATCTTACCCCAGATAATCTCCACACGGGGTGTCCTCGGTCCATATTTGCGGGGCTTCAGTCAAGTGCTGGAGTTCGACCATCTACGGCCAAGCACTTGGGTGGGTGGAGGAGAAGTGTGGAGATGGGAATTGGCACAATCTTCGATCCGAGGGTAAAGGCAGGTTCACTGTTTGCTGCGGAGTCGTATAAGAACAGCAGAAACGCAGTGGTTGAAGCGTCACAACCAAAGGCAGACGCCAGTGTTATTCATCAATTCAGATATCTCTAGAAACCATCACCAGCAGAACTTCAGAATGGGTCTCATCAATCTTCGGGGGAGGGCTCTCTACAGGATCATGAGCGGCGTTTGTGCTCTGGTAAGCGCTATGCTCCCCTAAGTGTCGCCAGTCTAGACACCAGACTTCCCAGATCTAAGATCCAATGCTGACTTCTGATATACTAGGCTTTCATGATGTTTGGCTATGATGCTGGTGTTCTGGCTGGGGTACAGGCCACAGAACCATTCTTGAGTGCTATCGGGCATCCAGAAAGATACTCGACGGTCATCATTCCCATGATTGCTTCGTCATACACGCTCGGCGCCTGGGTGATGTCCATGGTGATCAGCTTTATTGGATCGCCAATGGGTCGACGGAACTGTATATTGGCTGGGAATATCCTCGTCCTCGTTGGAGGAACATTGCAGGCGTCAACCTTTTCCGTTGCTCAGATCATCGTTGGCAGGGTTCTCTGTGGATTCGGCATCGGGTTCATCTCTTCCACGGTCCCGACGTACATGGCAGAGATGAGCACGAAGCCGACAGATCACGGTCCCGAAGTGTGTTTTCAATCGGTCGTTCTGATCCTCGGGGTTGCCCTGTCAGGCTGGGTAGACTTCGGCTTTACACGGATGCATAATCAAGTTTCCTGGCGTTTTCCCATCGCGTTTCAGACCTTTTTCGCCATCACCTCAGGAATCGGGATCCTCTTGCTGCCAGATACACCCCGCTGGTACTACATCAAGGGGCGGACCGAAGAGGGCGATCAGGTGCTATCCGCCCTTCACGATCTGCCCATTGACCACGAGCATGTTCAGGCTCAGCGGACACAAATCCTTCGCGCCATCGATGTCGAGAACTCACAGGAGGCTTTCAAGCTATCCACGTTACTGTGGGACAACACCGAGCTCCAGGCTGGACGTCGCCTGAGAACTTCGGCTGTCATCCTCGGCATTCAGCAACTGATGGGCATCAACCAGCTAGTCTACTACAGCACCATCATTTTCAGCCAAGTCGGCCTCACGCCGTTCTATGCGTCCATTCTCGCTGCGGTAATGAATACGGTGTTCGCAATGGGGACTTTTTTCACGCCGGCCACAATTGAGAGAGGTGGCCGTCGGGGGATCATGCTTTGGTCCTCGGTACTGCTTACCGTCCTCTTGTTGATCTTTGTGGTGATGATCAATCTGGGGGACTTGAAGAGCAGCGCTACGCAATGGACGGCTGTCGCAGCGGTCGTCGGTTATGTGTTTGTATTCGGATACGGCTGGGTTGGTATCCCGTGGCTATACGGACCTGAGGTAAGTTGGCTCCCAGCCAAACATACGAATGACCGACGGCGTGAGCTGGCATCACATCCCGGGTTAGATCGCACCACTCCGCTACAGGCACCTAGGCGGTTCTTTCGGCGCTACCGGTGAATGGTCGATGACGTTCGTTACCGTGTTTGCGGGCGGTGTGGCTTTGGAAAGGGTGGGACCAAAGATCTGGGTCTGGTACCTGACTTTTTGTAAGCTCATTTTCCTTCGGAGTCATCTTGACAGCGCGACGAGTACCCGGTGTGCTGATGAAAGCTGTGCTAGGCTTTGTCTCAATCCTGTTTGTATACTTTTACTGTCCCGAGAGTAAGTACCCCTTCGTGAATTTTCTTGCTTCCGAGTGTCATTCGTTCGACTAACTATGTTTCAGCATCTGGTAAGACTTTGGAGGAGATTGACGCTATCTTCATGAGGCATTCACCGACACTATCTGACACAAATCTGGAAGGAGCTTATGTTGACCATCTACCAACAAAGAGTTCGAATATGGTTGCTGAGAATGACAAGGTCGAGAAGCACGAGATCGGAAGCACCCATATAGGCTAATTTTCATTCGAAGTGTACTTGATAGACAACTGCTCTTCAAGAACAGGGTTCCCCCATGTAGAGATACATATAATACAGGACCTCTGTGTGGGGTCGGCGTTGCGAAACCTGTTGTCCATACGAAGCGTCCCGCATGGATTATCTTTTGCCGAGGGAATTTTGCTGTATAGAACTCTCAACAGGCTCCCACTATCGATACGGCTTTTCCGCTCCTCGGTCCACGGCAGCACAAGCCGCGCGAGCATGATGCATCCACAAGGCCAAGTGAAAGGTCCAGGTGCTGGGACCCTGATCTCATGGCATGTAAGATCCTGAAAACAGGTCGTCTAGAGATGTCGAGAAGTCGGCCAACCCATCCCAATCATCTGAGAACGGCATTTCCTCCATAAAGTTCGGCGTATTTCCTGGGAGAACGTCCATGCTCGTAGCTGAATGCATGAGATCATTGTTAAACCCTTGATCCGCGGACTCAGGGGTGGGCAACACCGTAGACGGCTGAAGAGGGCCATTGGTCGTGGTCGGATCATGACCGTGTGGTGCCATACTGCCGATGGGGGCCACACTCGACGTCACATCTTGAAAAGAGCTGTCCACTTGGCTAGATCGAGCTCCAGTTCTCGAGTACCTGCCATACTCTAGATCTCTAGATGTCGAAGGATGATGGCATATCCTGACCCCTGCTGTGAAGATACATGGTGGATCGTAGTGGATCCGACCACGGACTTGGTTGTTTGTCTTAAAGTCCGCCAAACCAGCATCAAGCGCCTTCCAATTACTGAGCGGTATCCTTGACATGTTCCAGAACTCCAAGGTTTGCCGATAGTTCTGACTTATCAGCTCGAAATTTGAGGTGATGAGATCTCTGTCTGGATCGTCATCTGCCAGGTAGCTCCGATGCAGAAGCTGTACAGCACCCGCTAGCCACGTGGTACTAGCCAGGAATGGGTTGACGTGCTTGTACTGATCGTCGGAGCAGCTCCGAAGTATGCTTACGACGTTGTCCGCCGCCTCAAAGTACTCCGAGAGATGTTGGAATTGTCTCTGTTCTGGGGCTGGAGTAGGAAGCCCTCCTGTAGTAGTGACTGAGTCGTATCGAACGCCAGCTAATGCCTCTTGGTCGTGACCAAGAGTCCACTTCGTGCCGATAGCACGAAAAACGTGATACTTCTGTATCATCAGTTTCGTGAGCTGCGTCATGAGATAGATGCTGTAAGTCGTGCAATCTGCCAATCGTCGAGGCACAAATGTCGAGTCCTGCGTGTCGAACCCGCCGAAACCTAGATGTCCACCACGGTACTTGAGATTTTTTGGAAGAGCACTAACTGCACAGTATAAAGCGTTTAGTATAGTGCTGAGGCGTCGTGCAGCTGCATCATGCTCTTGGTTTTGAGGAAGCCTTTGATTCTCATGGTGACGGTGCCTAACAGCATTCGAATCGCGGAGCTTTGTGTGATCTGCGATCTGATCTCTGTCAATACCAATCGGGCTGGAAATACGCTGCGCGTCTTTCATCAACGAGTTCATAAGAAGGAACCAAGCCTTAGCCGAAGTGCTTTTAGTAGCCACCAGCTTCATCCATCGACTGTTGACGTTGACTTCGAGTACGCAGCTGGTCGTTGGACGGCCACGGTACCAGTCTTCATCTTCTGCTGGCAGGAATGTAATGTTTTGACTCCAGTCGATGCCAGTTGGACATCGCCGAACGACACTGGCATAGACATCCATCTCCCATATCGCCCACCAGGCCCGACGCCACTCTTCATCGATGCACCACTGCGACGCGTCGAGACAGGGCTCGTCGTTCTGCGAGTGCTTGTCAGCATCTATCAAGTGCAGATTGAGCTCGTACGCTGCTCTGATACATGTTCCTAAGTATCGCCAGGCCCTGCCTTTCACGCCTTGCACGAGTAGGCAATAAGTGTTCAAAATCATTGCTTGAAGAACGTGCAGCGATAAAGGCTCATCGTCAAGCTCGGAAATTGCCTCTTCCATGTACTTGATGCTCAAGCGTCGAAAATATATGCTTGGCGGTTCCAGTACACCAGAGGAGAAGTTACCTCCGATGGTGTTGCTGACTTCTTCGTGATCGAGACCCTTCAACGCGAATGCTGAGATAGCTGCCAGCAGTGCCGACATCTGAGTTACCGTAGGAGCTTGCCGCAATTTCTCCCGAAAGTCGTTTGGTCGAAAGAGCTGGAATGATGTAAAGACTTCGAAGTAGCGCGAGATACTAGCTAACAGTTATTCAGAGTGCTCGGCGGAGCAAACAACCGAATCCAACGCTCTGCGATGAGAACTCAACATGAAGTAACTGGACATGGCCATGAACATGTGATAACAAAGCGGGCGCCGGGAGTACAAAGGAATCACGGGCATAGAAGAGAGCCATCACTCACACCTTACTCATTTGCACCAACGTTAGTCCCAAATTGCTGCACGTAGTCTTCAAGGCCTCCGTATAGATGTCATCACCGTCGTCCAGGGGCTCATCCGCTCGGATCCGCGAGGAAGTCTCAAAATTAGGGTGCAGAATGAACGAAAGGCTCAAAAGATTACACTGAGAGTCGTTGTTGCTTGTCGATAGAGATCCAGGAGTCAAGTCTCCCTGTGGATCTGCTGTCTCATGTGCTGACGTGCGAGGGACCGATCTCGTACACCGCTGCTTTGGAGAGGAGACCCCAACATCCTGGCCATCTAAAACGCGCTTAGAACGAGACACACTGTGTCAAGGAAGTCTTAAGTTGGGGGCCGGGTCTTACCTCGTTGTCGTCTATGAGAGATGGCATTCGTGCTACCTACTTTCGGGCCCGGCCTCATAGCTTTCTGCGGATAGACACATGTGTGCGCTTTGCCGCAGCACGCTCCACAAATGGGTAGCTCACGGCCACACTTGGCTTTGCGCTTCCGGCACTGATAGCAGGCCAGAATAGCGTGGGAGTGCGCCGAGGCAACGGGCTTGGACACTGATGCCATGAGGGTTCAAGGCTGGGTGACTTGCTTCATCGAGTTGTGCCTATTTCAGCTTGGCAGCTCCAAATCGTAACCAGCCTGTTTTTGCCGTTATGTCCGGAGTTCGTGCGTCGTTGGCGGTCGAACCTTTGGTACGCAATATTTGTCTTGCCGGAAGAACGCTAGATGAGAATGACAAAGGCTGTCCATGAGCTGCTTGATAAATTCACCGTGCCGCCATCTACCGTGGAGAAAGCTCGCACAAACCGAGGGGGAATTGGCCCTGGACTCAATGTCCGTCCCATTTTCGGGTCAATTCAAACGATTCCTGGGCACGCGGGGTAAACCTATGCCACTACTGGGTCAGTGCACATTACGGCAGCCCCAGTATCTGCGCTGGTATGGGTCATTGGTCTCGCCATTACCCTCAATATATAGTGAGTGTTGATATCGCTTTTGTTACGCTGGAGCTTTTATAGAATCAACTCTAGCTTGGCAAAGGCACTGTCCAAACCATCCCAGGGACATATACTTGACTACAAAGCCTAACCGGAATACAAGCCTCTTCACTACGGGAAATAATCCGTCTGAGCTCAGGTCAAACGTGTCTCTATGGACGGAAAAGTCATTGTCCTCACGGGCGCCGCCTCCGGCATCTCGCTCGCGACGGCCAAGCTACTGGCCAGCAGAGGGGCGCGGCTTTCATTGGCTGATATCAATGGTCGACAGCTAGAAGCTGTTGCAGCATCGCTTGAGAGCTCTGGAGCCCAGGTCATCCACACTGTTGTCGATGTGACGGATCGATCACAAGTGAGGCTCCTCATAGAAAAGACTGTCAGCCACTTTGGAAAACTGGATGGAGCCGCGAATCTTGCCGGGGTTATTGGTCGTCACGCAGTAACTCTTGAACTCCGAGACGAGACGGACGACGAGTGGGACTTTATTATGAATACGAACGTCAAAGGGGTCTTTAACTGCATGCGCGAAGAGCTCCGGGTCATGGAACCAGGGGCGTCGATTGTCAACGCGGCCAGTGTCCTCGCTGTGCTGGGTCAGGCGAAGAACAGCATATACACGGCGAGCAAGCACGCAGTGGCTGGCTTGATCCGAGCTGCAGCCAAGGAAGAAGGCAAGAACAACATCCGAATCAATGGTGTGGCTCCAGGCTTCATTGACACGCCCATGGTGGACGCAGTGGAGGCGGCACAAAAAGTGTCTGAAGCAGATATGAGCGCACAAGCCTTGCAGAGAAAGGGCAAACCTGATGAAATTGCTGCAATCGTGGCATTTCTACTGAGTGACGAGAGTACGTTTGTTACGGGAGCAATCTGGAGCGCTGATGGTGGCTGGAACTGTTGATAACCTTGTCCTATACGGCTGATTGCAGTAGTAAGTCATCCTAGATCTATCGTCACCACGAGTAATCCAATGCATCGTTCATAAACTCGTTACCCCTTGGATGCACCCTTAGACTGCACATATTGCCCAGCATATTCACTACTTGCGCCTGTCCGGCAGCGCCACCTGCGGGATCTCTCCAGGCACAACACCTCTCAGGCGAATGCTGGCCCGGACCGAGGCTCCATTACCAACGTCAAATTTCTGCTGGAGCAATCTATCCGGTGCATCCGCCACGCTCGCGAACGGTACATCAACGCTACCGATCTCCTTCTCGCCGTCTAGGAGTGCAATGCGGAAGTTGTCTGGACTACTGCCCACCAAATCGGTCGTGATGGGGACTCGGAATCCCTGGTCAAAGGCAGGGTTGTTGATGTCGGCGCCTGGAGCGTCGGCCTTGATGGCAGTCTGGAAGCGTTGAGTCTTGCCCCATGTCACCACGACGCTGGGCTTGAGAGCTTCGCGCTGGCCCTTGATGTCGTATGCGCCTGCGACGAGGATGGTGGCGATGCCAGAAAGGTGGCCATCGCCTTTGTGGTCGGAGGCGGTGAGGCTGCCGGCATCGGCTACGTACTTGAAGTACTGGCAAGAGATTGAGACTCTGCCGTCCGTCTCCTCGCCTTTGAGGACCAGTGGCAGCTCCTGGCTACCTCCAGCGACCAGAATCTCTCGGACTGTTGTCACTGCCAGGCCGACGTCGTCGTCCCCATTGAGGTCTTCGTCTTTCACGTCCACTTTGATACACTGGTCAAAGTCGCTCACTACAAAGTCATGCGTCTCGTTCCACGATGGTTTGTTCGTGTTGTTCTTGGTTGCTGTCTGCCACGACGGCTCTCCGCCGACCTCAACTTTAGCATAGCAGTCCGGAGCGGCGCGAGTGATCTTGTTGAAAAACTTCTTTGCAGACGACTTGGCCTCCTCTCCGAAGCCCCATGCCTTCTCCACAGTGATTCGAATCATGCCGAGCGGATAGTGGTAGGTTTTGAAGTAGTCGGCATTGGCGTCAAGCTTGAGCAGGAATCGGTTGGGGAGGGTGAACATGGAGTTGATGATGCCCAGGATTACACTGCGAACGGTATCGTCGATCAAGGAGAAATCGGCTACATTTGCTGCGCCTGTGAAATCGAGCTTCAGGACTGGTGGATTGATGAATGTTATTTGGGCGGCTCCGATCTGCACTGAATGTCAACGGAGACGAGGCGGGAGGGAGGGTGTTTGCGTACCAGAGGGATAACATTTGTGAGTGGGCAGAGGAGTATGGAAAGTCTGCCATGAAGCTGCACGCTCTCAACACCCTGTGTCACGACATCAACAGCATTCACGTTATTGCCTTGCAGCCACTCACCATGGCAGGGATGTAGTCAGCATCCAATTCGATGTCGGCTTTGCCCACCCAGTCGACGTTCAGATCGAGCTTGATACCGTCTGCCTCGGTTTTTGTTGTCTTTGCGTTTGACAACCGTAGAGGTACGGGGCCGAGATCGATCTTGGTGAAGTGCAAGGTGGATAATGGACCCGGAAGCATAGTCTTGAACATGGGTTCCACGATCTCCTTGACCATTTTGCTGCCAGCGGCATTGATGTTGGGCCATAACTGCTTCACGATGTCGTTCAAGAACTCTGTATGGTTGAGAATTGACTCAGAAGCACATAGATAACACAGAGATGCTCTTACCTGCTGATTCACCGGTTCCCTCAGCAGTCAGTTTCTCGATAAGGCCCGACATACTTGTTGCGGCTGGAATAGTTGAAGCTTCGCTAAGATCCTGAATTTGAGATCGCCTATCACTACACTGTTGTGCACAAAAGTGAAGCTCGAGCGTCAAGCAACGAGACAGTCGAAATGTGACGCAATAAAGCTTGCTGCCAACTGTTCTGCATGACCGCTCATTGGCGGTGACCAGGGTTGTTGAACAGCTCTAGGCCTAGACCTCCAATGCAGTGGCGCAGTCGTCTGGGCGCCTGTGACGTCACAGAGTGTGGCCGAGTAACATATTCCCTGGCAGCGACCATGGCACGGTACTGACTCGTCCCATTGGGTCAGCTGTGCGCAGATCTGTCCTGCCAATAATGGATAAAACGTCGGCTTGTGAGTCGCACAAGATGTACTTGTTCGACATCGTCGGTGCTGAATGTGAGGAGGGTGAGCTCCAAGCGAATTACAGATCGATTAGGTTTTGACTCTAGTCTGCCTTTGCAAACCCGAGATGAGTGAGTAATCAGGACTGTAGAAGGCCGTCAGGAACTTGCAGTCAATACTGGACTGTTTCTGCTAATCCCACGAACGCCTTGGACAAGGTAACTTTCATTCTTGCGAAAATCCTGTCAAGTGCTCCGGCTAGAATATCATTCCACCCTCATGCCAGGGATTTGACTTCCTTTCCAAACATGGTCGTAAACTTGCCATGCATGACATCCAGCCGATAGATCTGCGCTGGTTGGGCGAACCACTTCCTCAGCTCCTCCACGCGGGAAAAGTTGAGCCCACCAGGTCCTTCATCGTGATCGTGGCGTCTCTTTGCGTCTGGAAATGCCTCAAAGATTGCGAAGCTGCTCTTGGAGAAGCGCGTACCGAACCACAGGCCCGTCCCTGGTTCCTTGTTGACTCCGGTGTTGATGTCGCGCATGAAGGACTGCACATCCTCTTCATGGCCTGGTGCGGCTTCCATGTAGATGAAGTAGGCTTTGGGGCCTGGCGTGTCATCAGTGCCGTGTACCACGAAGCTGGGATGGGCTGGATCCTCGGCGGACCAGTTGCTGTAGGGGTTCGGGAAGCGTTGGCTGGACTGCTCGGTCATTGTGTTATAGTATTGGGTGAGAACTGCCTGCGACACTGTTCTTTTGGACGCTGAATGCTTCGACGGACAGCACGACAGTACCTATATACGGTCTTCCGACGTCAGCAGTATTGGTCAACGGTGCCAGTCCTGTATTGCCCGATAAATGACTAAGTTGACAAGCTGGATGTTAGTATACCTCATTAGCTGTCCGAGGCGGGTATCTTACTCTTCTCGGCAGCTGAAAGTTTCCCCTTTGGGCCAAACTTGCTACATTGGGTGCTATTCTTTGGTGGTGGAAAGTGGTGGAGACGATGGCGCAGAGTTCGAGCTTATAAACCTTTGAGAACTTACTAATGCATCTACAATCTCGAGACTCACCCTACCGTATAGAATCCACAACTTGCTGGTGTAGGCATGAGATGCTTACTTAGCCCTCAAGCCTGGCATGGTCGGGAAGTGTTCGGCATCCCAACCTTGGCAAGACACGCCACTCATGTCACACAACGCTAATAACCGAGCTTCTACTCCCGTTGCTGACTACTATCCGGTGCTTATTCTTAACATGAGGACGTCTCCTATAGTAATTCACAACAGAGCCTACTCAACATCGAGACGATATCCTGCCGGCTTCGCCTAAACCTACGAGAAGCGCGGACGAGGTCAAAAGCGCCTTCTACTCTGTTCTCCGTCGCACGAGCAGCAAACGGGCAAACCCGAGCGGTGTTGCTGCGACCCCAATGCCGAGCCGGGAATCCATTTACGGTCTGACAGGTTCCTGGGCGAACGTAGGGCGAGACTCATCAACGCGAAGCACAAAGGCAGGCCTTGCATCAAGAAATCCGGCGCCTACTTACGACGTTAGCGTGTTACAAGGCGGGATGAAACTGCTCACCTCGCTTTCTATACCGACAGAACTAATGTTACGTATTGACCGAGGGCTCCTATCGTCTTCTCTACTGTCGAACACGTAGCCACACCCAGGACCTCTGCGACACATTCAATGGTCGAGCTGTCCTTTATCAACCTCGGCGACGGCCGGTCCAGTGAACGCGCACATGCCAACTCAAAGACTATCCGCCAACATGTGCGCAGAGCCGTGATCCGCAAGCGAGCACGGTCGTCAATCGATGACCGAATCAAGCACTTTACAGGCACCGAATTCGTCGTCGTGGACACACTGCTGCCGTCCAAGTTTGGTGCAGGAACAGCGATTGGCCATGAGACCACGTCCAAATCTGCAGGTACCCAATGCGGCAGGTCACATCCCAAGAAGGTATCGGGTACTCGGAAAAAGTCCCAGAAGCTAGACGACAGAATCAGCACTATCAATACACAACCAGTTTGGCGTCACCCGTACACGGACCATGCTGCTGTAGTTGTCGATCTTCCCATTGAGAGGATCAATGCACTATTCCAAAATCGTGAGTCAAGGGCGATCACTCATTCTTACCAGGGTACCAGGACCTGAGCTGATGGAATTTACCAGCTCTGTTCCGAAACGCCACCGAGCCTCTGTTTGCACCCCAAGATCACAAACTACACGGCATCGAGAACGTCTTCCCCGGAAGCCTCAAAGACGGCACCTTCTTCAGCGCCCTGCTCTTCTCCACCCTGCAAATGATCAACCACGGCACGCCCACGCCCGAGAGCCTCGAGCTCCAAAAGAAAGCCCTCCGAGGCCTCCGTCGCAAAATGCTCACCTCATTCGAAAGCCTCAGTCCGGCCGACATCGGCTCGGTCCTGATCCTCCAAGGCGTCGCCTACCGCTGGAACGATATCGAAGCTTACGAGATCCACACGCAAGCCCTGCTGCACATCCGCAAACCGTGGCAGATGCAGATGCCGATGCCGACCGAAGAAGCGTCCTGCTGGACGCAGCTGATCATGCGCGCCATGTTCTGGCAGGACCTGACCGCCGCGCTCGTCATCGGCAGCAAGCGGCACGCCGACGCGTGCTTCAGCATCCCTCGCCCACGCTGGCGCCGAGCCACTTCACCCACCCCCTTCCCATCACCGCCCGCCGGCTTCAAGGCCAACGCCGACATCATCCCCGCCCAGCTGCTGCACTGCATCGAGGACATCATCGAAATGCAAGAGCTCACTTCCCTCCCCCTCCTCAAAGTCGACGCCGACGCCTTCGCCATCGACAACATGCAAGCCAGCATCGAGTCGCGCCTGGCATGGGACACAGCTGACTGCGCCCCCCTGACGCCCATCTCGGACTGCGTCCGCCTCGCCACGCTCATCACCTGCTTCCTGGCCTTCAACAAGACGTGGGCCAACAGCCTGGTCCCGAGCCTGCTGTCCGACATGCTGCTGAAGCGTTTCGCGGGGTGCATTACCGATCAAGCATGGGAAGGGCGACGGCGACGGCCCCTGCAGTTGTGGTGCGCGCTGGCTGGCTCGTTCGTGACGACGTTGCCGTATCATGCGGTCGAGAGGCTGGTCGAGCGATGGAGCGAGACGCTGCTGGTGCTGGCGACGGTTTGCGGGCAAGGTCGATCCCGTACGGCGGAGACGGAGGGGGGTGGTGTGGATTATATGCATGAGGCGCTGACCAAGTTCGTCTACTGCGACGGTTGGGTGCTGGAGCGGCGGCGGATCAAGGGCTGGAGGCAGCTTGAATCGAGTCTCTCCGAATCATGATTGGAGAAAGAAAGGCGACGGACGGGTAGCGATGGAGTAAGAGACACCAGTACTATACCATCCCTGCAAGATCTGTTGATTCCTGGTTCGCGTATATACTGTACCTGGCCCCCGAGGAATCTGGGCAGCACTATCCCACAAATTACCGACCGACCTACCTACCTACCTACATACCTGCCCATCCACCTGATCAACACCTTAGACCTCGGGCTTCCTCCCCCAAACCACATAGAAATCATAGAGCGCATTAATCCTTTTATTGCGCATATCCTTCCGTATCTCCGCCAGGAAAACCTGTATCTCGTCATGCGACCACGGCCCACCCGCCTCAGGCGGCAACTGCGTCAGCACGCCGAGACAGATCCCCTCGATCGCGCGATCCATCTGCACGAGATTGACGATGCCGATCTCCTTGAGGTCCGGGTCTTTTGGCCAGGGGCCGAGCGGCAGGTGGATCTTGGTGGCCGTCACGTCCACGAAGCCCGCTTCCTTGAGGTAGTGTTCGAGGGAGGGGCCGGGGCGCATGTTGTAGCCCTGTGCGTGGCGGCCGCCGGCGGTGAGCTGGTGGAACTTGTTGAGGGCCGAGTCCGGGGGGAGGGTGTCGTTCTGCGAGTAGAGCCAGGTGTTCCAGTCTTGGAACTCGACGTGCCCGCCGGGCTTGGTGTGCGTGAAGCAGTTGCGCAGCAGGGCGGGCCAGTCGGCGATGGCGCCGGCGAGGAAGCGCGCGTGGATGAAGTCGAAGGCCTCGGCGGGGGAGTAGGTCCAGTCTGGGGATTCGATGTCGTCGATGTAGAAGGACAGGTTGGGCGGCACCATGCTGGGCTGGGTGGGGGCTAGGTCGTTGCCGATGACGGTGGCCAAGGGGTGGTTGTCGGCGAAATCGATGGCCCAGATACCCGTCCCGGTCGCGAGGTCGAGCGCACGACCAGAGAACTCGGTTGGGAGTGGTGCGTAGTATAGCCGGTTCCCCATGGCACGAAAGATGAGGTGGTGGTGAAGATCCAGGCGGTCGAGTTCGGCTTCGTCGTTGGGCAGGGCATATCGCCCCGGCTGGAAGCCGTGGTAGGTGCGGCCATAGCGCGTAGGGTAGTTGTAGATCGAGGATGTTACTGAAGACGTGTAGGAGGAGATTTCGTCGCCAAAGGCCGAATCGTTGTCGAGGTCGTCTCGTTGGTTCTGGTTAAGCTCGGGCGTAACTGGAAGAAGTTCGTTGTGATCACCGGGCGCGACGGAGGAGGACGGTGGGTTTTCTGTGGGCGACGGCTGTCGCTCTGATTCGGCCATGCTTCATCATCATCTCAAATACGTGGCATCAGGTGTAGTAAGTAGGCATTCGGGATGGCAGTGAACTCTCAGTGTCCCGCCCAAGACATTCTGACAGAGTAGTAGCAACCGACAGAAGCCGTGGGGTGACATCAGCCTAGCTCCCGGGTTTCTCAGAACAGTTCAAGCGAGCACGCTTAGGCTCGCTTCGGGGCGGGCTCGGGCGAGCACGTTTACTGCCCCCGCGCCCTAACACGATTCCCGTGATAGGCGCGGTCAAACACGTGGCAGCAACCCCGCTGGTTCGAGACATTGGCATCCGATCGATAGAATTCATGCGCAGTGGCGGGCGAGATATATTCGGGCCAATATCTTTACTATCTCTGCTGCTGGGCGGGGTAGTGGGATCCGCGTCGAGTGCAAGAGAATATGAGGCGGGTCGTGTGAGCAGACTTGACTAAGCAGGCCACAGTAGAAACGAGATCACAGCATACTGAGCCATTGCACCTGTCTTAAGTACGAAATCTACTAAGTTATGATGATGTGCCTAGGAGATACCCACAGTGGCTCGACAGAGGCTTCGGCTGCCTACAGCCTCGCTTTCGTCTCGTCCAGAATCACCCTGACATTCTGATGAAGCTCCCGCACGATATCCGCAGCCGGGCAAATCTCATTTACCAATCCCACGGCAGTACCACACCAAACAACAGCCCTCCTGCTCGCGCCCAGACCTTTGTCGTCGGACTCCAAGGCTTGAGAATGTCGTTTGCGAATCTGGTCAATGCCCACACCATTCGCATAGTCCTCGTAACTCTTCGAGACGATTGCCCGGCCATCGTAAGCGGCAGGCCAGACATTAGGGCCACGCAGTTCGTCGAAGACTTTGGCACGGATGGTATACTGTCCGCCGTCGTGGGTGTCGAGGATCTGTTGCTGGTACAAGGGCGGTGCAGTGACTTCTTTGGATGCCAGAAATCTCGTGCCCATCACCACCCCATCGGCACCAAGGCTCAATGCCGCTGCAGTACCCCGAGCATCGACAATGCCACCCGATGCGAGCACGCCGACATCGTATCCATCGCGGGCCAGAGCATCCTTGGCCTCGGGAAGAAGTGAGATAACTCCAGCACCACTTTCCCAACCATGGCCACCAGCATCTTTACCCTGCATAACGAGTACATCCGGCTTTGCGTCTTTGGCTAGCTGAAGCGCGCTTCCAACAGTTCCCGTCTGGATCCATAGTTGCGACTCCGGGCACAGCTTCCGAATGTCCGTCGCCCATTCGGTATAATCGCTCAGCGCTGTCTCGGCGAACAGCCAGATCACGGCCGGTTTATGTTTGGCCAGGGTTTCCAAGAACTCGATTTTCTTCTTCCCAAGCGCAAATAGTAACAGGCCGACGCCAATGGGCAAGCAACTATTGCTTTTCACCGCTGGCTCGGCGTTGAGAAGACTGGCTGCCTTTGTGAGCTGCTCCGACAGAACGGCTGCGTCCATCAAGGCCCCAACCATGCCGAGGCCACCCGCACGGGACACAGCAGCGGCGAGCTCCGGGCCCGCAAAGCCGCCCATCGGCGCGTTGACGATCAGCGGCGAGGACGCCCATGTGAACTGTGTTCGAAATGCCATACTTACAGTACTGAAGCTGGGAATATGTGGTCGTGTATTTATACCCATGACAGCCCCGCGGAAGTGTCCGCTTGGCTATCCGCCTTAAATCTGACCTAAGAGCCCCAAGTGCTGACATAAATCCGCTGTCCACGACTCCGCACTACTGACTCTTATTCCAAACTTGCTCTCGCTGAAATGATGAGCTTTTCGATTACCTTTGCCCACTTCCGTGCATTTTTGATATTGTTGTCTTCGAAACTTTCGACAAGGCCCGGGAAGGTAGCACCAGCGTATCCTGTCCAACGGCCGGGGGCGAAAATGACATGTTTGAACCACGGACGGTCATCAAGTCCCTCCGGGTAGAGAAATTGTCGTTCAAGCAACTTGTACTTGGAGTTTGCCTTGCGCACGTCGTAGTAGAGCTTGACTTTCTTCCACCACTTCCACCATGGCATATCATCTGTCAGGCGAGTGGCAAGCTCAGCCGTGTATTCGTCGAAGGTCCGCGCAGCATCCTTGAAATCATGAATTGCAACATCGAGAGCGTTGAAGCTGAATTCGGTGGTAGACGCCTCAGCTTTCTCTTTGACGCTATCAAGGTATATCGCCAGCGCGTTGGCATATTCGGTGGCACTCAGGGCGATGATCGGAGTTTCGGAGAGTGTGATGGTGAAAAGCCCGAGCAGCTGCGCCATGGTAGTGTGATGCAACCAGCCCGGGTCACCAAACTTCTCCATCCATCCGAAGCTATCGTAGTTGGAGTGGTAATGATACACTGGATCATTGGGGCCGGCACCGTAGCCGAAATCCATCGACGCGATACCAGCAAAGTCCTGGAAGGCGGTGAAGTCGGATCCGGAGCCCATCGTACTGATATAGCCATCCCAGGTATCTTTGACCGTTTTCGAATGCTTTCCAGGGGCGGATACGGAGCCAGTGACATTGTGGATCAGACTGTTCAGTAGTGGTGAAGCTGAAACTTTGAAAGCGTCACCCCGAGCGCCGACATCGACGTTGAGATAGGCGACAGCGGTTGCTGAGAGCCAGGGAATGTACTCTTCAACCCACTCGGTAGATCCGACAAGGCCATACTCCTCACCATCCCAGCTAGCAAAGACAATCGTGCGCAGCGGCTTCCAGCCAGCAGACAAGGCCGTGCCGACCGAGCGAATTACCTCATTGAGAACCGCAGACCCAGAATTGGGGTCGCCAGCTCCACCAGCAATCCACGCATCACGGTGGTTGCCAACCACGACCACCTCATCGGGAATCGTGCCATTGACTACGCCGATGACGTTCCACAAAGGGGTGACAACGTACTCCTGCTGATTATATAAATTGAGTTCGAGCTTGGAAGGACCAATGCTGTAATCAACACCTTTGTGGACAAGACCGCCTCCCTGCCAGTACTTGTTGAAAGCTGTAGCATTCGGACCATGCCCGTTCAAAGCTTTGAGGAGGGGCAAGGCATCGGCGTAAGATATTGGGAGAGAGGGGATCTTGGGTGTCGAGTTGTGAGGGTCGACTCGAGGAGCACCTGGTTTCGAAGGGTATCCTGGCGTTGTGGGATCTCCTGGAAGCACACCTGCAACACCTGTTAGTTTTGTCAGTGCATCCCTGTCTCAATACGCACTTAGAAATTGCACACTTCCTCTCTGGACACTGCTTGGATTCCTTGCAGGTCCAGCAGGGTAAGGCTTGTAGCCATTGACCTCGGTCATGTTGCCGTCCAACTGAGGATCATCGTACACGACCACTCCAACCATACCGAGCTCTTGAGCTCGCTTGACCTTGAGACCACGAAATACTCGTCCGTACTTGGCGAGTGCGATCTTTCCCTTCAGGTCAATGCCAGCATCTACCAGATCTTCAAAATCTTGGAATGTGCCAAAGTTGACGTACACATACTGTGCCGTGACATTGCCGCTCGCCGAGTATCCGTGGAAAGTTGGGATGTCCGGGTGCGCAGTTGGGTCTTCTTTGAGGATGTCCTCTTTCAGAGAGCATTCATACTTGATCTTGTCACCGTCCAAAAGGGCCAATCTGTGATCTTCCGGATATGTCAGATAGGTCTCATATGTTGCGATATCTGCCTTGACTCCCATCTCTTCCCACCTCTCCCGTGTCCAGAGCGCCTGACTGAGGTTTTTGCCAGCCAGATGAGGCCCCGAAGTATAGTACTGGCTCCATTTACGAGCTTGTGACGGCTCAGGTGTACTGAGAATGAGCTCCTGAAGCTCGGAGAAGCTCAGACCCGTGCTTTGAGGCCATGACTGCGGGACAGGAGGTTTACCGCCATGCGGACGATGATGAGGATGATGCTTGTGCTGTCGTACAACCGACCAAGGTATGAGGAAACCGATGACCACTAGCACCAGGCAAGAGGACAAGGCAATCGTGCAGAAACGTCGGAACGTAGAGTGAGGGAATCGTCGCCTGGGCTGAGTGACCAGCACTGTCTGAACGAGGGGCGTACGTTCGTCCATCGTGCCCATTGCAGAGATGAGGAGGGCCTGAAATCCAAAGGAACAGGAAAACACTTCCACCGCTTCTGCCTCTGTGCGATCGGTAGCGTGTCGGAGAACAGCACCTCCTCCCACTCTACAGATTGTGAGTCGTCTGCGCGGTTGAATTGACTCGAAGCGATCATTGCGTCACCGTCTCCGTTATGAGGGGAACCACGAGGCTGCATACATCACGCAACAAGGCTGAGGATTTTCTTCTCGTGGATCAATGTTTACGCGACTTCTTCTCCTTCCTCTGCACAGTGTTACAATGTGCCTGGATCAATTTTCGAGGACAAATCGAGTAGCGGGAACAGCAGCGACGGTGGATCGAGTCCAGCCGATCCAGAAAACCAGAGATAGGCCGTACCGCTTCCGGACATTCATGACATGAAACCATTTTACCCGCTATATACAATAGTACTCCCAGTGAAACGCTCAGTTCATAGGCCCGCATCATCATAGCTCTTGCTCTTCTTGAGGGGCGGCTTCACAGCAGCGGGGCTCTTGCTCAAGCCGTTGAGGAATTCCTCCTTCCTGCTGCCGGTCAAGTTCATGTGCTCAGCAACAAACGTCCTCGGCGTCTGCGCCAGCCACTGCTCGACACTAAAGTCCTCGAAGCGAGGAGCGCGGAACATCTCGAGCATCTCGACGGGCTCGTCACCAATGTTCTCGACGTAGTGGGCGTGGTTCTTGAGGATGACGGCAACGTCGCCGGCCTGGTAGTTGAAGGTGCGGGCATTGCCGTTGCTGGCGAAGATGGTGACACGCGCCTTGCCGCTGATGAAGAAGCTCCACTCGTCGGCGTTAGGGTGCCAGTGCATCTCACGCAGAGCGCCCGGGTTGATGATGACATGCGCAGCCGCCACCGTCTTGGACATGGGGAAGTTGGTGCTGTCGACGATGCGCACCTCGCCGCCGTCGAACTTGATTGGCTTTTGCTCCAGAAGGCGGTGCGTGAAGCGGTGCTTGGAAGAGATGACCTGCTTGCGGTCCGAGTCGAGGGAGCCAGGGATGGAGCCTTGGAAGATGTATTTCTCCTTTTGGGACAGCGAGTCAAAGGTGCGGGCGTCAATGCGGAAGTTCTTGGCGAGGATATCCTTAGGCGTGCGGGCGAGGTAGTCCGTGAGGAGGAAGGTAGAGTCCTCGCTGAAGTTGCCATCGTCAAAGACGAGAAGGAACTCGGTGCCTTCGTCTCCAGTGCCGACGATCGAATGGGGGAAGCCAGTAGGGAAATACCTGGGCGTGTCAGTGAGGCCCGCGGAGGAGACCCAACTATCTACTCACCAGAGATCACCTTCCTCGAGATCATCGATGAAGCTGCCACCCTCGACGTCCAGAACCGTGATTCGGCAGGATCCTTTTAGAATGTATGCCCACTCCGCCTCTGAGTGCCAATGCAGCTCACGATAGACACCAGGTTCAAGCCGCATATTCACACCCGCCAGCTCTTTGGATGTGCCGAGCTCGCGCACCGTCGTCTCACGCGCCCAGCCGCCTTCCTCAAGACGCATGTGGCTGTCTGTGAAGCTCCACTTCATATTGGGCATCTTGCCGGCGTCCGTCACAGGTGGCTTGACCAGCGAGTATGACTGCTGCGCACGCTCTGGGTTATCGGGACCAAGAATATTGCTGCCTTTGCCGCCATTGATGGGCACGACGCTGCAGGGTAATGTCAGTGGGTGCTCCTCATTTCACTGCCTGTGGACGCTGCCTAAACTCACCCTTTAGATTTGGCGGTATCTCTCACACGCTCAGGGATGATCTCAGTCCATGTATTGAAATTGGGGTCACGGCGCTCCTCGAGCACGGAGCCCATGCGGTGGGTGTGAACCATGTCGTCGGTGTTGGTCGCTGTCGATGAGGTGGGGATGTTGAGTATGTCCCTACTGCTTTTCGGCAACAGCTTCCGGGTCATGCAGTCTTAAGCTTGGTTCACAGGCTCGAAGAAGGATGTAGATGACTATGAGAAGCAGCGGGAGTGGGTGTCGTATTGCACGCGTCACTTATTTATTGCATCCACTGCCTGAAGAGCTTTATTACAGCTAGCAACCCCCAACGGACAGCTCCCCTCTCGCCTCCCCATGGCGTGACGCGCTCGAAATCTGCCGCACCAACCATATCTGAAGTAAAGCTTCCTGAGCTCTCCACTCGTCTACCAAACCTTTCGCCACGACTCAAGGGCGGTTGCTCAGGTAAACGTGACCCCGCCGTTCCTCCGCGTGGCGCCCGGAGCAAGCCCAGATAGCCGGCTATACGTTCTACCACTGGCCTCGGCAACGTCGCCCCTCTCTTCTCCTGTCCATCGCCAAACGGTCCGGGTGTTTGAATTCGCGGGGGTCCAGACGCTCACGCAGGCCCTGAGTGCGGCCTTCATCCGATGCAACATTCCCATCTCCAAGACCTGGGGAACCCAAAGCTGATCTCTTTCAGGCCCCTGATGACCCTGCGGCCAAGACCTGCGAGATCTTTGAGCCGTAGCAGGGGTACCCGCTCTTCTGCTAGCCTGACAGATCCAAGAGAACGGGGTACATGAAGCTGATACTCGGCGGACACTTGGCAGATCCAGCGCTCGGTCCGTGAGAGGATCTCTCTCGTTACTCGAGCAGTGGGGTGGGGAGGCGGGGGTTCCGCATCCGCGGCGACTCTCCATCAGGCAGTGAAAATCAGTCACGGATGAAAACAGTCGCTGAGATAGTTCTCTTCCCCTACTCTTCATACACTTCCATCAAATAGATCTCGCTTCGTTGTTCGTCACTGGTTGTTCCCTCTCTCAAGCATTTCGTCTTTCAACAACAGAACACAGCTCATCAGGCTCTCTGTCCCCCGAGCAGCCCACCCAAACCACCAGCAACACCACGGCGTACTTTACGACCCAGCACCCGTCCAGGCACACACGACTCCCAATGTCCCCCGCGGCCGCCGCCAACGGCAACAACTCCGTCCCCAAGCAAAACTCGCAGACCACAACGACAACACTCTCCCCCACGATGAGCAACACCGAAGACAGTGAGTCGCAGACGACGCTCAATGGCTACGCGGCCATGGACTCCAAAAAATCGCATCTCTCGCGTTTCCGGCGGCATATGGCGCAGGATGTGCACCAGGACTGGTCCGACATCATCCTCGTCGTGCTCTCCTTCATCTCTGGCATGGTGGATTCAGCTGTCTTCAACACGTGGAGCTGCTTCGTGAGCATGCAGACTGGTAAGCCGCGTCTCCTCCTTCGATATCCCAGAACCCCTCGCATACAGCCGCACAGGTGTCAAAGAAGAGACTGACTAACGCGGCCTTTGCGAAGGAAATACTGTCTATGTCGGCCTCGGCGTCTCCGGCCAACCCTACAGCCAGCCCTACCGCTGGGCCAAATCCAGCACGGCCATTGCCTCCTTCTGCCTGGGATGCTTCGTCTTCAGTCGGGTCTCGCGGGTGTTGAAGCCCTTGAAACGGTCCACCATGGTAGCCTCGATGCTTGTACAGGTCGTTTTGTGCTTCGTTGCTTTTGGCCTCGTGGTCAGCGGCTTCGTGCCCAAGGACGCTGGTGATCGTCTACCTCACGACTTCATCGTGCTGCTGCCGCTCAGCCTGTTGAGCTTTCAGAGCGCTGGGCAGATTGTCATGAGTCGGTTTTTGGGATTCGTGAGTTTTCCTTACTCCTCTTGTTTCCCTTCGAGTTACACCCCCATCTGCCTGAATGAAGATAAACCAAGCTGATTCTCACGCCCTCCTCGCAGAACGAACTCCCCACCGTTGTCCTCACCAGCACCTACTGCGACCTCTTCATGGATTCCGCTCTGTTCACGACCCCCATCGTGACACGGGGCGCCAATCTTAAGCGCAACCGCCGCTTCATCTCCGTGATCGCGCTGGTCGTCGGTGCCGCCGCCTCGGGCTTCTTGACTGAGGACGGAGACATTGGGCACCCATTATGGATCACAGGCGTGCTCAAGATCGCCATTGGCTGCGTTTGGGTCTTTTGGCAGGGAAAGGGTGCAATTCGCCTGGAGTAGAGCAGAGTAGAGCATCAAATATGGGAGTGGAACATGCGAGTTGGGGCCTGGAGTGGTGGGCTCTTGCTGGAGAAGCCGGGAGTGGAGAAGGGAAGCAGTTGAGCACTCGACTCATCGAAGCGGTCTAGCAGTAGGCTACGTTCGCTCTTCCCTTGGCTCGAGTGCAGAAGCGCCAGCATCAGCAACGCCAGTGGCATATGAGCATAGAATCATCCCCCGTTGACCAAGCTGTAGATAAAGCCACTGCGGAGGAACAGGTCAATGGCTGGGGCCAGTGGCATGGATATGAATGCTTCCCAAATAGCATTCTCAATGAAATGAACTCCAATGCTTTCGCATCTGTTTGATATATGTAGCTTAGCTATTCACCATGATTACAGCATCATCAAATACCGACGCTATCATTCCACCACCAGTGGCTTCAGTACCACTGCTAATCCACGGATCGCGCCACATATCACTCACCACCTTTCACTTTCACCGCCTTGACCTTCACCCCAAGCACCACCCGCCTAAACGAACCCTCACACAGTCCGGCTCTCAAGTCCTCGCCAGCCTGATCTCTCACCCGCTCCAGCGCGCCCTCCGCCCCACAACAAGGCTCCTTCAACTCCGCTCTTAGTCCCGGTGTTTCCAAAACCGGCCAGCTTCTCCCTTCGGCAAAACGTTTACGCCCCACATCTCACTTTCCTCGCGCTGAACCTCCTCTATTCCCACACCAGCTACAGCCGACTATCCAGCATCCCGTTCCCACCCAACTCGCAGCTGACCCGCATACCGCCCGGTGGCCTCTGTTGCGTTCAGACTCATCGCTCAACTGCCCGACATCACGCCCCGTGAACCCGGTGGCTGGTGGACCCGCGGACGGAGGGCTGAATGTTGTACACCATCCACCGTAGTCCGTTGCCATCTCGGTATCGGAACGTCCAGATCCATGTACCAAATGCAGCTCGTAGACCGACTTTTCCCGGGGCATAGCCTTCCCACACCCAGAACCGCCACGGATACTTTTCGCATAGTGTGTAGGATGTAGGATGTATCTATCACCCGCTGCTAGAGCATGGGGTCCACCCAGTCTCCAGAGCGGAACGGTCATTGTTTCCATCACTACACTGGTCTTGGGTAGATAAGAAGGACAATGATATCGGTTTCTCGTGCCGGTACCGGGTATCGGAATCTAGTTTTCAACATATGGCATGTGGGCTCTCTCGCTGGCAGGGGACAGCCACAAAGATTGGGAAGGCAAAGGGGAGGGTTGTGGGTAGATAAGTAGTTCCGTATCTGCCCGTGTGTATGTCCTGAAGCCCTTCCCCCTCCCTCTCTTTACAAGAGAGGGTGCATCAGTTTTCCAGAGGTATCATTTCATCAAAGGTGTGCTGGCCGGCTGGTAGGCATAGGAAAGCAGTCTCCCCCGTTCCCCAGTCCCAGCCGACGGCTTGCTGTCCCAGCCAAAGGCCCCATCTCCATCGTTCATAGTTTCGTCACATCATAAAAGCAGCCCGACATTAACAGCAACAACGAACGCTAACAAGAAACAACGACCACATACGTCAATCATCGCACAACGTGCCCACCACCATCATCACCACCACCCCGCTCAACGTCCTTCTCATCGAGCTCCCGCGCCTCGCTGGGAGGCGACTCGGTCATCTGTGGCAACACGATGTCTCAGCAAAGCGCCACTCTGCGTTGGTGTCTCGAGAAAAGAAAAGAATTTCGGCTTTTCATACCTTTTCGCGGTGCTCGGCGCTACCCTCGGGCGGCGTCTCATCGCCCTTGACGACAACGTTGATATCCTCGCGCATCACCGAGCCACGATCCGTCACGGCGTCTGCGACGTTGCGATAACATCTGACCGTCTTCGCACCCTCGGGAGCAGGACTGTCAGAGCCGGAACTCGAGTCCGCATCGACCATGTCCCAGCCGGCGCGCTCGAAGCGGAAGCGGACGTTCTGCTGACATGCGGCAAAGCGGATTTCGACGTCCTTGCCGCCGTATTTCTTGATCTCAGCGAAGACCTCCTTCATGGCGTGCAGTGCTGTGGCGTCTGTGTGTGTCACTTTGGAGAAGTCCATGATGACGAGACGGATGGGCGGGAGGGCGTCGACGTCAGTGATGCCGGCGCGCTTGCGTAGCTTCTTGACGCGCTGGATGCCCACGACGGACCACATTCGGTCGGCCTCGGCACCGTTGGCGCTCGAGTATGTGGGCGCATGGTAGGTCTTGACACCGTCGACGAGCTGCGCCTTGATGCGCGTGGCGTTGGGGAAGAAGACGTTCTCGTTGAAGCGGAAGACGCGCACGTCGTCGGGGATGTTAGACGGCATACCGCGCGCAGCGTCGATGGATCGCACGATCTCAGAGCGTGAGTTGCTGCCGATGGATTGTGTGCGTTGCCAGGCTAGACGGAGGAGGTAGTAGACGACTGACCAGCCTACGCCGGCACCGATGCCGGTTTCGGAGTTGACGAAGAGCGTCAGCCAGAAAGCGAGCATGGCCGCGATGAAATCAGCCAGCGAGGTGCGCCAGAAACCGTAGTAGGTGCGCCAGTGGCCGATCAGAGGCCAGATGGCAGTGATGACGATCGCCGCCAGGGTAGCTTTGGGAATCCAGTACAGTGCATCCGTGAGTTCGTAAAGGCAGATGAGCACTGCGCCTGTGGTGACGAAACCGGAGAGGGGTGAGCGAACGTTGCATTGAGCGTTGACAGCAGTACGAGACATGGCCCCGCCCACACCCATGGCGTTGAAGAAGGAGTTGACGAAGTTCGTGACGCCCAGATAGCAGAGCTCCTGAGAGGGGTCTGTGAGGTAGTTGCCTCTGGCACCGAACGCGCGCGCGATGGCAACATGCTCAACAGCTGCAGCGATGAAGGCAGCAATGGCGTGGGTGGCAGTCTTGTTGATGAGTGCCGATTCGGGGACCTTGGGAGGGATGATGCCTCTTTGTGTCATTTTGGTGACTGCAAACAGGTAGTCATCTGAATCACGGTCCTTGTTGACGGCGTAACTGATCCCAGTGTACAGAACAAGCACAGCAAAGGCTCGAAGGATCGAAACCAGCCACGCGACCTTGTACTTCTTGCCCCAGCGGGTGCCAATGTGCTGCATGAGGCAAAGCATGACAATACCGGTGACGCCAATTGCGGCAGTGTTGCCATCAGCATCAGGAAGCGTAGCGAAAGTGTCGTGAACAATGGCGGCAAAGCCGTCTCCAATGTCACTCTGGCCGATGAGATTTTTGACCTGTCCTGAACCAATGATAATGGCAGCGGCTGAAATGAAGCCGGTAAGCACAGGCTCGGAAATGAACTCGAGCAAGAATCCCAGCTTGAGGAAGCCCAGAATGATGCCGTAGACGCCCATCCAGAGGGCAACACACGCGGCTATGTCCTGTGCCCGGTAGCCCTGGGGCTCCAGAGCGTGGACCGCCTCCGAAGTCAGAAGGCCAATCAGTGAAGTTGGGCCGGTGGAGAGATCTAAAGCAGTCAGCGTCACATTCTCGCACTCTATAACGGCGTGATTGCGTACCCTTGGAAGTGCCCATGAAGGCGTAAATGGTGGCAGGGAGCCAGCTAGCCATCAAGCCGTACTCAACTGGAATGGTAGCAATGGCAGCATATGCCAAACTCTGGGGAATCAGCATGACGGCCAGCGTCAAGCCTGCAATGACATCTGAGATGAGCCATCGTGGTCTATAGCGGGGTAGCCAGCCGACGATGGGGACCTTCTCGAGTAGATAGCCGGCGGCGGCAGCAGGCGCAGCCTTTGCTCCGATGACTGAGTATCTACCAACACGATCCCAAGTATGGTCCGTGCGGAAAGATTGCTTTGCCCTCTCAACGAATTTCGACATGCTGGGTAATGTTCAGAATAATTGACTGTGAGAGAGATGTGGCAAGACGATGGCGAGGAATGCGTGCATGTATATCAGATTGCTCGCTGTATCCCCGGTCCAAGAGGGTATGTCTCCAACCCCTCGAAGTCACAACATCAAGGACTCTGAGTGGCTGTCAGCAACACCATGTCGAAGCAAGCCGCGATCTACCACAAGGTCCGGATCTAGTGGATAAGGTCGCCCATTCTCAGATAGACGTGGCGTCTGGGGTTGGCGGCTTGTGTGGAGGCTGACCAGGAAGAAGGAGAAGCGAGGAAGCAATGAGCCCGTTGCCGGTTGCTCGCATAACCATGCGTGAAAGCCAAGAAACCCTCGCTGTAGCCATGTGGAGTTTATCGAATGGTTTGCAAGAGGAGTAGCCAATTGAGCTCGTGCGAACGGTGGACGGTAGTCCATTAGTAAAGACTACCCCGGTCTTGTGTGCGGGGGTGGGGTCGAAAGCGCCCTCAGCAACGCCGGTGAATGGCCTTGGAGGCGAGGCACCGAACAGTTCCCGCTCTCCAGAAGCCTGCTCGTTGCCTGCCGGATACAGTATTTCCTAACCAGCAATGGCTTCCTGTTGAACTGCGGTTCAACGATCTGCCGAAGAGCAGTGGCAGGGTGAACGAATAAGCTGTGGCTTTTCCGACCGCCATCGAATTTGCAATCGACATCGGCGTGCTGCTGACCGTCGACATGACTTGTTCGTGCATCGGCTAATTCTTTACCGCTTCCGACATTGTCTTGAATGTCGATATCTTATCTCTGGTGAACATATATCGACCGCCGTCTTGCTTCCTCTCTATTACATTCGACACACGGGCGAAGCTTTCGTGTTTTTACGCACGCTCCGGTGTGCAAATGATGTCGATAGCAGGTGCCACTGACTGAGTGAATCTGTCGAAAATGCTCATGAAAACTGGACAATATCCACTGACTTGCATGAGAGAGCCGTGTCGGAGGTTGACCTGAACCTAGTAAGCAGGGTCTGGGCTACAGCGTTGGCGAAGGTGAGATCTGAGCTTGCATGCGAACCGAGATGCATGCTCGTATCATTGTTCTGCGTATGACCATTGGGCAATGAGGGGTACTGGGCCTGTTTGAGCAATTGTCGCTGCACGCTTGGACCGTCGCAATCGGGAGCTGAGTTCTGGTCGAATAAGGTGGCGAACAAGACGGGGTACGGGATGCAATGCAACAAGGGCTTTTGCGCCCTAGTGGAGGGGCACCACATGACTGAGTGAGTGGCTGTAACGGAGTATAGAGCCTCGCGCTGGATAGATAGCAGTGTTGTGTGCTCGAAAAGGTTCTTCCGTCTCTGCGGCAAGGACATATCTCGTACTCCTGGGGCACCTGTCTCGGGCGTTCAAGGTTGGCTCCGGCGTAGGAGGTGCTTGTAGAAGGACTGACATTGTGCTTGTGGGCCTAACAAACTCCTGCCAATGCCAATCAAGGACATTGTGGCCATTCTTCCCCCACACACGTACTGCAGCTCTAGCGGATGTGGTCTGAGACTGACGCCCAGACGTTGCGCGCCGGCTCAGTCCCTGGCGTGGGTACTCGCAGTGCATGGACAGATGATTCGGTTGATAGTTTCTGCTTGCACGATGAGCCACAATCATTTGGCATTGATAGGCAAGGCCGAAGATTTCAGGGGTTCCGCGAAATCCTCCTTGTAACCAGCTAAGCTCTACTCAAGCACTGTTCATCTGCTTGTACTTCACTGTTTCCTTGATTAGACCGTAACAAGGCCAGACAACATGCTTACCATCACATTTCTCCCGGTTATTCTGTGTTTTGTTGCTCTCCACATCATTCTCATCAACCGAAACCATTGAGCAAGTCGAGGACGTTGGCCAAGAATACCAGACCAAAAATCGGCGACCGCTCTTCAAGTGACAGGGACGGCAACGAATTACCAGCGACGGGACCTCGGAGTCGTTTCCGCTGGAACATGACTGCCTGCGTCCCGACTACCCAGCATGGCCAAAATTGAGCAAATACCTAGTCAGTGACTGTCGGCAGCTGAATAAGTGTCTTCGATCGTAAATGGTCTGGGACTTCCATCACTCCACTCAAGAGCAAACAGCCGTGGACTTGAGAGTGAACAACAGTAGCCAGGCAAGTCCCTGCAGAGGTTGCCTTCCATCGACTTGTCAAACATCCAGATGAGGTCCGGCTACAGCTTGGACGGCGCTGGGGCAGCGCTGAAGTAGGTCCAGACACCCTGGTCCACCCATGAAGGTGTTCAGCACATAATATTGTTGAGTTGCTCAATGGCTGCGTCACAAGCATCACAGTCATTTCCACGGATCGGAGAATATCAACAAGTCAATCCTTTTCGAAACAGTGTTTCGTACGGTGCAGCCCGCGAATCATTTTGCATCTGAGGCGATGCAGTCTCGAGATTCAAGGACGGTTGCGATGTTCCCGGAAGACTTCTCACAATTCGTCCTCACCTCTTGAGAAGGCGTGGGCCATCTAAGAAGGTCTCGGTATCAACGAGCTTCTCGGCGGCGGCCCCCTGGGCAGCAGGGCCGGAATCCGCAGTCAATGAGCTCATTGCTGCCACTCGGCGCTGGAACGGAACACCCCGGATGGCACAGATGTGCGAGATCCGAGATGATGTGACTGCTGCAGGGAGAAGAAGATGCATCAACAACATTGTGATGGAAAGGGCCGCCGAACGCGACTTACCGTCCGAAAGACACACGCCACTGCCAAGAACAGGCATGGTGCTCAGCCGGTCACAGAGGACTGCATCTCGATCACGATGACGGGGACAATGACAAGCCAAAGCCGGGCGCGAAGAAACTTCTTTGAAGTAGAAGAAGTAGAACATATCGTTTCTCACTATCAAAACACATCTAACATGTCATATATAACAGGCAGTGCAGTCCACAGCTTTCAGGAAATAGCCGCCAAATATTCATGCAATACGCTGTTGGTCGTGAGCTCATTCAACACCCCTTCTCATCCCACATCTGCTCGCATGATGCCCCTCTCTTACCCAGCCTCTCGATGAGAACCCTTTTATCTATACACTGGCGCCTGACTTGGCTGATACGTCTGCAGCGGAATGGGCATATGTCCCGGCGGAGGCGATCCATACGCTGGCGGCGCAGCACCACCTCCGTAGCCGCCCTCCCTGAAGTTCATAGCCGCAGGCGTGTTCATGGCCTGCTTGCGCATCGCGCGCCTGCGCTTCAAGAGAATCAAAGCCGTGATGCCAGTGAAGATGAGAATGGTGAGGATGACGAAGCCGATAATGGGGCGGTAGTGGCCGGCGAAGCGGAAACCTACTACGGCGTTGACAAGGCCAAGGCCCACACTGAAGGGGCCGAGGATGCGGTGCACGATCATGAATTTGGCGGGTGCGCCAGTCTTGCGGTAGATGGCGTGGCCGGCGGCGCCGACGACGAGAGCGGCCACGACAAGGATTAGGGCGATGAGGCCCATGATCTGATGAGGAGCATTGATGTTGGGGGACTGGGGAATAATAAGAATCCCGGAAGGGAGGTCAGAATTGGGAAGAAAAACTCACGATTTGCTGCTGCTTGCTCGCTGCGATGCCCAATGAAGTCGCAATAATGACCACCAGAGCGGCCAGCGTCTGCACGCCCGCGTGAATAAGCACCTTGTCCAACAGCCTAAGCACCGCATATCCAGCCGGGAAGAGAATCAAGAACGCTCCAATCATCAGCACGGCATGCGCAATGATCATGGCACTTTTGTCGAAGAAGCGCGGACGTCCACTGTCCCCGACCGGCGGTCCATCATTGCTTGTGCGCGTATCCTCGAGCTGAAATTGCGGCACACCGGGCTCGCCCTCGGCACTGCGCATATCGATCGAGAAGCGACCCTTGGCTTGATGCAGTGCAATCGTGGCGTCCAAGTCATCGCTGCGCAGACTTCCCGCGCGTCCACTGCCCCAGATCATAGGCTGTGCGCTGGCGCTGGTATCGATGTTTCCGCCGCTCCAACGCCTGCAGTTCTCGCACATGCCCCTAACGATAAAGCTATCGTTTGCGATCTGGCTGCCCATGTCGGTGAATGTAACATCGGTCGTATGCTCCGGCATGACGTGTCCGGTGCCGAGACGTGGGGAGACGGTGATGCCATTGCCGGCTTCATTCTGGTAGGCGACGAATATCAGCGCGCCTGACATGCCATCGCCGAAGCCGAAAGCGCCCCATGACACGCTGCGGGCGGGCAGGCGGAAGTTGAGGAACAGGGCATCGGAGGAGTTGGAGGGTACGTTGACAGCAAAGGCGAGGCCGCCGCCGATGCTCTGGCTTGCGGAGGCAGGTTCGGCACTCGTGAATGAGAGGAGTGTAGTCAATAGGAGAACGAGGCGCGTGAAGAGAGGCGGTAAATGCCCCATCGTAATGTATGTAGTGATAATATTGCGCGCAAGGATCGTATAAGCACTGGTCAACAGCGCGCAGGGTGTTCAACACCGAATTTGAGGTATATCTTCGAACGGCTGTAAAACAAGTCGGGGTCCAAGGCAGCCTGATGGCTCTGCTTTTATGAGAAGGTCGAGGCAGACACCAGAGATTGTGGAGGCAGCTGTGCACGATATCAAGAGCGACGATATATCTCAACACAACCCGCGAGCGAACGCAAGACGCATGCGAGCGACGAAGCGAGGGGCCGTTGTTGCAGTTTGTGTCTCAGTAACACGGGTTTGGCAGGCGGAGGAGTGGTTTTTGACGCCCGCTGGTGGCCCTGGGAATCCTTTTCAGTGGCTCAACGGCGGCGGCTGGGATCGCGGCGCGTCGATTCATCTTGCTCCCAATTCAACAACAAGCCTCTTAGCGGTCAGGGGCTGATAAACCGAACCAGCTGCGGCACGATTTGGCTTTGCTTGGGCGTTGGGGATTTAGGCTCCGGGAATCACAGACGCAGAGTTTTGCTGTTCCTGAATCTGACCTGGGCAGCCAGACGATTGGATGGCCAGCAGTGACAGTCCTGAAGGAGGACTAGCGTCGTCCGCATCCGAACGACTGTCAGGGGTGCGGCGTCTCCAAGGCTCAAAAATAGGGCCGGGGAGGGTCTGACAGGACTGCCGGGCCAATCGTGCAGGGCCTAAATGCTGACTTTGACTGGTGGTTGTGGCCCTGCAGGAGGGGTGTTTGGAAATTGTTTTAGAAATTGCATTGGCCCAGATCTCAGTGGCCTGGCGGCGGCCAGTCGGTCGATGGCGACATTTGCTTGTCTCTATGCTGACCCGCAAGCTTCAATCGGAGGTTGTGTACGGGGTATGGGAACACTTCCAAAATGGAGGTTGATGAGTTGGCAATGCGTGAAAGCCTGTAGCACCGGGCTGGACTTGTAGCCTCAGTTCCAGCTGAACTTCAGCCTTGTCGTTGAGGCGGGCCGTTTCGTGTTGGCGCCCGAGGGCTTTGCTTTTCGCCGGCGCAGAAGGGTCTAGACTGATCTTTAGCCAGGCTCGAATGTCTGCCGACCAATGATCCGATGTTGGGGTAATGGAGGACGACGAGGACGACCTTGCAATCTTTGACGCACTGATCGACCCTAGAGTCTGCTAGTAGTGTTCTGCAGAGAATGCATCGCGCAGCTCCGTGCGTGACCGTGAGCGATGGTAATTCATATTTGGTCGATGAAAGCATACTTTGGCTGACCACAGAGCTAGCCCATTTTCGACCTTCGTCGCCTGCCATGCCTGGGAAAGCAAGGGTGTCTTGTGAGCATCAGACGGATGACGAGGAGATATCAAGTCAAAATCTGAATGATTGTTTGTGTTCGCAAAATCACCCAGTAGAGCCTTCCAGCAGTCATCTGAGCCGCTGCCTTCCGCCAAGCGTTGGTTAGAACTTCTTGCAGGTTTATCGTGACTCCTCCTTTGCTATGCTCCTCTTTTGCTCATCCACCAATACTGTCATGAAGCGCAGAGATCTCAACTGTGCGTATCGTAGATTCGGCGGCCTGTGCTGGATCTTCGTGTTCTGCACTGCTCAGGGTAGTCCCTCTGTTGACCGGTCTGCAGGGTGTCATGAAGGACAAGCCCAGGATTGGCTCCGACGCACAGGCATTCGACACGTGACTATGCATACCAGGGTACTTCGCCGTGACCGCTACTTGACAATACGGGACAGGCTTCGGGAGAGTGATTGCTCACCTACAAATTCTTCGGGCTCGAGCTACTGAGCTTTCCGATTGGACGTAATGAAGCATACGTGGAGAGAATCTGCCTTACCTGTGCACATGAAGACGAGTCCAGTGGAAATGATAGGTCCCGAGGCCCAAAGACTAGCTTCCAACTGGATCAAAATACGGACGAGCTGAACTCCCGAATGATCAAGGCCACCATCTGGCCTTGCGATGACGACGCACAGAACCGGTCAACGACTATACCTGCAGCCTACCCGTAACATTGTCGACTATTGATTGAGTCAACAAAACGCATACTGCTCGATCACGAGCTCCAGGTGCATCCAGACCTGGGGCAATACGGATGGTGGTACAGGGCTGAATCCTCGCCGCCGAATTGGGATCTCGACGATGGTAATCGCTGGGGGCGGGAACGAGTATAAATTGCAACCTCTTGTGTTCATCAGACTCTGACAGCTCTCACTAAGCATTCATCATGTCCAAGACTGAGAGTGTTCTTCAGAACGGTCAAGAGGCTGGCGGCTCCATGACTGCAACTGTGCGTGCCTTCGCCTGCCATGGCACGCCACTGCGAGGTCTCATGTCGACGGCCAACTCCCTCACCTTCGAGGGGCGTTTCGGTCGTATGTTCCCCAGCAGTGTCATTGCCGCAAACTATGGCACTACTGAGCAGCAGAGTCGAGACGCCTTGAAGAAATTGGGCTCGGCAATGACTTCCACGTTCGACAAGCCGAAGGACGGATTCGATGATGAGGAAAGTGGAATACCGGCCCTCTATACGTACTTTGGTCAATTCATCGATCACGACCTCACTTTCGATCCGGTAACCACCCTAACCCAACGTTTCGACCCAAACGGCCTCACGGACTTCCGGACCCCAGCACTCGACCTTGACAACGTCTATGGGCGTGGTCCTGACGATCAGCCCTACATGTACGACGGAAACAGGTTCATCCTTGGTGCAAAGCTCGCTAACGGCGCCCCTGATCTCCAGCGGAACAGTGCTACTCCCGCCCGTGCAATCATCGGGGACCCACGCAACGACGAGAATAGCATCGTTTCACAGTTTCAGGCACTGATGCTACGATTCCACAACCGCGTTGTGGATGAAAACCCAGGAATCGACTTTCCGTCGCTTCAGAACATCGTTCGCTGGCACTATCAGTGGGTAATCATCAATGACTTCCTCCCACGAATCATCTCTTCAAGTGTGCTCGACAAACTCAGAACCAATGGTCAGTACGACCGCACGAAGGTCAAGTTCTTCCAATGGAAGGAAAAGCCATTCATGCCTGTCGAGTTCTCAGCTGCTGCTTACCGGCTCGGTCACTCAATGATTCGCCCGGGCTATCGCCTAAATGATCACAAATTGTTGGCAATTTTCCCTGTGCCAGTCACTGTTGACGGTGCATCAGATGGCGAATTCTCGAAAGAAGGTCTGACCGGTTTCACGGCGATGGACAAGGACCGCTATATTGACTGGGGCAGGTTCGTTGATGTTGGGCCCCTCCGGGCTCGCGGTAAAGAGCCAGAAGACAAGAAGCCTGCAGACGATGAGATGAAGAAACGGTTGCAATTCGCCTACCGGCTCGATGCATCCATCGTCGAGCCATTGGCCGATCTGCCCAAGTCTGTCGCTGCTGACGATCCGCCATCACTGGCTCAGCGCAATCTCCTTCGTGGGTTTGAGCTTGGTCTGCCATCCGGACAGTCCGTGGCCCAGGCAATGGGCATCACACCCCTTTCCGATGATCAGATCTTCATCACCAAAGCGACGGATGACCCTCGCAAACACGAGGACTCCATTGCCGGCAATCCAGCCTACGCGATTTTCCGGGGGAATTGCCCGCTGTGGACTTATATTCTCGCCGAAGCTGCAGCTACCGCCACTGAGACGGACAAAAAGATCCCAATACCTGTTCTGCCAGACTCGGATGGCAAACCAATCACGGTCACAACGCCACAGCTTGGTGAAGTTGGCGGCCGCATTGTGGCCGAAGTGTTCCTGGGCCTTCTCTTCGGCGACAAGAGCTCCTTCCTCTCCGCTTGTCCCGGCTGGACTCCATCTATCGGCGGCGTAGGGAGTGGATTCGCCCTTCGCGATATTGTGGCTTATGCTCTTGGTGACAAGGCCCATGCAGTCTGATTTAGCTAGGCGAGAATACCTTCGTTGTCTGCTGGTGGCGCTCTAGGCCGACTCAGCGAACTCGAAGTACTTTCTTCATGGTAATTTGCCCCGTGTATCTGAAAAGCGCTATAAGTTGCAGGGCCTGAAATCAAAATTGAAAGCACTCCTTATGCATTGTTAGTATGGTGATTAGCCAATAAACAACGGCCATGATAAGCGGCTCGAATTGCGAACCTCTCGCCATGTACCAAGCTATGCCCGGCATGCACCCTTATCGTGACTTCACTTGAATGTTCCCTCTCTCACATCTGACGGCACCGGAACTCGGTCTTCGGTATCGTGCAGAAGCCACAATTCAACAGACAATTCGCGGTAGATAGTACTCCCGACGATGGCGGAAGACATCAGCCTTCCGGTTCTTTGTGACACATAGCTCAAGATGAATTTGTCGTATCAGGCCCAGGCTGACGAACACCCCTCACAGACTTTTTCAAGACAGATCGGCAAGGGGAAGCGCTCTACCTGCCACAGACAGCGAACCTGTGTGCCCACAAAGTAGGCAGTCCTGGTGGGCCGGCCTTCTTGGCGGACGAGGCAATTAGGCGTAAGGCAATTGTGCCACGAACCGTATCACGTCCCTCATCAGTCGCCACAGCGGGACCTACACATACGTGATTGCGTACGACGCCACCTGGGCGTCGAGAAACTCCATAGAGCTCTAGACCTCTGACGGTACGTGTACGTGTACGGACAACGAATGTTCGAGCCACGAGGAATATGAATGCACTTTCTCCTTATCATCTACGGGGCGGGCGCGGGCAGCAACAAACGGAATACTTCACGGCAACACCATTGTAATACCCGAAGGACTTGACCGAGACCCTCTAGCGAGAGTAGATTATGATTTTCATTCCTCAATTCTGACACTCAAGCGCTATTCTGTAATTACAACTATAACGCAGCAAAATCCCAACCCGCTTTCTCTACTTTAAGACGTGAACCTACGTCTGTGAATCCCAACCCACATTCCAGCCCTAGTCTGTGCCTTGTAAACTTGCCCACGATATAATCCTATGCCAGAACGAACTCCATCTTCCAAACACCAACAAGACCAGTGAGTGCATGAAACATAACTTCGTAAATCTCCTTTCTCCCCCACTCCCCCACTCCCCCCTCTTCTCCGCGACCGCTCCCCCTAATTCCTTCACCTTCTCCACCACCTCCACCACCACCTCCCTAAAACCACTCCTGCTGCATATCCATCAACCCGCGGATAGCGGCATCATCGCCCAAATTCGTCATCCCATTCGGTCCCACCAGCCCGACCGAAAAATCCCCCACGCCGGGGTTCCAACCGCCCCAATCCAGGAAATCCTGGCTGAGCTCCATCTGCCCTCCTCCTCCTCCAAGTCCGCCATTGTCCACTCCATTGTTGCTACTGTTATTATTCGCCATGCCGCCAAACGACGACATGTCGATATCCAAGTTCGGACTATCCTGCTTCAGCGCGCCGCCACTCACATGCGCGTTCGGCACACCTCTCATCGCAGTCGTCGCGGCACCAAAACCCGACATGGGCGCGCTAGTCGGCGTGGCCATTGTTCCTCCGCCGCCGCTCGCCCCACCAGCACTAGCACCAGCAGAAGGCTGCGCCGTCTGGCCGCGACTCCTCGCGCCGGAACTCTGGCTGTGGCTACCGGGCGTCATGACGTCCCGGAGATCCAATCCCAACGCCTGCGCGTTCGCGCCCATGATGTTGTCCGCCGACATGATCCAGCCGGCCGTCCAGGGATCGGGGTCCGCTTGGCCGTTCCAGTCGGTGCCTATCGGCGGCTGCGACGGCTGCGGCTGCGGGCCTTCACTTCCACTGGCGTTGCTGGGCGACGACAGATCCCAGCGACCGGACGTCATGTCGCCCTGCACAGCGCCCGCTTGGCCGATACTCTGCACGCCTGTGGTGGCGGCGGGATTGCCGCCCTGCGATAGGATGTAGCGCTGGCGCACGGCCTGGGCGCGCCGCCACAGGTGGCGCATGGGTTTCCACAGCATGCCCTTGTGGTTGACGCCTTGTTGGATGAAGCGCACGTTGTAGACGGACTCGACGGCGCGCCAGCCGCGCTCGACCTCGGGGCCCCACGGGCGAGCGCAGATTTCCGAGAGCACAAAGGCCACGCTCTGCCACTGCATGTAGGTGCGGAAGAGCCAGCCCCACTTGGCGGTATTTTCGTTGCGCTCGAGCAGGTACGAGAACTCGATGACCTCGATGGAAGTGATGAAGAGGCGATCTTTGACTTCGGGCGGGGGTGCGTCGCCGTCGTTGAAGTAGGAGCGCGGGTGGTGCACCATGAGCCACATCTTTGCGAGGATCAGGCGCGCGACTGTGGCCGAGACCCAGAGGATGGGCAGACCCATGTCGCAGTGTCGAAGGTATTTCTCCTCGATGCGTCGGTGACAGCGGTCGATCATGTCTTCTTTCTCTTGCAGCGTCTGGTCGCGCAGACTACATGCCTCCATGCCGGGGCGTTGACGCAGGTCCCCGACGCCTGGCGACGTCACGTTCAGGCGACGATTGAAGACACTGAGCTCGAAGCGAATCAGGCAGAAGGTCATTTCGGTGGCTCCCTGGCGCTCTGTGGGCGGCTCCACCATGCCGGGCCAGATATCTTCATCGTTGACGTTGAGCGGTAGTTTGGTGTCGTAGAACTGCTCGGTGAAGGTCGGGTCGGTGCCGTGATCTTCGCTGCTGCGGTTGTCGAGAATGGAAATGTGCCACCAGAGACGGCGGCGCATCTCGGTATCAAACGGGGGAAGTCCGAAATGGGTCCCGTCGCGGTGGATGCCGAGAGCTTGGGAGATGTGGATGGCGAGCCCACCGAGTGCCCAAACGAGGCGGGAGTCGTCCATGTTGCGGACGAAGACGAGATAGCCCACAAATGCTTGTAGACACATCAGTGAGCTACTGTTGAGGAAGTCGGCACGTGCCAGGGCCTGCTCGGTGGCGAAGCGGTACTTTTTGAGGAGGTCAACGCGGTCTTCATCGAGGAGCTTCCGACACTGCTCTTGCGTGAGGGATGTGACGGCGCCGTAGTAAATGCTGAAGAGGAGTGCTTCAGCGGGACGTGTGATCTTGTCGGTGCTGCTGGCAGCATTGAGGAGAATGTTACGGGCTGTTGGGCGATGAATGAGCTTGACTATGGGATCAACATTCTCTTTGTAGACTTCCCACAAGATGAAGATCTGAGAAGGTGACGGATGTAGCGATTTCAGGTCGACTTTCAGCGAGGAGAAACCAAAGATGAAGCCCTGGTGGGAAGCATAGCGATCGGTCGAGGGGGAGCTCTGGTCATCATAGACCTCGCTATCGTCTGCGGAGGATGGGGCGTCGAGTAGATCCCTCATTTCTGCAATCTCGTCACCCATACTGGCCCAGAATTGATTCGAGACATAGCGACTCCGGTCGTCACTGATGACCAAGCGGCCGAGATGCTTGTCGATGCTGTGTCTCTTTTCTTGCTCCAACCGTCTCTCCAGTTGCTCGGGATCTTGTTTGCCATTCTGCTCTGCGTTGTCTGTCGTTGGCTTGTCACGGATCAAACCGTCGCCGCCCACTTCGACACCCAAACTTGTGACGACACCCTCGAGACGCTTTAACCGCGCGAGGAGTTCGGCATCTGGCGGCTTTCTCGACTTGCGGGGTGCGCGCCCCGGCCCAGGAAACACACATTCTATTCCTGCGCGCACGCAGTTGGCGCACGGGTTCTCTTTATTGCATCGTACTTTTCTTCGCCGGCAAGTCACACATGAGCGCGGGTTTAGACCGGTCGCGGACGAGGTCGAAGCGGAGCGAGCGGGGTTCGAGGATGAGGTATTTTGGATGGAATTGGACCGCTGCGGAGAGTCGGCGAGGAGGGCGCGGTAGTCGTTGAGAGGTTTGCTGTCGCTAGCCGTGGATTGTTCAACCTCGGTGGGGGATGCGGCGGTAGGCTCGCCGGTTATAGTGGGCTCCATGACAGTGTTGGGGAGGAGTGCAAGGTTCGGGCGGGTGTTCACTTCATGTCATGCATATGACTCAAGCGGGCCGCGCCCTGTGATACGAGTTATCCGTGGAGTATCCGGCCTCTCACGCTTCATAGACAGACAGATGCCGTGGGAGATGTCAAAGAAAGGTCTCTGCCCGTCGCGGTCCTCAACAAAGGGTCGCCGGTGTGGGTTGATCGACGTCAGCGGGCCATCGGCCGGGAGGATTTCTCTACCAGGTCCAGTGCCACAACACGATGGTTTGCGTCAATTTCTAACCCCACCAATCGCCACGACTACCCTACTATGGGTTGGAAAGGACAGCCAGGGCGTGGAATCCTCCATGGCGATGGTCGATGGCTGATGGCTGTACAGATCTAGTTTAGGTCTGCTTACCTGATGTACGATGAAGGGTCTAGCGGATTGCCAATCAGCTTTCCTCGCGAAGTCTCCGGGTACGGCCCCGAGGGCAAGAAAGGTCCGACTGCGCCGTCACGAGGTCGAGGAGTAAAGTGCCATGCAGAGTAGGATCATAGTAATAGTAATATTCACTAAGGTGCTTGTAGAAGGCAGATAGCTGGTACTGGAAGTAGTAGCACACGTGCAAAAGTCCTTCGAAACCCATGCAAGCCTCAAGTCGCTCTTGGCTGCCTCTTCCATGCCAGGCCGTGAATAATATCCAGTGACGGCGCCATCAATATCAAAATATGTTGAGCCCCAGATAACGCCGTGCCGCTGGAACCCCCAAGATCAATTCATCAAGTGACCGAATTCATCATGCTATCGCTAGCTGCTGTGAGAACGCAGCAAGACCTGGCTTTCCATCAGTACGAGAGGTTTCGATTGTAATATGTCCTCACATTATTGACCGCGCTCGACATTGGGTCTGGCTGGCCGTCCGTGTTGACCGATGGACTTTCTAGCCCATGCACCGGACCCGTTGTCGTTACCGATCTCTCCGAGTAGTTCGGTCTTGTTGGTGACATCGGAGGAGGCGGTGCAGGCAGCTCGAGCATTCGCGCACTTTGCAACGCTTCCTGTTCTTTGGCTGCATTGGCCGTGTTGACCCCTGTCGAATTCGATTTGGTGCGGGCATGCTTGTTAAACATGGCCGTCACTCCATCGGATGCCACGCGGAGTATTGTCTGCATCAGCAGATTCTGTTTCAGTGGCTTGGATAGGTATTCGTCCATCTGAGCCTGGATGCATTTCTCTCGGTCGCCCAACATGGCGTGCGCGGTCAACGCAATGATCGGCGTTCGGGGTAAGCTGTTGTCCTTTTCATACTGTCGGATCTCGCGCGTGGCCTCGAAGCCGCCCATGACCGGCATTTGCACATCCATCAACACCACATCGAATCGTTGCGTTTTGATGGCGTTGAATGCGTCTAACCCATTGCCCACCACAGTCACAACATGGTTGTATTTCTCCAAAATCTTGATGGCTACTCTCTGATTGACCTCGTTGTCTTCAGCCAGTAGCACGTTGAATGATTTCTTGTAGTCTTTGATCAGCGGTGTACTGCGTCCCTCGAGAGCTGGAATCATGCAATTGCCGAGATCGATGAGCTGGCAAGGCGTTGTCATATACGAAGCAATACCCATATCCAGCACAGTCTTGAGGCTGATGGCCACGGACGCGCTGAGCAGTACAAATGGAATGTATTTGAACTTTTCCTGTGCCCGGAGTGTTCTCGCCGTTTCGAGATTGTCGATGATGATAACGTCGTAGCCAATCTCGGTAGTTTTGCCGCGCTTAACAGGCTCCGGCTCTGGGGCATCGGCCGCGTCGTTCACTACCAGCAGTTGCAGACCAAGCTCGGCAATCATGCCGGGGATCTGTTCCGAGAATGCCGTCTCGCCATTATCCACGAACAGTACTCGATGTTTGCGGAACGGCCACAGCTGCGAGCTGATGACGCTGATATCCTCGGCCGCATGTTTGACGATGCAAGAGAAGTGGAACTCGCTTCCTTGACCAAAATCCGATGTCACCCATACATTGCCACCCATGAGGTTCACAAGGCGTTTGGAAATGGAGAGACCCAAGCCGGTGCCGCCAAACTTCCTAGTCGTTGATCCATCCGCCTGTTGGAAGGTGTCAAAGATCAGATCAAGTTTATCCGACTGGATGCCTATGCCAGTATCCGACACGATGAACTCGAACGGAAATTCGTCAGGCCCACAATTACCCAGGAGCTCGTTGGACTTCCGGATGGTGACTTTGACCTCACCTTGATCGGTGAATTTGATGGCATTGCCCACCAAGTTGAGGATGATCTGCCGTAGTCTGAATGGGTCGCCGACGACATAATCCGGCACCGAATTATCCACATCAAATGCCAGAATTAACGACTTCTCGTGTGCTTTGACAGCCAGAGATTTTAATGCGTTGAAGACGGTACCCCTCACAGTGTAAGGGATCGCCTCAATGGCCATACGATTGGCTTCAATCTTCGAAATATCCAGAATGTCATCGATGATGGTCAGCAGGCTGTTAGCCAGATTATGCACAGTATTGAGCATTTCTCGTGGATGAGGTTTGAGGTCGTCGGAATCGAGCGTTAGCTGTGTCATGCCGATGATGCCGTTCATCGGCGTTCTGATTTCGTGACTCATGTTGGCAAGGAACTCAGACTTGGTCCTATTCGCCAATTCAGCTGCTTCTCTTGCAGCTGTGTTTCTCTGGATGCTGTCGCGAAGGTTGGAAATCATCTGGTTGATTTTCCGCTTCAGGTCATCCATCTCACCAGACGCATTGACGCTGATGAGTTTGGAGAAGTCGCCCTCGGTGGCCGCATCAGTGATCTCACCAAAAGCCCTGACCTGAGCTGTTAAATTCTCGGCCATGGTGTTGACGTCCTCCGTGATCTCTCGCCAACGACCGGATACATCTTGGACATCGGCTTGACCACCCATTTTGCCATTCACACCCACGTCTCGAGCGACTCTCCGTAGTTCGTACGCAAATTGTGCCAAGCGTGAGACCATGTTGTTGATCGTCTCCTTCAATAACAGGATCTCGCCTTGCGCTTCAACTTCGATCTTCTTGGACAAATCACCAGCAGCGATAGCCTGGGTAACGTACGAAATGCTCCGCACTTGATTGGTGAGGTTCAAAGCCATAATGTTGACGTTGTCAGTCAGATCGCGCCATTTGCCCTGGACGTTATGGACTGTAGCTTGGCCACCCAAGGTTCCGTCTGTGCCGACCTCCCGGGCGACTTTGCTGACCTCAAAAGCAAAGGTATTGAGTCTGTCCACCATTGAGTTGATGGTCATCTTCAGGTCCAGGATCTCTCCTTGGACATCGGCCTGTACCTTCTTTGAGAGATCGCCATTTGCAACGGCAGTGGTGACGGCGGCAATTTCTCGCACTTGAGTTGTTAGATTCATGGCCATGCCATTGACGTTCTCGGTTAGATGTCTCCATGTTCCCTCGACGTCGTGGACAGTCGCCTGGCCCCCGAGGACACCGTCTGTGCCGACTTCTTTAGCAATCTTGGTGACTTCCTGGGCAAATTGCTGCAACTGATCCACCATGTTGTTGATGGTGACCTTGAGTTCCAGAATTTCACCGCGGCATTTGGCTGTAACTTTTCGAGTCAGGTCTCCTTTGGCAACAGCCGTCGTGACCATGGCAATGTCTCGCACTTGCGACGTCAAATTATCAGCCATGGCATTCACACTGTTGGTCAATTCATTCCAGGTTCCTTGCACACCCGGTATGTCGGCTTGTCCGCCAAGGACGCCTTCAGTACCGACGTCTCGGGCGACACGAGTGACCTCGGTCGCAAACATGCGCAGCTGATCCACCATGGTATTGATGGTCTGTTGAAGATCAAAGATTTCGCCTTGTGCTCGATTGTGAACCTTTTGACTCAGATCGCCCTGGGCAACGGCTTTTGTGACCGTGGCGATTTCTCGTACCTGCGCTGTCAGGTTGGCGGCCATGACATTGACTGCGAAACGTCAGTATAGCTCTGGATGCGATGTATGTATACGTACCATTGTCTGTCAGCTCTTTCCAGATACCTTGAACTTCTCTGACTTGAGCCTGACCACCCAATATGCCTTCAGTTCCGACTTCTCTTGCCATTCGAGAGACTTCACTGCCAAACATCTCGAGTTGATCCATCATGGTGTTTATGGTCTTTTTGAACGTCGCAATTTCGTCATCCATTTCTGTTGCTTGGATTTGTACACGGTTCGACAAGTTGCCTCTTGCGACCTGCGTGACGATGCCACCAATTTCGCGGAGGGCTTTCTGGAAAGCCTCGTTGGCTTGTTGGTGTTTGCGTAATTCTCTCTCAAGCATGCCAACATCCTCATTCTCGACTCGCTGAAAGGCCTGCTTGGCTTGCTCTTCTGAATTTCGAAGACCCTGACTAATCTCAGCAATGGTCTCGCGCTGACTCTTGATCTGATCCGCCTGCTTCTCGACATGGTCGCGAAGAACGCTGATGTCTTCCTCGCTCACAGTTCGATCGGCATCGAGGTTCCGGGCGGCAAGCAGATTGTTGACACGTCTCGAGCGGTTCGTTATTGATGGATGTCGCTCTGAGCGCATGGGATGTACTTCGGAGCCATTCTCGATTGGCTTGGACAAGGGTGAGGCGGGACTTTGAAATTCGCCAGGCGTGTCAGGAAGTGATTTGCCAACAAGCTCAGCCCGAGACTCAAGATAATGGATCCGTTGGGCCAAAGCAGTCAACTCGGCTTCAAATATCTCTTTTTCGGCTGTATCAGGCCCCGGCAGATTGTACGGAGGGAGGTTCAGGCCATTGAACGAGGCTTTGTCGGTACTCGCGGGCGATGGACCAGCACCCCTAGCCAGGCCCCTCAGGATATCTGAGGCGGCGACCAGTGTCTCGTCGGAGCGAGACATGGCAGGGACGAAGTCGTCTATCGAAAGGCGGCGGCTGTCATGAGTGAATTCGGGACAATCGCAAGGCTGACTCTGCAAGGTCGGGAGGGGTGGCCGCGTCCAGCAGAGAAGACAAAATGGACGCAGAGCCACTTTGTTCGAAACAAAGAAGGGCGACAGGAGGATGTGTATTGAGGCCGTGGATGGATGGGGCACAAAGAGCGTCACAGCGATAGCATCTAAGGGTTACAACAGCAGAACTGCCCGAATTCGAGGGAGGGTGGAGAGCAGATGAGAGGCAAAAAGGCTTGGGACGCGATTCCACAATGGACAATCTCGGCTCCGGAACGGGTGATTGGTTGCACGCACCCTAGGAGCGGTGACAGCTGGAGCCCGTGTGACGGTATAGGATAGGGTAAGGATAATTGAGGGATCGAAAAAAAACGAGGGCGGCGGAGAGGATAGACCGGGATGTTGTCACTGTCATGTGTCTGTCCCCTGAAGTTCTCTCTTTGCGCTTGCCTAATCAATGGATAGGTGCCGTTAGGGTGCAGATGGGTTTGGGTGGGCAGGTGCCAGGTGAGATTCGTGGGAGGCAGCAGTCATTCGCAGTGTGTCCGGGGGGCGGGGCCCTGCGAATATTGGCCAGGCGAACCCATCCTACGCAATACAAGGTCGGCACTCATAACCGGCGTCACCTGCGCCACTCTTCACACTGTATACAATTAGCTGCATTGGCCTGCATTGGCCTGCAGTATTGTTGCCCCGTGCGCTGGCCCGCTGGGCCCCCATTCTTTCCAGCATCCGGAGCCGTACATCTGCTGGCTGTGTATGTACCTCACCGTCGACTCCAGCTCGTCTAACAAGTCATCAAAGCAGCTGTGCGGTCTGTCCTGAAACGATCCGAATCAACGAGTCGCCCAACAGCAGTTCACGTCGCCTGCATCTAGTCCGAAACGCGACCCTCAATCTCACCTCTGCTCGTGTGGACACGAAGAATGTTTTCCACCGATGTCATACTTGCCCGGGCCTATCCACCCACCCCCCCATCGCCGCCCTCGGAGGACCCCCAAAGCTCTTAGTAGGCGAGACTGCCAGCCAATTCAAGAACACCTCCTGAGTCCGAGAAGCAGCCCAGCAAAGAAGCACGGAAGTTCAACCCTATCACAGGGCACGTGTCGGCCTCGCTTGCAGCACTTGCATGGGCAAGAGGCGCATCTTACTCGGCATATTCCCGCCTATCTGTCGTTCGGACAACATCAGCCAAACTTGTTCACGCGGTGGCCCTATCATCCGGGACCTTTGTCGTTGGCCTGCCTGAGTACTTGTACATGTACAACTGTCTTCCACTTTAGCCTTTCACCGCCACATACTCCCTACCGCGTTATAGCTTTTCCAAGAGCCAGCAGGCCCCATTTCGGCAATCCCAAGGGTCTCTGACTTTAGCCCCCTGGCCACATTGCTGCGGCTCCCATTAATGCTAGTTCTCCATATGCAAACCTTGCTGGATTTCCCAGTCGCAAGTCGCTGCTGCCCCTTTTTCTCAAAAAAGGCACCGGCTTCAGTGGCCAGTGACACAGCGTTCATACCCCCTCGACCTCAGGATCAGCATTCCTTTGAAACGTGCTCCTCGGGCTGTGAAACTCCTGGCAATCAAGTCCACCTCGCTCGAGCCCCAGGCCCGGTGGACAATCGAGATGATGCATTGATGGACATCCACTAACGGCGCGCAACGCTCGGCATTATATGCTTAGGGTTGCCTGGTCGAGAAAATCTGCGCGTGCCCGGCGCCGAACGCGTAGCACCGATCGGTCGGCCTTCAGATCGGCAGTTTCAGACTGGGGCTGGATGATGACATAGGTCATTCCCACGAGCGTTGATCGCGGTCCTGGTTGCTCTTAAGCGCACATGGCTGTCAAAGAGCCAGAACTGCACGAATAATAATGGTCCAGAGATTCTCCTTCATCGCCGCCGCATCTTGCTGCCGCCGCGCCTTGCGGAAAGACGCTCGTGCAAGTCCTTGGGTGCGCGACATTTGAGGCCAGGTAGGTCATGGGCCGGGGGCGTGCTCCATCCTCACTCGTAGACGCCTGCGCGTTCTCGCGATCGTGTAGCGCGACCGTGTTTGACGTGTTCGACCTCGCGGGATGAGATACTTAACGACACTTACTGTCGACCTGCTAGTCACCATCTCCGCGCTGACACCAACTTTAGCGAGCTGTTGCGCATGAGCATGCACAACGAGAGTTGCAAGATCTGGCCGGGACGCAAACGAGACCGACGTAGATGATAAAGTCAGGCACTGAAGCTCAGAGCTCTGCTATTACAGCGCTATATCAAGAGCAAGGGTCATAACGAGAGCTTGCGCTAGCTCGAGTGAAAATAATGCACATACTCATTGAACTTGTTGAGGACGATGAGCTCTTCCAATGTATCCCCGTTCCGCTGTCGTTAGATCGTCTGCCGGGCAATGTCGTAACTCACATAATTACATGCACTCGCCGCACCGTCCCCTACCTTCCCAGCAAGCACACTCATGATCCTAATACCGTGCTCTGTCCACCCCATCACCACCTCAGCACCCACAACTAGATACTCAATCCCTCCAACGCCTCCAAAAACCCTGCGATGGCCCCCGCGCCCAACAACCCCTTGGTCGCCCCCTCGGCCAGATTCTTCTTCGCATTCGGCTTGCCTTCTCCCAGCGGCCGGCCCTTCTCATCCACCTGCTGCTGTTGCCCTTGCCCCTGTCCGCGCCCGTCCCGGCTGTGCGCCGGCGAGTACGGCCGCTGCGCGTGCCTGTCGTGGTAGCCATAGCTGTCCCGGTAGCTGCCGGAGCGTGCCGCCAGAGGTGGCGGCTGCTGCTGGTGAGAGGGAGAGCGAGGGGCAGGCCCGTCGCGAGAGACGGGGCGTTGCGATGAGGATGTGTACGGCATCGACAGGCGGTTGGGGTTGAGACTCATGTTTTGCATCTGACTCTGCATCTGGGCGATTGGCGCGGGCGGCGGGGCAGGTGAGGCGCTTGCTGGCACGTACCGCGCGTGGGCGGCGGGAACGGATGGGTATGATGGGTATGTGGGATACTGAGACGGTGTTTGCTGGTAGCCCGGTGGCGGCTGCTGGTATGCCGATTGTGGCTGTCCGGGCGGTGGCGTGCCCGTGTTGGCGTAGGGGTTGTGCGCGTTGGCGATGTTGATGGGTGGGTAGAGGTGCCCGGCGCCCGGGGCGGTGTACGCGTGTTGAGGATGTGGCCGGCCCTGGGCTTGTGGGTGCGCATTCATGTTGGACATGCCAATACCGGCACTGGAGACTCGGGGGGAGCTGTAAGCGTGCTGCATCACCGGATGGGCTCGCTCTGTCTTTGGAGACTCGGACCCACGACGCTGGCGGGGTCGTGACTGTGCTTGAGGCTCGTGGTCTGAAGCCTCAGATTCGGAGGACGAGTCGATGATGTGGTGGCGTGGCGCCTTTTTGCGGGTATGGGAACCCGTTGAAAAATTCGATTCTAGATCGCGCTCCCCATCGCTGTTGTCAGCGGATACAGAGGGTTGGAAACCTCTGTATTGCTGCCTGCGTCGACGTGCGGCTGCACGTGCTTCTGCAGAATGAGGCTGTCGCCAGTCGGTGGTGCTGCCCTCGAGATAGTATCCGCGGGATCCTGCCTGGGGTGAATTGTCACGTGAATCATCGTAGCGACGATGGTAGGGTTTCATACCATCATCGGACTCGTCGTCTTGTGGGTTGTCAACTGTCGGGACGTAGCGGTTCTTGGCTTCCCTGCTGTGCCGTTTCTCACGGACTTCGTACCAACGAGTCCAACGGTCGAGGAGAGGCTCAATTGCGTCGGTCGAGACCTGGACCATGTCCTTTGGAGAGCGCTTGATCTGGTGGAGTGTCTGATCGAGTTCGCCGAGAGAATATGACGGAAGTTTTACCAGAGCCAGGGAAGATGAGTATTCTGGGGGTGGCGCCTCAATAGCGAGTTGTCCACCAGCTGGACCGCCGTTGCTGCTGACTAGAGCTAGGTCTTGATCGTCTTGCTCAATGGCGGCGATTTTGTGGTCCTCGTCTTCGACCCTGGACGCTTCCCACAAGCGATCCATCTTGCTCATTTGCCAGTAGCGCACGATGAGGACATTTTGGGTCTCTGCACGCTCCTGTCGGATGAGCTCCTGTTTCATTTGTACCTCCTCTTGCGAATCGCCCTTGTTGGTGGATGCCATCAATTTGCCCAATTGCAATACCTGTTGTATGAGCGAGGCATTCATTTTGAGGCAATCGAGGTGGCCGAGCAGATACAACACTCGATGCCTCCTGAAGCACCACTGGAAGCGCTGATGTATTGAAGGTATAGGTCTGCCCTCGGCAGGTTTGGCGCGGACCTTGTCGAGCATCTCATTGAACTCATCAAAGACGTCTGTGGCATCTTCGGCAATCTTGTGCACGCCATCGAGCGCTTCAACAGTATGGACGGAATCGGCATTCTGTAGTGAGACACCAACTTGCTTGAGGGTCAGGGAGAAGAGAGTGACGGCCTTGGAAATGCTGTGGACTTCGAGTCCCTCGTTTGCGACCTCGCAGCTTACGGCATTGAGGATGAGCGAAAGGCGGAAACCAGCACCGGCTACGCCGATTATTGAGGATATGATACCTGACTGGTTAGCACTGATTGAAGTCGCATAAATCTCCGCCTTACTTTGCTCTTCGACGGAAACCATTTGGCGGAGTCGCTGATGGCACAGTCACGAGTGATCGCTTGAAGGACAAAAAGGAAGAATCGCTGAAAGTCAGTGCTTGTGTAATAGCAGAAGCAGGCAACAAGACGGGCGCAAGGGATTGTGGTTACACGTTTTGAATGTGCGCAATTCGACCCTCGATTCAGTTTCCGGGCGATCAGGCCTTACTACCTGACGAATGGTCTGCATGATGGCGCGGTGATAGTGGACGGAAAAGTAGCAATTGGAGGGGGTAATGGGCACATGGCGAATCCCCTCATTCGATCCAGCTGGAACAGTGGGGAGCGTCTCCTGCATGATTGAGCTGGCAGCCAAAGCTTGGGGCAGTGAAAACAGAAGAACTCCAGTTCGTACGGCCGAGGGCCTGAGGGGGACAACGGTGACCGGTTAGAGGCAGCAAAACACGAGTGCCGGAGAGCCACGCTTCATATGAGGCTTTTGGTTGTTGCTCAAAGTTCTTCATCCGCGTAAATTGACAGGACAGGATGTGGATGTGGTGGGCTTCTGGATGCCTCATCGGCTCCAGCTCTGGGCAGTCTCCAACAACGAACGCTGCGAGTCAGCAAGTCCACCCCACCCTCATCACTACAAGACCATCCGAACAGACGTTGCCAATATGAAAGGTAGCTAAAGAACTGATAGATGCGATTAGCCGTTCGGGGAATGCGATGCAGTTGTGCAAGATCCCTTGTGCGACAACTGAAACCTCCCTCATCCGAAAGCGCAACGCCCCCATTCGCTTGTGCAACGCGTAAAAATTCGTGTGGACGAGTCTGGCCCTCGTGTTGATGCTCGGCTCGGAGCTGATTGTGTCTTAGGCGTCGATTTTCCTTGGTTTTGCCAATGTTTTGGGACAGCGGGGGGCGTGTTGGGGGGCATGGCACCATGCCGCTAGTAGGAATGCGATATGGCTACCTCCGTAAATCAGAGCCGCTAAGCCGCCTGGAGCCGCAAGCTCGAAGCGAGGCCCCGGGCGAGGGTTTTTGGGTTGGTCAATCTGCCGATCGCGACTCTGGGCAATGTTCAGCGCTGTTTTCTCAGCTCCGCTGTCCTGGTGGTCCTGCCGTATCCGCCCTAAGAAAGTTACCTACCACGAGGGTATTCCAACGGCCGACCCATCCGGTTGTACTATTACTTGCCATCTTGAAGCCCTCGACGTGTTGAGCAAAGCGACAACGAACGTATAGGAAGGAACACAAGGACCGGTCACCACTTCTCCGCCACCTGCGCTGGGAATTCACAGCGTTTCCGGGCGTCCTCATTGTCCCTTCTCCCTTCGCCAGGGACGCAGTACCTCTCACCACACGAAGTCCAACCATCGCCGCTGGTCATCTCTTAAACTCTTCCTCGATCGATATTCGCTCTGCGCATACCAAAACAAAATGAAGAGGCCCTGGCGGTAGCCCTACTCGCAAGTCGCGGCCTTCCACTCGGCCTCCTCATCGATGGTGTCGTTGCAATGCGGAGGACGGACGTTTAAATTCAAAAAGATGCGGATATCTATACGCGAGCAGTTGGGCCTACTGGTCCTGTTCACTGCCCTCCTCTCTTTGATGGTGTTGGCGCTGGCAACAGTATGTTCTTCCGTCACACCACTTGACCTTGCTAACAAGCCCAGTGGTTTCAAAACAAGGCCTTTATCACCGACATTCGCTTGTCAGGCCTGTCTCTGACAGCCTCGTTGAAGGCTGCTCAAATCGCATCCACACTGACTCTTTACGAGAGTCAAATCCATGCCGTCGCTACAAGATTACTCATTCAGAGCGCCTTGCAACGGTACAACGCTGGTAGTACATCTCACTCCTTCATTGCGTTGTTCATCCCTGGAACCGCATGCTGACATTGACTACACACAGGCAACGTGAGTGCGGAGAATTGGAACCGCTCCTACACCGATCTGCAAGGCGCCCTTGGGAACGGGAATCTCCTCGTTCAGGCCGTGGTCTTCCCTGGTGTCAATGTCGGCAATGACACGGCACTGTCTGGGCTCGTCAATGTCACAGCCGCTGAGATGGAGAACACAGTCGTGCTCCCATATCTATATCCGAATGGTAGCGAGGTCCTACTCGGTGACCCAGGCGCTGGCTACCCTCCTGCCTTGTATCCGAATCTTACCTATGGACCCAACACATCCGATTCGGCAGCATCAGAGGTCAGCTACAACGGTCGACCTCTTGACCCTGAAGAGATGCTCATGCTTGGACCCGTCATCGTAAATGAATCGTACGCTTTACTGTCTGGTACGCTCGGGATTGTTAATATCACTGACCCGAGCTTCGTGCTTGGTTGGTTGACCATTGTTATCGACGCAAGCATGCTATTTTCGATCCAAGAATCGCGGGAAGGTCTGGGTCGGTCTGGTGAGGTCTTGATCGTTGGACCAGATCGGCAAATCAACCTCTTCGATAACGATCCTCGAAACATGTCAAGAGAGGAGGCTGGCGAGCAGCAGGTTCATTTTATTCTCCCACCAATCAACGATCAGCAGAGACACCAAGGGCGAGCATCTTCGCTCAATTCTACGACGCCATTCACCATGTCAGACTATCCAGCTGTTGTAGCAGCTTGGACGAGAGATAATGACCAGGTCAACAACGCTGGCGCATTTATCACCACCAAGAACGAAGACAATCACAAGGTCTCCGCCGGATATGCCGTCATCAACACCAGCTTTGCTGACTGGATGCTGGTCGTGGAACAAGATCACGGCGAAGTCATTGCGCCCATCAACCATTTGCGTGACGTTGTCCTCATTTGCGTCTTTTCAGTTACAGGTCTGCTGCTACTCGTCATGTTTCCAATGGCACATTATTCCATCACCCCGATTCGCCAGCTGCGTGCTGCGACGGCCAAAACCGTTGAACCATATCAGCCCGAGGATGGTAGTGAGTACGCAAGCTCGTACGGACCTAACCATAGTGATGGGCAGGACGATGCAATTTCACCTGACACCGTTGACGAGAAGAAGGATAGCTTCTTTGGTAAATTCAACCTTGGCGGCAAATCGTCTAACTCGAACAAGAAGCTGAGAAAGAGAAGGACGTTCCGCATCCCAAGCAAGGTGCCGGAAAGGAAACATTGGGTCACTGACGAGTTGACTGAACTCACGAGTACTTTCAACGAGATGTCAGATGAATTGGCGATGCAATACGAACGACTCGAGGAGCGGGTACGAGAACGCACGGCCGAGCTGGAGCGGAGTAAGAAAGCCGCAGAGGCTGCGAATCAGAGCAAGACTCTGTTCATTGCGAATATCTCCCATGAGCTGAAGACTCCCTTGAATGGTATCTTGGGTTTGACAACCGTCTGCATGAACGAGGACGACGTTTCCAAAATCCGGTCGACTTTGAGTACGATATACAAATCGGGCGACCTTCTACTCCACCTGCTAACCGATCTACTCACATTCAGCAAGAATGAGGTCGGCCAGCAACTTTCCATCGATAAGACCGAATTCAGGATATCTGATCTCAGCACCCAGCTCATGCCAACCTTTGAGAAACAGGCTCGCGAAGGTCAGATTGACTTCAAGGTGTACTATCTAGGAACCAGCGATGCCTTTGGCAACACTAGCGAGTCCGCCGGCGAGAGACTATATGGCCCCCACGGCACCGGGCGAATTCGGGATATGTGCCTATGGGGAGACAAAAACCGTATTTTGCAAGTGTTGATGAACTTTGTGAGCAATTCTCTGAAGTTTACTCCACCGCATGGCTCAGTCACTGTTCGGATAAGATGCGTTGGTATGGTCCAGAACCAGGACCAGAGTAGAGCGGGCAGCTTGCGAAAGTCGTCTGTCAACTCTCGCAAGTCGAAAGCATCCACCAACAAGAAAGTGCGCATGTCAGATTCTTCTCTCGCGCAGAGAGGCTACTCAGATTCTGACTTAAGTGACACTGACAAAGGTGGGCAGCGTGGCCACAGTTCGCCAGCAAGAAACGGCGAAGAAAGCAAGCTCAGCATCAATCTACCGGGCGGAACTGCTCACATTACGAAGATCGTGGAGCGGCGCAGATCGGCTTCGCCGCCCCTGCTAAACACCAAAGATCTCGCCTTCGAGTTCGAAGTGGAGGACACTGGCCCAGGTATACCTGAAGATCAACAACAGAAGATCTTTGAGCCATTTGTGCAAGGCGACCTCGGTTTGAGTAAGAAGTACGGAGGCACCGGGCTTGGTTTGAGCATCTGCGCTCAACTCGCCGCGTTGATGGGCGGTCAAATCTCCCTCGACAGCCAAGTCAACCAGGGGAGCAAGTTCACAATGTCCATTCCCCTCAGGTATGTGTCTGAAAGGTCGGCGTCGTCAGCATCGTCGATGAACCGGACACATTCGAAAGCAAGCAGTCTTGTCGGGGTGCCGTTGCACAATGCTTCGGATACGGCTTTGAACCGAACCGTCGACCAAAACTCGTCGTCCAGCTCAGATCTCGATGCAAGCCCCGAAGCTTTGGCAGACGTACCTCGCATTGTTGGATTTACACAGCCATATGTGGCATCAGAGACGAAACAGGACACAGCCAAAGCCAAACTCAAGGAAATGAAAAAGGCCGAGACAGAGGCGGCCAAGAAGGGTAAAAAGGTCAGAGTGCTCGTTGCCGAGGACAATCCTGTCAATCAAGAGGTGGTTCTGCGTATGTTGAAGTTGGAAGATGTTTACGGTATGCACGACCCTGCTTTAATGACGTTTTTACTGACTTGATTAGACGTGACCATCGCTAAAGATGGCCAAGAAGCGTTTGACAAAGTTCGTGATTCTATGAGACATGGCCATGAAAGGTTTGACCTCGTCTTTATGGACGTACAAATGCCGAACGTAGACGGCATTCAGTCGACGAAGCTCATCCGTGAGATGGGCTTCCGAGCGCCCATCGTAGCACTTACCGCCTTTGCAGAGAAAAGCAACGAGGACGAGTGCATGGCGAGTGGCATGGATTACTTCCTTGCCAAACCGATTAAACGGCCGGCCCTGAAACAAGTACTTAAGAAGTACGCACCGATACCCGAGGAGGAGGGCGAAGGCAGTACGGCTGCCGTTCCACGCGTCAACGAGCTGCGCCAGAATCGGACCGAGTCACGCAACACATCGCCTGCAGGGCTTCGAAACGGCACGATTGCCACGCCCAAGACCGAACCTGCTGTCCAAATCACCCACAAAGACGATGGTGACATAAGTCCATTAACATCGCCAACGGGCTGAGCAGGTCAAAATAAATGAATGATGGAAGGCTGTTGAAGAAGTGCACAGGGGTTGCACGGATGATGTCCAGCATTTTCAAGGGGCGTTCCGCATATCAAACAGGGAAACAGGCAGGAAAAACTTACACGTTGGATCTTAATGAGTGAGGAAGGGTTTTGCATCAAAAAGCATAGGGCCTTGAATCAGATCAAGTATACGGATAGAGCGATGGCGCAAGGGAATTCGAGATAGGCCCGAAAAGAGGGTGGCTACAGTACTGGGACGCACTACTGGAGACAGGTCTAGGACTGAGACGGAGCTGTACAGTGTTCAACGTCTAGGATGCAAACGAAAGATTTGGCATGCATCTCTCTCTGAATCTCTCACACACCCATGACATGTTTGTCCACGTATTTCCGCTCCCCATTCAACCCGCCAGCGCGACATCAGGTATTATCCGCCGCGCACCCCAGCCAGCACCAGTCAGTAGGTAGGGAGAACCGCCGCTTCCCGCGAGGATCATCACTGGCACGCCCCGCCAGCCCTCCCTCTAGCGAACCCACCACCGCAGCCCAACACGACTCACGCCCCGACTCCCCCGCCGATTCGCGCGGAAGTAATACGGCACGAATCTCAACTCCCCCTTGAGCGGTATTCCCCTGGCCCAACGGCCCTCTTGGTCCTGCGCGTCCTCGCCGACGGCGACACTCACATCGACGCCCGGCCCCCTACCACCTCGAAACGCGGCATCCACGGCCTCGAGGTCCAGCAACGACGCCCCGCCCCGCGCCAGAGTCAAACCCACGTACGTCTCCGCCGTCTCGGCGTCCGTGAGGAGGGCTTCGGTGATGGGGAAGCTGGGGTCGATTTGCAGGGAGCGGAAATGCGCGTGTGGGCTTGGATTGACGTCGCCGGAAGAGAAGGTGTGGTTGAGGACCCAGGGGTTGTCGACGTCTTCGACGCAGTAGATTATGGGGCCGCGGGCGAGGGTGAGGCTGGGATGGGAGGCGTAGGGGTGAGGAGATAGGTGGCGGGGATGGAGGGGGAGGGTGAGTGTGAATGTTGATGTGGAGGGGGCGTTGGGTCTGGGGTGGAGGTAGGTTGGGGGGAGGTGTAGGTAGTTGCTGCGGAGGAGGGGGGCGGTAGGGGAGGAGGGGAGGGGTGGAGAGATCTGTGGAAGGAGGAGTTATCTTAACTGCGATTGAGTGTTGGGTGGTTGAGGCGAGGGGCAGAGGGGAGCGTACGGTGTGAGTGTGTAGGGGGAGAAAGGTGGACTTACACTCCATTCGTCTTTTGCCCAGCCTGGGATTCGGATGTTGAGCCCCACGAGGTCATTCGCAGTCGTTTCCAGCGTGAACTTGATATCACCCGACCACGGGTAGTTGGATTCCTGTGTCAGCCTGACGTCGTGCGCCCCAACCTTGAACGTCCCCGTGCTCGAGATGAATAGGTGCACATCAATCTCCGCCTCTCGCTGGCTGTACGCGTATCCCCCGATCTGGCCCAGCAGGCGCAGCACGTTCGGCGGACAGCACGCACAGTCGAACCACTCCTCCCGCTCCGCCAAGGCGCCGTCGCTGCTCCCCAGGGGATTCCAGTACGTGAACTTCTTGCCGTCGCAGCTCATGCCCGTCAGCACGGCGTTGTAGAGCGCCAGTTCCATGACATCGCCCACGGCACCGTCGAGCTCAATGCGCAAAAGTCTCTCTGCCAACATCATCACGCCAATGGCTGCGCATGTCTCGACGTAGCACCCGCCTTCCTCGGCCGACTGAGGCAGGAAATAGGGTAGGCCGAAACCCTCCCACTGCTTCATGGCGCCAATCCCGCCTGTGACATACATCTTCCGGCCCACCATGTCGTCCCACAGCCGCCGTATGGCCGGCAGTAGCTTACCTTCCGCGACCTTGTCGCCCTCTTGGAGACACAGATCCGCTGCCGCCGCCAGCAGGTACATGGCGCGCACACTGTGGCCCTCAACGCCCGTCTGCTCCACGATCGGCACGTGCGCCTGCATGTACCACCACGCGTCAGCCTTCCCACTGAAACGCAACCCCAGCCGCGGATCTTCGCCCCTCCGCTCCGCCTCGACGCGGTAGAAGTGCCTCTCAAAGCAGCCCGTGGGGTTCCCGCGCTCCAGAATGAAGTAGCGCGCCAACGCCAGGTGCTTGGGTTCGCGGGTGTATGCATGCAGGCGCAGCAGCGCGAGCTCGATCTCCGGGTGGCCAGGGTAGCCGTGCTGTTGGGTCAGGCTGGGGCCGAAGAGGGTGCAGAGCAGATCGACGTATCTCAGCATGGTCTGCAGAAGGAGGGAGGGCTGTGGGTGGACGAGGGCGGCGTGTGCAAGTGCCGCTTCGAGGAGGTGACCCGCGTTGTAGAGTTCGTGCATGTCGCGGATGTTGGTGAAGCGTTGGCCTGGCGCGACGACGCTGTAGTGGATGTTGAGGTAGCCGTCTAACTGCTGCGCACTGGCGATCATGGGGACAAGCTCGTCGACGGCGGCAAGGATAGTCGGGTCACGTTGGGAGGGTGGGGTGGTGAGTAAAATGTAGCAGGCGCCTTCGAGCCATTTGCCGATGTCGCTGTCCCAGAAGAGGTGCTTGGGCACGCCGGGCGAGGGGACCGGCTCGGAGTAGATGGGGTGCCAGTTGAGCTTGAAGGCATCGTAGCGTCCTGTGGATTTGAGGACTGATAGCTGATAGTGCAGGGTCTGTTGGGCTGCGGCCTTGCGACGGGCGAAGAGAAGTGTATCGGGATGGAGGGTTACAGAGGGGAAGAGAGTCTGTGGGTAGGCCATCTTCGCCTCGCGATCGTGGGTGTGAAGGCGAAACGTGACGCGTGCCCTTGATCAACAGGGAAGAGGAGCGAGCCCCTGCCTTCTCATGCTATATATCATGACACTCATACTGTCAAAGAAGCACACGTGGGGTCCCGCCCCGCTGTGTACGCTCTTGTGCTATGCGATGAGGTCTCAGGTGGGATGAATTATCCGCGAAGACGGTTACTTCCCGGCGGGATGGATGCGGCCTTCTCCAACTACTACCATCCTTCGCTACACCGCATCAGCCACTTGGCATGCTTGATGTATATCTTGGGTTCCCGGATGCTCGATTCCCAACTCCATGGGCGTGTTTCTAATAGTCGTTTGTTGAGCGGCATTGGGCTGCCGACTGATTTAGCACCTCGGACTCGGCTTTGTTCTAAATTTCAACTGCGCGTGACGGCTTTGAGAGAAGCGCCGTCTCATGCTGCAGATAGACTTGCCGGAATGGATGGAGTCCCGGCCAGGAGGACAGTGGTTCCGAGTTCGTTGAAAGGAACATATTTGATAGGGAGCGGATTCAGTAGCAGCAACACCAGCATGAGACAAGAGGGAAAGAGATTAGCCAGATATAGCACATGGACTCACCGTCAGTAGCCCGGAGGAACTTGAGGTCCAGGCAGTATTGATATGTACAGCCGTTGCTCGCAATGCATTTCGTGCATCAAGGGGGTTTGCGAAGCGTCAACAAGTCGGACACCGAGAGCCATATCACGGGCGGTCTGTACTGGTGTCTCACAAGGAAACATGTGGTCTGTGGGCGTTGCCACACATCGCCAACAACTCAGACTACGGTTCCGTATGTCTGTGAGAATCTCGCGCGGCATTCGAAGCCTCACGGTGGCATACTACACTGAACAGAGACGAAGAACAAGGAGTCGGAATCAGGGAGGAGAGTGGTGTAGCAACTCGCGCATGATTGGGCCGGATATTAGAGAGAGGGCTCCGCCCATATCTCCGCCAAAAAGTTCAAGACGACTGACCAAACCAACGACAATATCCACGCTGTGTAGCCTCACAGACAGTCGAAACAGTCGCTCAGATGGTGAAAGCATTGAAAGAAGTGGCCGGCTTCCTGGCACTGCCAGTGACCCTGCGATCCTCCCTTGCGACGTCCGAAGATGCCAAACACTACCTGTATCTCAAACCCCACGACCCCAAAGCCGCAGACGAAGATGCTGCGAGATCTCTGTTCCTAGTCAATATCCCAGTCACAACCACCGACGCGCACCTGAGACATCTCTTTGCGACTCAGCTGGCTGCTGGGCGTGTTGAGCAGGTACACTTCTCGGACCAAGGCTCAAATCGTCCGGTCATTGCTGCTGAATCAAGAGGCCGGAAGAGAAAGCGCATGACCGCTGACGAGATCGAAGCTGGGCTCGACCAACACCACTTGCCCAATGTATACGAACAAGACTTGCGGCAAACCGGCGCCACGGCGATTGTGGTACTTGTTGACCGACCGAGCATGGAGTTGACTCTCAAGGCGGCGAAAAAGGCAGTCAGAACTGGGCAAAACATAGTATGGGGTGAAGGGATCGAGAACAAGATCCCCGCTTTGGGACTTCGGCGATATGAACGAGCAAACCAGATGAGGTACCCCTCACGGCGCGAGCTGCTCAGATCTGTCGATGGCTACATGACGGCCTACGCCCAGATGGAGGAAGCACGGGCGCAGGAGAACGCCCACAAACGCCAGATGCCCGACGAAGACGGCTTCGTGACCGTCGTCCGAGGCTCCAAGGGCGGCGTACGAACGGAAGACGCCAAAGATCTCGGCGACAAGCAAAAGGCCAAGGACCAGAGTCGCAGTCTCGAGGATTTCTACCGTTTCCAGATGCGGCAGAAGAGGAAGGAAGAGCAACAGCAGCTGCTCAAAGATTTTGAGAACGACAAGCGCAAGGTGGAGGAAATGCGGAGGAGACGCGGTAAATTGAGGCCTGACTGAGCCATTCGCTCATATGTCACGGTAAGAATCCTTTACCGTGCTTCGCTTTCCTTTCATGATGAGGCCGCTGGGGCCAGAAGAGCAGAGCACCCAAGCTCCGCGGATGACTACAATAACCAGCCTATACATCTTCTCAAACCTTTCTGAACATTCTACTACCCATCCGGTACCGATCACAAGTGAGATGCATGCTGATAATAGCTGCAGACGCCATGTGGCTCAAAGGGAAATGGTTCCGCCAACAAAGCGGCACTAGCATTGACCCACACAAACACGTTCTGGAGACTTTGTTTGCAGATAATGACTGTCAGACAGGGCGTTCGCCAGCATGCCACAGCTCAAGGATCGTTCTTAATCTGACTCGTGGTCCGACTTTTCCGACACCACGCCGATTTCAAAGATACGTCATGGTTCATCTCGGAAAGAGCAAAGATAAAAACATCTCGCCACCCACCGCTGGAGAGGTAGAGGTCCTCCTGGGTCAAGCCCAAGAGGTCTACGGCCTCATCAAGAAAGCCGCCGCCAGCAGCAAGACGGGCGACCGCAAGCGCAACAATGCCGAGCTCCTGGTCCAGCTCGGCAAAACAGCCAAAGGCGTCGTGAATTTTGCAGTCGACCAGCGCCGGAAGCACGCGGCAAAAAAAGATCTCGCGCGTCGAGACATCGCTTGCACCATTCCATACTCGCGCACCGTGAGGACTCAGTCTGCCGTACCGGATATTCCGACATTCCAGGCACGTTTCCAGTTTCGAGGTCCGTTTGAATCCATTGTTGTGGATGCTGGCCCATCGCCTGAAGAAGGGGTCACATCCTCGATATGACCTGCACCTGAAGAAGGGGTCACGTCGGTGATTAAATCTGATACACCGGTGGTCGATGCCGCCTATGTACCACTTGCCGTGCTTTCAGATGTTGGATTCGAGAAGAGGAGTGTAGAGCAGTCTGAGGGAATATTGGTGAACAAGGTCACAAAATCTAAACAGACTTGATATTTTGACACTTCCTCGGGAGAGGTCTCTGGTCCGTTGTCTTCACACCGTTCGACATATGCCTGCAGAGTTGTGAATGACTCGGTGTTGTTCGAGTCTTCATTTGCGATGATACAATCTCGAGTCGAATCAAGCGCGTCTTGGAATGCTGTGCCCGGTTCGCACAAGGCGGCGTAGTCCTACCCAGTGTCCTGAGCAACTATGATTGCATTGTCTGTTGGAGTTAGCGGGGTTCCTGTGAAACAATTGTCACACGCACTGAAGATCGAATAACATATTGCTGGTGCTTCTGAGTCCGACTGGTGTCCCCAAAGCCCGTTTTCGCCGAGTGCGCTCAAGCCCAATATCAAGGCGCCATGTTTCATGCTGCCTGAACACCGGAAACTTGTTAGGCCGACCTTGATGAAGCTATACAAAGAGAAAATCCATCAGGCTGAGCATTCGAAGGTATCAATGCTTGGAAAGTAGACGTGGGGTCCATTCTCGTGTTCAAAAGCCATGTCGTGCCATGCAACCTCGTATGCTGCCTAGGCTTGATATGAAACCAGTTATGGGCGAACAAAGGATGGTCGAGGTGGATGGCGATGCAAGCGAGGCAGGACTAGCCAGCTGCCTGGAGTCTGGGCAGGATTGTACAGATGGTATGGTTCAGCCATGTCCGACAGATCTTGGGATGCGTCAACGGCACGCATTGTCAGGTAGATAGTACTATTAGCTAGGTAGCAAGCTGGATTCGTTGCTGCAACAGGAGATATCGAAAAGTGATGGAGGAAAGCCTGGAGGAGATGGGATAGACCCGCATTTTAGAGCAAACCGGGTCCATGCCGACCGCTATCTCTGGATCGGTAGTCCGCCAGGCAGGTTTTCGCTGGCATGTTTAGAATTCATATGGATCGTTTGTCGAATCGATCATGGTGATGATGCGGATAAGGACTTCACCCAGTGCAGATGAGACACGTGGTGGCTGCCATTCAGCCTCACCAGGCATTGTCAACCAAGCCAAACCAATCATCTCGCGCGCCCAGCACGAAACTCGACGCTTACTTCCTGCCAACTGCAGCTTGTTGATGATATCCTTTCCGATATACCGACGTAAAAAGTATGGATGCCCTTCTTGCTGAGCGTCTGCAGCTCGAGGAGCTATCCTGCGATGATGACACGACTCTTGCTCTCGCCCTCCAGCTAGACGAGTACCTCGACAGACCCGCAATTTCTGGTGTCAGGCCGCAGCCTAATGAAGACACAGCTCTCGCTGAGGCGCTTCAGCGAAGTGAGTACGATAGCAGACCCGCAACCCTCGTCTCCGCACAGCAGCGTTACGATTCAGGCTTTCCGCGTGGACGGAAAATCATCCCAACGCCAGGCACGAACCTCCGCTGCGGTCTCTACGCGATCATTCTCAGCTACCGAAACCAATATCCTTCGCGGACGGAGATCCCGACACTTAGCTCACTCATCGCTATTGTCAACTCGCCGTCTTACCTAAGTATCGTGTCAAGACCGCAGCAGGCGAGCAACGCCCACGAAGCATCAATCATGGCCACTTCCGCGACAAGGCAGTCTTCTCGGAGGGAGAATCTAAGCGAAATCCTCCATAATGACCGATATTTTAGTCCTGATCAATTGGATCTTCTGTTGCGTCTGTGGGGTGAGCAGCGAGGGCTGAAACTTAGACTCGGTTATGTGCGAAGAGGAAATGCTATGCTACTGAGTCGAGGCGCGGGAGATGAGGCTGGGGATGCGGTGTGGATAGACTTTGACGCACGTGGCAAAGGGCACTACAGCGGGATTGCTGCTCGGAGATAGCCTGAGTGGAATATGACATGCAGTCTCCGGTACCTGCTGACTGCTGCATCACTGGACCCTGCCGAACTGCCAGTCCCGCAGCAAAGAGCAGACTGAGCGATGTTCAACCACTTCGTCAGGCAGTGAAAGTCTTGGCAGTAGCCTCGTAGCCTTGTAAGTCTAAAGTCCGGAATCTCCGGTTAATCTACGTCTTCGAGGTTTCTTCGAGAGAGCTGCGCCGTGCTGTTCTACATTACCGCATACTGCATTCTTTTCGTCCATCATGCGTCGGCAGATGCTGCGCAGTATCGTCACATCTGGGCGATCAGTGACACCTTCCGGATGTCGCTGTGCGCAGATAACCCTGTCCAAGGGCACACGAGCTCCGCAACCGAGGCCGGCCCGTGATCTCTCGTCTACATCTGCTTCGAAGGCCACCACATTGCCCGTAACTGGTGCCGGTCCCCCACCCGCTGTCCCAGAACCAAAATCTCCCGCGGGCTCAGACCGGCTTGCTGCACACAGACGAAAGACCGCCCTTCTCGAGACCGCAAAAGAGATTCGACAGCAGCAAGAATCCCCGAGCAAGTCGTCGCCACTCAAACGGCGCTTCTGGAAACATGTTCATGTACAAGAGACCCCTGAGGGCTACCAAATCTTTCTAGACAAGAGGCCTGTCCGGAGCCCGACCAAAAACATCATCACGATCCCGTTATCCAAGCCAACTCTTGCGCACTCCATCGCTATTGAGTGGGACATGCTCAATTCGGCGCAGGAAGCGCTGAAGAACCACAAGATTCCCATGACATCTATAGTGTCACGAGCACACGATGTACTAGATGCAGACGCGGCGTCAGGTCCGGACAATGATATCAGACAAAGCATTGTGAAGACCATGATGCGTTACCTGGACACAGACACACTATTGTGCTGGGCACCAGAGAGATCTTCCATCGAGGCAGCATATGGCTCCAGACCTACCGCTTCATCCGAGGACGATTCACCGAAGAAGTCGCTGCGTGACCTACAGATGGAAACTGCGAAGCCAATTATTTCTTTCTTGACCGGCACGATATGGCCTGGCGTCTCCATCGTACCGACACTCGATCCTGATAGCATCATCCCGACCACGCAGTCTGAGATGACGCAGTCAGTCATCTCCGGATGGTTATCTGGCCTGCCAGCCTACGAGCTTGCCGCACTGGAACGCGCCGCTCTAGCCACCAAGAGCCTGCTCGTTGCGGCTCGGTTGGTGGTTGAATGGAGCGAGGAGTTTCGACATCTGCAGGCAGCGCACGAGAGCCAGACAATAGAGACCATTTCGACGGCTGCGGGCGGTAAGACGTCGGTTGACACGTCTACGCCAGACGAGCCCCGCTTTGGGATCGAGTCGGCGGCTCGCGCGGCCAGCTTGGAGGTCAATTGGCAGACCGGCATGTGGGGAGAGGTCGAAGATACCCACGATGTCGAGAAAGAGGACGTCAGAAGGCAGCTCGGCAGTGCTGTCCTCATGGTGAGCGGAAGTGGCACTGGATCGACTAAGAACTAGGCGGCCTGATGCTTGTACATAAACATAGCCACGATCGGCGCTCACACTAAATGCAAGGGCATTTACTTGGTAGAGGAGTCCTTTGATTACTCAACTAATTAGCCCGCCTAGAGATCGATCTTGTTTCGAGAGGGATTATGTTGTTGAATGTCAGCCCTGCCTGACGATGCGAATAGGAGTGCAGCAGCACAAGAGCCTCGCAGCTGGACTAATGTCGATTGCACTGATTCCGGCTTGTGACCCAGCAATTTCTAGTCGAGTACAACGATAAAACATGTCTACAGGTGTATAAACTGGTTTAGGAAACGTGTCAGAAGTGGGCGTCTTGGCAACGATGGCAGGCCCTACTACCGCCACTGTCAACTCATCGCGCGTACTGCATTGGAGGCCGTCAGACCCTTAGCGGTGTACCCCTTTCTTTCTCGATATCAATCCAAGGCAAGTCCAGGGTTAAGTGGCCAGAATCGCGGACGAGGCAGCATCAGACATATTCCTCCTTGGCAATTGTCTCATGAGAGTCGCAGGTATGCTCACTCTATGGCGTCCACTGTGCAAGTGTTGCTTACGCGATTCGAGAGCCGCGTCACATCCCTGGTGACGAGTATACGAGCCCACTCACACGCTAATGCAAGGCCAGTCGTCTTACTTGTGCTGGCAGAGGTTACTGTGGGGTATTGTGCTGTGGCCGGAGGCTCGCAACATTCGAATATGACCAACGGAGCCTAGCCTTGCCGAGGATACATTGACAGCGCTTATGTGGGCAATGCTACATGTAATCGAGGACCAATCGGCCTGGGGTCACGGAGCAACCGCATAGAGCCCCACGCTCAGCCTCTTATAAGCTATGAATCGCCCTGGTCGAGCCCAAGACCACTCCTCGTGTCCAGGCTCATACCGTACTCTTTTAACACACGCCATACTTCGCCCGCAGACATGGCGGTCACCTGGCCACCCGACCCTCCGGCAGCACCTCTGCCGCAGCTCATACTGACCGAAGGCCTCCAAGCCGCTGATGTAGATGCCGACAAGATTGTCGAGCAATGGCTCGCTTCACTGGAAGACCGCTTCAAGAGGAAAGACTTCTCCAATCTTACCGATCTATTCATCGACGACTGCTGGTGGCGAGACTTCGTCGCTCTTTCATGGGACACCAGGACGTTGCATGGCCATGGTCTGCTCAGCGAATATCTGACATCCGCAAAGACCGAACTTTCAAAGTTGAACACTATCAAGCCCGGCGGATTGCAGCCCGCCCTGCTGGACATGGGTGGCCTGATCTGGGTCCAAGCCGGCTTCAGCTTCGAAACCAAATTCGGATCCGGGCAGGGGGTCGTCCGGCTCGCCAACGTGTCAAAGAACGAATGGAAGGCGTGGATGGTCTTCACCCAACTGCAGAACCTGCAAGGTCAAGGCCAGCCAGATTGGAACATACGCTCTGATGGCACGCCAGCCTCTGCAGCACCCCACGCAACCAACGCCACGACCACCAACGGCACCAACGGTGACTCCTCGTCTTGCAAACCAGATTTCCAAGTTATCGTCGTCGGTGCAGGCCAAGGCGGTCTCGGGTTAGCAGCCCACCTGAAGAACCTCGGCATCTCCTACCTGGTCGTCGACAAAGGCGTACGCGTCGGCGACTCCTGGCGCCAGCGCTACCAGACCATCACCTCCCACACCCCAACCTACACAGACCACTACCCCTTCCTCCGCTTTCCGGACAACTACCCCAAATGGCTGAACCAAGAGAAACTCACCAACTGGCAGGAAGGCTACGCCACCATCATGGAGCTCAACCTCCTCCTCTCCACAACCGTCACACACATCGCTCACGACGCCTCTGCCCGCCGCTACAGCATTGACGTACGCACCAACGCCGCCACCACCACCAAAACGCTAACATCCACGCACCTCGTCCTCGCCACCGGCATGTTCGGCCTCGATCCCAAGACGCCCACCTTCGCCAGCCAGTCCACCTTCCCGGGCACCGTCTACCACAGCAAGTTCCACCGCGCCGCCACCTCCATCCCCAACGTGCACGACAAGAAAATCGTGCTCATCGGCGCGGGCACTTCCGCGCACGACATTGCGCAGGACTACGTCAACGCCGGCGCCAAGGCCGTCAGCATGGTGCAGCGGCACGCCATCTTCTCGGTATCGCGCGCGGCGACCGAGACACATGCCGTGGGCATGTGGGACAGTGCGAAATCCGGGTTGAGCACGGCCGAGGCGGATCTGTTGGGGAACAGCATCCCGTTTCAGGTGGTGCGGACGATGGGCGTGGGGATGAGCATGATGATGAGCGCGCAGGACAAGGAGATGCTGGATAAATTGACGGCGAGAGGCATGAAGATCAAGCGCGGGGAAACGGGGGAGGGGTTGGTGGACCATCAGTTCTTGCAGGGCGGGCATTTCTACGTCGATCAGGGCGCGTGGGAGATGATTGCGGATGGGCGGATTGAGGTCCTACAGTGTGAGGGCGGCGTGGTGGATGTGGGGGCCGAGGGCGTGCGGTTGGCGGACGGCAAGGTCGTCGAGGCGGATGTCGTCGTGCTGTGTACGGGCTTCGAGCGGAACTACGTGACGGTGCAGAAGATGATGGGCGAGGATGTGCTGAAGCGCGTGGGTGCCCTGGGACTCTTGGATGCCGAGGGTGAGAGGATCGGTTGGTGGCGTCCGACCCCCATCCCGGGCTTCTGGTATATGACTGGGAGCTTCATCTGGTGTCGTCAGTTCTCGGCACTCCTGGCGCTGCAGATTCAGGCGATTGAGCAGGGTCTCAATGAGGAGCACTGGAGAATCTGAGGAGAGGGACTTTGATGGAGTCTTGTCGAGCAGAACATAGAACGAATTTGAAAGCGTGGCAATCGACCCCTGCTGCCTCTGTTTCCTAGCCCGCGAGACCCATGACTTGCATCAGTCGCGCTCACGTTCTCGTGAAGCCATAGTGGATTGTGGAATCATGAGTTGTCTGATAGCCACGATACTGAAGTGTTGTTACGATACGGGTGTGGTGGATTTCCTATTGTGCCCCGCCACCAATTAGTGGGTGGTGCTAAGTACCACCCTCCGCCGCGCCACCCCACCCATTGCGCAGCCTAGATCTTCGCAGCAAGCTGTTAAAGAGTCATTCCCGCGTGTTATCGTACATCCAGCGACGGTGCTAGCTTAAGAACAGCCACACGTGATCTGGCGTATAAACTGGCGCGACGATTTGAAATCCCGGATCCACCTGTATGCACATGACATTACGAGCCGATCTTCATTCTTTTGCATTCTTGTATTCTGATCAATATATCTCCATCAAGTCCCTAACACAGGTATCTGCAGCAATGGAGAGTCTCGACCTCGAGCCAGCAGCGTCCGTGGTTGCTTACCCAGAGCGCGGTCTCAAAGCCTACAGCGTCGTCTTGGGCGCATGGCTCATCCTCTTCCCAGCCTCAGGGCTGCTGAACTCGACGGGAATTTTTCAAGCTTGGTTACTGGAGAATCATCTACAGGCTTATTCTGAGAGCGAGGTCGCCTGGATCTTCAGTACATTCGCTTTCCTTTTCTTCTTTGGTGGATTTCTGGTCGGTATGTGCTTCCCTTCCGAGTAGTGGACTCCTCCCCTGATATAGCTATTTTCTTTAGGCCCATCCTTCGATAGATATGGGTCCAAAGTATTGCTGCCTGCTGGCTGCATTGGCTTAACTCTTGCCCTTTTATGCACCAGTCTTTGTACAGGTGTGTGTCCGTGTCCTTGCTTCAGCTGTAGTGCTGATGAACAGACTATTATCAACATTTACTTGCATTTGGCTGCCTCGGAGGCAGTGCTTGCTCGATCCTGTGGACATCGAGCATCGCTATCCTTGGACACTGGTTCCAGCGAAACCGGGCTCTCGCAACGGGGTTGGCGACAACGGCGGGCGGATGTGGCGGTGTTGTTTACCCACTCATCTTCACCAGGTTGGTTCGATCGGTTGGATATTCCTGGACTATGCGGATCTTCGCCTTGATGAGCGCATGCTCTTTTTTTCTTGGTCTACTCCTAACAAAGACACGACTCCCTCGCAACAAGCAGGCCACGCTGTTGCTGAATTGGCAAGGCTTCAAAGACACGCGGTTCCTGCTGACCATGGCTGCGATATTCATCCTCGACTGGGCCGTTCTGGTGCCGCCGGCTTACATTACAACATATGCTCTAGCTGCACGTCAACAAGCACTTTCCAAGCACATTCTTGCCGTCCTCAACGCGGCTTCGATCTTTGGACGATGCCTGCCCGGCCCAGTTGCCGACCGCATCGGTCGCTTCAATGTCATGATACTTTGTTCGACGGTTTGCACGTTCTCCATACTAGGCATATGGCTGAATAGTGGATCTCAGTGGTCTGGTCTCGTGGCTTTTGCCGTGACCTACGGCTTTTTCAGTGGCTCGGCGTACAGTTTGACTCCTGTTTGCGTCGCTCAACTTTGCAAAACCGAGGAATACGCCAGCCGGTACGGAACAGCATACGGAGTCGTCAGCATCGCCACCTTGGCTGGGGTGCCCCTTTCGGGGCTGATATTAGACACAGCGGACGGCACGAACTACTCTGGTTTGATTTGCTTCTGTGGCGCCGCCTACGCAGTATCTACCACACTATTCATAGCAGCTCGCGGTATAAGTAGCGGTTGGAAGCTGCCGATAAAGTTTTGATAGACCATGATCTTAAGTGTCTGACGGCCACCATAACGAAATGCTCTTATGATAAATGTGTGGTGGAATTGCTATTTTGCCCCGATAACCACCTGAGAATAGATTGCTTTTCGCGTGCTCCACTCTGGATCAAGATATCGAGACGTAGGTGTTTCACATCGTCTGTGAATCCAGCATACTCAACCTCCGCCGTTGGGATCTGATCTGACGTAGGTCTCAACCGGGCCGAGATCGTCATCAAGCCGTCTGCAGTGTCCAATATGACGGCCGCTTCGTCGACAGGTGTGGCAGTGGATCTGTCACCACACCACACCGGTGCTGCCGTATTGTCGGGCGTCATATCAGGTCTCACATGGATGGACGGAGTGGGAAGCGATCCGGTGATATATATGATGCATCTAATATTCTTTTGTGTATGGTACGACGTCCCCGTGGAAAATCGAACAGCAACCGTCCAGCCTCGGCAATTCTTGTAAGCCACACGCCGTACTGTCTGAGTGCGACGGCTAAAGAAGTTGAACTTCCTCTGTGCCGTGCGAAGTCCCGAGGGATGTTCTTGCCATCGGGTGATGTCAAGTATTTCAGCTCCGGGTGGAGCTGAGGCGTAGATACAAAACCAGTCGCCCCATTGAATCGCGATTGAAGCTGCATCAACCGTTGTGTCATCATCGATGTAAACCTTTTTGTAGTCGCACCTGTGTTGGGCCAGAGCTTTCAGCGTCGAGGAGTCGATTTGTCTTTGCGACCGAACGGTAAAGCAGTTCTTGGTCCCTTGGACAGCCTTTAACTCGAGACAGACAACCTTCGACCCTGCGAAACAGTTTAGCGGCATGAGTGATAGACTATCGTCAGTCATGGAAAGAGAGCACAAAATGATAGCGTCGACAGACACACCCTTGCAGGTGCTAACAAATTCCGAGCGATCAAAAACCGGTGCCGTTGTGAGCGATGCTATCCCACCAGCAAAAGCCTCTGGGGATGAAGCTAGCAGGCTTGGTCGTCGGACTTCTGCATCTGGCAATAACAGATGCATTGCATCTGGTAAGGAGAAAGGGCTGCGAACCTCCCAAACGAAGATAGATTCATCGTTGTAGGCACGCAGTATCTCAAACTGCAGTCGACGCCTTGTCGCCTTCGACGTACAGTAAAGGCATGCTGAGGCCGAAGATACCGAGCAAAGAATCTGCACGGTCTTCTTTCCGCGTTGTGGAACGCTTCGAGGCCCAGGACAACTTTTGTGCAACAGTACACTCCGTCTTGAAGTTCGCCACTTGAATTCTTCTGATACCGGTGGCTTGTTGAACAAAGTTAGACAAAGTCGATCGGGTTCCAATCTCTTGCCACCACTTATTGAGGAACAAGGAAGCGAGGTGCCAGGAGCTCTTGCAGGGTTCAGCCACGCCGATGCCATCTCGAATCTTGGAATTGTTTCCAGTCGCTATTAGTGAGCTCTGCTTCGATTTCTGCTTCGATTTTTATGGTGGCGCTGCTGTTTTCAGGTTCTCTGAGAGGCGGGTGAAGTTCTTCGACATCTGCAAGATACGCGTAACAGACAGCAGCATTCTCGTACCACTGGAACATCGAATTAATGGCTTCTGATAGTTCAGCGCTGCTGGACTTATCGATGTGCAACATCGGTCGCTCCTAGAGAGCTGTCTGAAGCATTTACCTCAATCGACCCCCATGCCCCGGCTGGCTAATGTGGATGATAGTGGAGCTTTAACAACCGAATCGCGTCCGGTCCTTAGAGGGGCGATGGCAGGTGACTAAGGTAGTCCATGTCTCGGGGATCCACCTGTAGAGCTATGGTGATGGCCCAGATATGGGTCGCGCTTGCTGATGTCACCCGGGGTAGTTAGGTGCCGTGAAAAGCCACAGACTTTCAGTCGAGAAGCCCCGCTGGGGCCTTTAGGCGGGTACGGCGGGGGCCTGGTTCTGGCAGTCCCAAAGATAGGCTCTCCTAAATGGCTATCTGTTGCAACCACGGTTGATAAACAGGTGACACTAGCCCGACTGCAGGTCCCGGTAGGCCATCCACAGCCTCGCGACGCAAGGCAGTTTCACGTGACGACCTAAAAGGGAAAGACTTGGCACCATGCTCCCGTGGAAGCATAAAACATGGAAACACGGTGTGCAGGGAGAACTACCGCTCTGCAGCACTATATAGGAGACCTTTCGCCTCGCTCCTTGGTAGGGCTCTTGTAGTCAACTTCATACTTTGATACGCTCTATTTGGGTAGGACAGCTGCGATCCACTGCGTCACTGTTTGCACTAAACTTGACCCAGCTACTACTGCCCTCAGCTGCTAAAACCATTTGGACCAATCGGAAGAGCGTTTCACAACAGCTGCTGCTTTTAAAGCACAGCCAGATCCAGGAGCAAAATTATCTCAGAGTGAGACTCAATGTATGAATAACGTTTTTTGAGCAGGTCTTCTAATCTCACCATTGCATCTTTTCCTTTGTGCCAATGATGAGATTGACTGAATGATTTGCATTAACATAGATCAACCTCAGTCCCTGCCAGCGTGTGAGGAACTGACGACATCTGTGCGCAACGTTATTTTCAGTAGCCGACTAATAGCTCATGCAGGAATATGATTGCCAGTAGCGTCCTGGCTGTAATGACTCACCGACTGAGTCTGACGCCTAGGCAGTAATAGTTTCACGAATTGGCTTTGGCGCCCAGGCAGCAATGACTGACAAACTGAGTCTAGAGCCCAGGCAGCAACGCCTCACGATGTGGACCAAACGCCCCGATAGAATACTGTGCCTCGGAAATTCGACTTCTGTGGATAAATGGCTACTATCGAGCGCAGAGCAAGTCTTTCATACTTCACCTAGATTTGATTAGACCATGATTGATCTCGATCCAGTCACGCTGAATTTTCAGCGTTCATTTCTCCTGCCTGCACACATCACGCTTTCGATGCCAAAGTACTGCCACATTTTTCCTCGGACTGACAACTACGTCGTACGAGACCATTACACACTTAGGTCTGTTCTGTTTCGCTGCTCCAAGTGAGATCACAAGATCGCTGGCGAGATCGATGTGTCTCCAGTCTTGAAGTGAAAAGAGACACCAGGACATTTTCTGCTTATCACGAAACATCTCCAATATGAAACAAGTACCCTATGGCGACTATGTAAAGGCGCAAGCCTTGAATCAGCAACCACGTCTAAAGTTGTTGGCAGATTTCATGTCCAATGGCGTTAGCATAGCCGGGTATCATTCGGATGAAGACGTCCGGCGGAGACTGACGAAAGTAAACGTCACGGTGATTAACAAATACGGCTCCAAATCCACTCGCAACGATTTCATCAATTATTCGGGCTTAGTTGAGCACCTAGATGCAGGAAATTCAGCTCACGGTTTCCAACTTATAATTACTGAGGGACTCTCCAGAGACATTATTGAGCTGCTTGGAAGCCGCTACGATCTAGATCCTCGATTTTTTGAGAACCATCTAAGAGGTCTAAATGACTTCCTCGCCGGCAAATGGTCAGGCGATCGTACCAGCCGACTCGAGTCCAGTTCAGGTGAACTCTTGGAACGCCCGTTTCACGATATCCCATTCTTACGGCCATTTGAATTCAACGGCTGGCCCTCGGCGTACTCGGCACGCCGGTTACTAAATGTGCCGCGCGTGGGCTGTGTAGCACGCAATCTCTACTTGAAGGAAATCGTGTCGATCTACAACCCTATTTCATGTGCGGAAGGACTGACTAGTAAGTCGTGAGCGCTGTTTTTACCATCTCATGTAGTGATTAATTCTAGTGATTGTGGCTTGTGATCCCCTCCTCGACACAAACTTACCTACGGGTATACACTTGCGTTCTCATGAAAAGATTCAGGCATACAGTGCTCAGCAAACATCCTTTGTGGGGCCTGACCACTCTCATAAGCACGAATCGGTAACAGACCGCCTTTGTCGTGCATTGGACTCACAAGAGACCACCGAATCACATGAATTGGTAACAGCATTACTTGGATCTATCCTGAGACAAGCATGCGACTTCTGCGCTGTAGCACTCCACGACTTGAAGCGCATTTCATATCTGACCAACTCTCTATATGCTGAGTTACCGAGACATACATATTCGTCGATGCTGAAGCTTCACAATCAGAGCGGCGGCCGTGCTGGAGTGCTGCGAATGGTTCGCCATACCCTGCAGCATGTAAAGCTCAATTGCAAACACCGATTACCGCCCACTGATCCAACACGTCAACACCTGGAGCTTGACGTGAACGATCAGGAGACCACGGTCTCCGATATAGTCGATAGATCAGAACATTTACTCCGATTTCTTGCAGAGCAAGAGAGACTACGCGATGCTCGCGAGGCGTTTTTGCTAAGCAGGATTGCTCTGCTATTCGTCCCTTTCTCTACCATAGCGACTATGGTAAGCATCCAAAATATCGAACGGCTCATTATATTCTTGACACTGGTCTTACCAGTGGTAGGAGTTGTCGTCCTATACAGCAAATTTCGCATGGGGTCCACGTCCATGGATTCTAGTTGGAGAATGGCTCTCTCCCGCCTGGTACCCCTGCGGTTATACAGCAAATTTCTTTCTTTCACATACAAATCCAATGCCAATTCGACCGCCGGAACAAGTGGTACAGAGGCACAAGATATGCAGATTCGACGTGGTCAGGATGACCAGGGTAGAGTTTACAGAAGTGAACCATCAGGGTCTGCTTTTGACCAAATACCTAGGATCAAAGTCGAAAATGCCGGCCGCCTAATGCAGTATCTCGCTAATAGTATCGGAAGCAATGGGGGAGTAGGCTCTCAACGAGACAAGGTAGAGTAAGATCTCTGTACACTTACGGAGTACCCTTGCATTCATCTCTATTCTGAATGAGAAGATACGCCAGAAGATCCATGATGCATTTCAGGTCAGGCAATGCACGTTATGACAATCAAATTTGCATCAGATTGCTGTAAACATACCTTGAGAACAGAGTGCAAAAAACCTGTACTCGAGAGGCTGTATTAGGAAATAAAGAATATCGGAAACAATCGAACTCGAGCAAACTGCCAAGGGTAGCAGCGTGTTATGGAGCGCTCCATTATCGGGTCAAAACTGGTGTTTAGCAGCAAAGGGAGGTAGTGTCAGGGTCAGATCGACTACAGACTGATGACACAGGGTGAATTGTGATTGTCCTAATCAGGTAATCTTGTTGTGTACAAGCACATTATAGAGCGTCGGTATTGACAAAGTAGACCACTGTAATAGGTCAGCGTCAGGTATGCCGGAGGCAAAGTCAATCAGCGATTGTGTTCGATCAGGGCCATATACGAATGATCCGTGAACCATAGACAAGCCTGGTAAAACACGAGAACATCGCTCAAAGAGCTACATGAGGATTGCAGGTTGCTGTCCAGGTTGTAGAGACGCTCGGTCAGCATTCCCAATAGGGAGATATGCCACAACCCGGTTCAGTCAGGCCCGGAACCGTACTCTGTGACTGTTGTTTAAGATCTCACAATGAAAGTGGCAGTGACATTGGCTTCATACTTAGCGCAGAGTGACCTGTCTACTTGTTGTCCTACTAAAATCTAGGCTGGTGCCTGCTTCTGAGCCCAGGGCTAAGGCCCGCTGGGTGTACAGGAGACCCTTCGCCTCTCTACAGGCTGGGTCTCCAGCGTCTTACACGGGTCCACAATCGAGCCTTCTCTGCGAACTAGCGTGGGAATCTGACTATCCACTCTGCTCTGCAGGTCAGATGCGATTTGCAGGTGCAAAGCGCTGAAAATCAGAGAACTAGGGACAAACTTATGGCCCTTGCAGACCTGTAGCTTTGCCCAGGGCATTCTGGAATTGTTAAGCCTCGACGTCAGCCTTGTCTCAGCTGCACCCAGAGCTTAAGACTATCTCCTATATTCACTGCCATCCAGATCTCTATCTAACTCATTTGTATATTCTACGATCGTAGTTTCAGCTTAACATAGAAAGTGTATTTAAGAAATTGTAGTGAGAGTGAGGATGTAACGTTAGTTCTATAAGACCTGCTTATTGGGACTATATCACTAAACTTAGTCTACTCCTGGAAATAATCCAGGCAGTGGATCAAAATGTGCTTCAAAAGTAGCAGCGCACTAAAGAAGGTGACTAATGCTGATTTGAACAACCCATGACTTGGAGGGGCAGGGTGCAGAGTCTGCACTGCAGATGTGGCGGTAGATACCGGCCCTATGGTAGTGAAGATTCCTTGAGAGCAGCATTCCTAGATGCAACACGCGTCAACCCATACAAAATCGAAGCCATCGGATGCAACTTTTTGGTAGCAGCAGACCAGCTTCTCGTGACCTTGCTTGTTCACCCGCAATAATGAGCCGCAAGACACTATATCCTGGTAGGTGACCTCTTCTGTACCCCAGGTGTATGATAAGATAGCATCTACCGGCGCTGTGATGAAATCGTGTAGCTCGAATGTAGAAGTGTGCATCAACCGCATGTGGAGATTTCTGCTGCCCTGCCGCGCAACAAAGTCAAATTTCACCCCTCGAAGCACTCATTCATAGTCGAAGCTCCCGAGGGATTGAACACAAGGTACATCAAGACGTCGGTGACCATGAAACAGAGCTGAATCAAAGTGTCAGTGGCAGTGCACCAGCCCATTTTCAGGAGTTGCGCATTTATCTCCAGCAAGTGCCTATTGGTCAATGATCGCGACAGGATGTTCCCCTTTGTGCAAAAGGACCTGGATTGGGACGACGGGAACTTTGGTAGTCTACAAAAGTTCCCAGCCATTGCCGACAAAAGCAACCCTTTTCTGGCGTCAAGATTGCTTGGTCATGCTCGCCTAGGCCACAGATGTCCAATCACATGTTGTCAGGAAAAGCAGTGCAGAAACGCCTCTGAACGCCCTGGCGGCGCCCGCGGACGACTGTCCGGGTCAGGAGGCACACACACTAACTCGGATCGAGAAAACATATCACATTTGCATGCACGAATGAGATCTATTCACGTCTGTAGCAGCTCAGGTACGTCCTAAACAAGGCGGGATGGCCTGCAGAGGATCATGCAGCCGACGATGCTTAGCGTCATTAGGTTTGGCACATCACTGGATGGGTGTTGGGTATCAACACTTACAAGTCCAATAATTCGATGTGCTGTGAGGCATTTTAGAACGCCCGGCTACAGTGACGCCTGGCTGCGGTTGTAGAGCCACCAAAGTGAATCACAACTTCAAATAAAGGCTATTGCATCTCTTTTCTGACTTGTACTCGCCACTTGCAGTTGGTATCTACTTTTCTTTGCTCTTTCCGATTCTCTGCGAACCCGAGCTTCCTTCGGCTCTACAGCCATCGAGAACATGGCGGTCGATGACGATTATGATAGCGAAGATTATGATGATAGCTACGACTATAAAGAGCACCAGGAGCGCTACGACAGTCTAAGGGAAGAGTTAGACGACGAATCTGACAATTGGGACACAAACAGACGGCGCGAACACCTGGAGAACATGAGGATTGCTAGTGAAGAGTAAGTAATTGCTCCTCCACGAAGGCCAATCAGTGGGTGGCGGACTGCACTACTCCCTTGGCACTCGAGTCGCTCTCAACCGATTCATTAAAATCATAATAGAGAACTCAGAGGTCGTGAAGAAGCACGCGAGCAATGGGCTGAATATGGTGACGACAATGAAGGTCATGACGACCGTATCGATCGTATACGAGATCGCAATCTGCTACTCAATAACGCCATTGCGCATGAAGATGGCGAATATGAATACGATCACCGCAGCATGCAGGAGGGAGACTCAGACGTGCATGAGGAGTTAGAGCGGGAGAATGAATGGCGGTGGGCGAACCAAGCTGAACCACAGCACGAAGAACAGGAGGATACTCAGGAAGCAGAGGATAGCGACATGGACATTGAATCGGATTCGGATAGTGACTACTAATGCAACTGAGTGTATGTCAACTCTAGACTATGGAGGTGCACCTGATGGTCTGGGAAGGCTATACAGCAACGACGATACGCTGTCCGCCGTGGACTTTGCGGAGACTTTCTTACTACCGTACCATAATTTGTCTGCCACAAGATGGGCCTTGCTACCAGGTGTTTCTGTGTCCGAACCTTCTGATTCAAAGTTTTCCTCCACAGCAAGGTCCTCATGAACGATTCAGGCAACAGCCTCTCAAATCTCAAGGCTCCCAGATTCCAGATCTTCTCAACTCCTTTCTTTATGCGCCTTTGAGCACCCTACCTTGCTACCAGACCAAAGCGTGGAATAAGTCTAGCACTATGAATATGACAAATTATCTTGCGCACCCACAGCAAGCCTGCTCAGGCGGTGCTATGCTACAAATACTCAAGGATAGCCTGAGCCCCGGCCAGACGATTATTCCACCATCTTCTAGGCGTACCAGGACACTCACCGCCAGAAGTTGCTCACGAAATACGTCAGAAAATCTTTTGATAAGTTGATCAAGAGCGGGAGTAAACTCAGAAATATCTTCTTAGTAGGACATAACATCAATAGCGCCATGAGGTTACTTAATGACAACATGGGTTTCGATATCAAACCAACACCCTCCATCGTCGCCATTATCGACACTCAACAACTGACTCGGTGCGTCTTCAACTTGCAACATAAATACATTTCTCTACAACGGACACTGTCAATCCTAGGATTTCGAGCTAGGTAACTACATAATAGCGGCAATGATGCAGCATATACCCCCGAGGCCCTGATTCATCTATCATGCAACTACCAAACGGACGTCATGGACCAATCGAAGCTCTGTGTCGGACGTTCATCCCATAAGCAAGAAAAACCTATTGAGCTGCTTTGGCGAGAGCGACTCGATCTTCTAATACAGACTGCAGACTGCTGTTGTCCAATCTCACGGCGAAAAGCTACGCGAGCTGGACGTCACCCCAGGCCTCCTCGCGTGGACTGTCCAGATCCGTTTATATCGACAGAACCTCTGGCGGAGGGGCGGAGGGCGCTCTGACTACCATGTTCGGCGATGATGCATGACACAACTTGCAGGATTGGGCCGACGTTCGACACGGTACGCCACGGAAACTAACCCTCCTAAAAGCATAATCATCAACATCATCGCCAATTGGTCGAAGTACTAAGGTGTAACGCGCCAGCGGCTGACAAAGTATTTCGAGGATGGTGGTGAAAGTCGAGAGTCATTGAATCGCTGTTAACAAGAATAGCCGCAGTCCAACGACGGAGAACCAGGACGATGGAGGAGGAGCCGCTTACTACTAAGCAATACATCCCTATAGACAAGTGACTCAATACCTAGAGGGTGGGAAGGATGGAAGAGTGAGCTCCTTCGCATTCTATGAGGTCTACCCACTCATACGCGCTACTAGAAAGGCCTGTGATGTCTACTCCTTCATTACAAGGGTATGTGGTGCACCCTGAGCGACCACGATTTCCAAAAAGCTTTCGGGCGGCGACCTTACGTTGGCAGCCTGTGTATCCTGGTTGGAACATCGGTCCGTCCCACAAACTGATGATCGGTCTCGGACGCAGTGGCCAGTGGCGATCTACAAGACAGACATAACAGCGGCTAGGAGCACAGTGTTCTTCCTCAACAATACAATGTGCATCTACAGGCATTCGCATGTAGGCAATGATTAGACTAAGGGGTTGGGATCCGTCAAGATTCCGCGTTTGGAAGCAGGCCGCCGGACCCCTTCTTGACGGTTCGGTCAGCTCTCAAGAACAAGGCAGCCACATCCTCCAGCCCAACAAACGGATTTGATTGCATGGCTGACAAACGTTTATGTCCAGCTGGGGTTTTACTGGAAGCCTTGCTGCGGCTCTTCACCCGAACATCCTTCGAAGCTGGCTTCAGTGACTCGGGGGCTGGCAACGGCTCACAGAGCTTGTCAAGCACGCTCTCCGCCGAGTTCAAAAGCGCCCAGGGCTCGCAGGTCTGGTAACGTTCCTCCTCGTGCAGCCACGCCGTCCATTTCCGAATGACCGCCATGGCGTGGTTGATGTCCACGTCGAACCATTCGATATGTGCTTTGCCGCACGGGCAACTGCCTCGGCGCTGTCGGACGCGATATTGCTTCAGTTCCGTGTGAACGAGGCCCTCGAGACGCCTCACGTTGCGGACCCGCAGCTGCAAGGATTTGTCGCCCAGTCCGCAGCCTTGGGCGTCATGGCCGCACTCTCTTTGCCACTGTTGTAGTCGCTTGGCCGTGGTTTTGGTCGTGTATCCGATCTTGATGAGGCCGAATGTGCCCTGTTTCCAATACACGTAGAGAAACCCGTCACTTCGTTCTTTTTTGGTCAGCGGACGTGTTAGCTTTTGACGCAAAATTTCTTGCGTTGGCATAGCGTTGATTTCGGAGTTCTGTTTGTAGTAGGGCTCATAGTCTGAATTCCATGGCCGGGCGCCGAGCGCCGCAGGTTGAGCCACTGGCTTGCCTTGTAAGCGATCAGACCTCCGGAGTGGTCGTTCGATGCTTGAGGTGGGTGGCTTAGTCTCGCCCTCACAATGGGAGAGGGATGTCTTTGGACCAACAACCGGCACGACTGCCCTGGTGATGATAGCCTCAAGCCATGCTCTGATTTCGGGGCCATTGCCGGTTTCCCAGGATTGCGCCTCTTCACAGGTTCGAAGGAGCGTATCCAGGATGGTGTTCGCTCGCGGAAGATGGTGACCACCTGTGCAACATACTACCGGCAGGATTTCCTGAACGCGACGGAGAGCTAGGGCAGGGTGCGGGTCGTTCCAAGCAGTAATTAGAGCTTTGGTGATATTCTGGGCTTGCATCTTGCATGTGAGTTTTTTCGTGCAGCGGCGAGTTGGGTCTCCAGAAATCTCAGCAGGACATATAGACTGAGCCTGCTCTATCCTTGTCAGCAAGGTTCGGGATAATAATTTGTCCAGCCGTTGCTGTTGGTCGCACACTAAGCGGCGGCCTTTGTTTTTCTCGGGTTTGTAAGGTGACTGAATCGAAGGGCGGGCGTCTGAGCGTTGCTTGTTGGGATACGGTATCTGCTCCTTGCGTAATTGGGTGGTGTCCTCAGTTCTAGTCATGGATGGCGTAGAGAAGTTAAAATCGACCTCCTCTCGGAACGTCAGCATTGTTAGAGCGGCATCATCAGTGACCGTTTTCACAAAGTGCTGAGCAAGCCATCCTTCAAGCTTATATATTGGCGTGTCAACATTCCAGAGGTATTTCTTCTCAAGTGCATCCACTACCCCGGTCGAGCAGTCGACTTTGAGACTCAGAGTAAAGCGTGAAGCGCTCTGCTGTTTCACATCAGAAGTCTCAGGGACGATGTCAGCTGCGTAGTTTTCGGAAACTGTAATGCTTCTACGTGCAGCTTCGCTGGCATCACTGTCTGGTGTTGAATTACTCTCGGGCAGGGTCAAGTTCGCTGAAATAGAGCGGGTCCTATGAGTCTTTGTGGGAGTGTCGGGCAGGTCATAGCCGCCGTCGGCAGGAGTGGCCGGCGTAAATTCCGACTCATCCTCGAGCACACTACATGGTGTAAGAGCAGGTGGAGACGTTGATGGCTGGGGCGATAGTTGACCCAAGTCGAGTTGAAAACCTTCCGGTGCGAATGATGCCGCAGCTGGCCGAGGCAAGCATGGAATGGGTACGTTCTTGACGGGGCTTTGCATAGAAGCCATTGTTCGCGGGAAAAAGGACCCTGAGTCCTCGAGAAATGCAGGAGCGTCGAGTTCAAGTCGAAACGCGGGAGCAGAATTCACCAACTTACGGAGTAGAGATGTAGGGCCAAAGAGAGCTCTGCTGCTTTTAGACACAGCAGCTCGTGGTAGGGTCTTAGTCTCAGGCCTCTGCAGCTTCTCTGTGAGCCTATCTGGGCGGCGTAGTGGCGTCAGTTAGCCTGACGGCCGGGACGGGTTGTCCATCCCGTTCGTAGTCTAACGGTCCGTACCGGTTCCCGGTCGAGCAGCTTTAGGCAATTCTTCCATGTACCAAGTACGCTGCTGCGACCAGATGCAGTCGTGCCGCAAGGGGGCGAGACGGACTCAGCGCGGCTTCGCTGCAGCGCGTAGCAGGGATTCACTCACATTTGACCATTCAGCTATTAGCTGAATCACAGCCACCCGCTGCGACTCGACGGCGGGAATCTCGCTAAGACAGGCTACCCTGGCTGCCAAGCGGTCAACGCAGGCGGTGCTCCCTAAGCGGCCGTCGTTGCCTTGTTCCCTGGTTCTTGGTGCAGCAACAAGTTCACAGCGGCGTCGACGAGGACGCCGTTGAAGACCGGATGTCCAGCTCAGGTGACATCAAACACAGCAGGAGATAGATTAAGTAGGAAATCATAAGCTTCAGGAGGGGAAATATGCAGAAGCTCTGAGCCATAGTCGTCGCAATGCTGCAGCTGCAACATGTGGCTGAAAGTGCAAACGCGCGCGTCAACGCCTAGTGTGTGCGGAGACGCAGGGGTCGCGTTAGGCTCGGATTGCGCAGCTAAGCGCCTGCAGTGCGCTTGACCAGGTTCGTCGATTTGGCCGCGAGTTGTGTTGCATTTATGCGCGCCGAGACAGTTGATGTAGCCTTGACGAGATACAGCAGTGAAAGAGAACAAAAGTACAACAATCTCGTTGAATTGATTGAATTGGTCTGATTCTCTCGGAGTACCAGGGTGCCCGTTCAGGGGTACTCAGCCTTGCTCGCCTGGCCGGAGAGACAAACCATCTGTGATGCACCCATGGCCAGTGCCGAGCAGATGCGTTTGATCATTATGAGTTCTCTGTGTGCCGATTGTCCCGTTTGTCTAATCATCACGTCCACCTTTCGCATCGCCATAGACGCCCGAGATGGACGCTTTGCCCAGCCCTGCCGTATCGCTCAAACGCTAGTCCCCCCCCCAAATGACAAGCTCACTCAAGCCCCCGGCACGCCGCCACCATGACACTGCACACTCTTAATCAGGAACGGCGCCGCACAGCTCCCTCCGTCATTCCACAACGTCGTCTGTATGCCCTTACAATTCTGCTCGGACCTGTAATTCCAGATCATTAGCAGTCGTCCCTCTTACCATCGTCAGACCCCCAGAACTTTCCAAAACTCACCACAAAACACAAGAATCAAAGAACCCAGTGCACTCCCCCACCTTGGCCGCGTACATGCCAATGAACAGGTTCTGGCACCCGCCATCGGGCTTAGCAACGCCGTAGAGAGGCTGCTGTGGATCGCCCAGAGCGCCACAGCCCAGCTCTTTGGAACTTGTGTAGGTCAGGAGGCAGCATTCGGAGCATTCGGAGCAGCCGTAGCCGTTGGGATTACAGTCGCGGGGTGTGAGGTTCGGGAAGGAGCTGGAGATGGCAGTCGTGGTGTTGGTGTTGTGAGGCGAGGGGGCGGCGAGGGTGAGGGCGAAGAGGATGTTGAAGAGAATGACGAGGGTTTTGGTGAACATGGTAATGGCTGTTGGGTTGAGAGGTATGTGTGGTTGAGTTTGAGCGTGGCGGATGTGTTTGGCGATACTGTGCAACTGGAAAATGGAATCAGAGTGGGAAAGTAGTCTGTGGAGAGAACGAGTGCGTCGTTTGATCGAGAGGTTTTGGTATTTTTCAGAGCACAGAGGGGACGGCCGAGTGCAGTCACTGCGGTAGTCCGTCACCTGAGCGAAGGCTCGAAGAGAGGTCAATTCAGGCCCGTTGAATGATACTTCACCGCTGCCTTCAGTCCACCTGAAGCGCGAGGGGAGCGACATTTTGGAGGCAGTGGTGAGGATCGCATCGGCGCTATCATAACTTTACCTGGACTTCGTTTCGACACCACCGACGATAGCTGAAGCGTCTTCAAGCAACGAGGAGACACGATTGATCGTCCCCAAAATGCTCTCGTGGTGAGAAGCAGAGACAGTTGAGGTAGAATGATCCACCATCACCCTCCAGGATGTAAAAAGTAAAGTTTGGTGAAGCATTCTTTTATGATTTTTTCTCGAATTTTCTGGGTTTTAGTATTATCTTAACGAACATGGCAGTTGACCATGCTGTCCTGTCTGATTCTCATAAGCGCATTGTCTGAAGTCATGCGGGCTCCGACCACGCGGTGACGCCAAAGTCAACGCCAACATCCATTTCATGCACCGCAGGATCCATAGCGCTTGCGCGATCTGCTCCGAACGCCTAGCTGGTTCAGCATCTCGTCCTCCTGCCGTGATGCCTGATGGCTCTTGGCCAATGCCAGTCTCAAGACAAAATGCGATAAAAATGGTGCACTGAAGGAGAACAAAGCCGAAAGTGCACATGAGTCTGCTGTGATCCGAGCCTCATACACGCATCGCGGCGTGCAGCGAACCGGTAATCGCTTGAGGGTGTCGGTCGATTTGTCGATTTTCGTTTTCTGCTTTTTTTGTTTCTTTCGTGCTTCTTATGAATGTCCCTTCGGACGAAGCGGGGATCTGCACGCTTTGCTGAGTCGTCGTGGCGGCTCTTGTAGTATTGCGAGAGGTTGGTCTTTGTCAGATGATCTGCTGAATTCCGATAGAGTCATGATGGATGGTTTCGGAAATTAGAACAAGCGTCAAATCAGTCTAAGCTGCTGCTGGCGTAGGAGTCTGTGATTGCGTCGGGGCGGGAGTAGGAGTCTCGGTGCCAGTCTTCTGCCGCTTCGAATCTCCGTTGACCAAATTCTCCGCCTCTTCCGTTCCACGAGCGAGGGGTTTCTGTTGCTTGAAAATTTTCTTGACGGGTTTGACGGGCTTTGTCTCCCCAAGCTTCTTGTCAAAGAGATCGTCAGGAAGTTCATGAGCCTTGACCGGGACCGCATCGATGAAATGGAGGTTTGGGTCGTAACTCTGCCAGCCTTGGCAGACATTCTTGAAGTAGGAAATCGCCGCCGAGATATTGAGGTTCTTTTGCGCTTGCGGAGTAAGATCGATACCAATGTAGAAGGTGTACGTGTTGAAGTTACCACCCGGTGTAGGAGAATCACCTCCACTGGCGCCGGTGGCATCACCGTCAACCACGAGTCCAGGATTGCCGTTCTCGACAATCTTCGTCTGCTCGACCTTGTACTTCATGCTGCCTTTTCTTACTTCCATTCTCTGGGCATCATCGTCACAATGATGGGCTCGAGAAAATCCTTTCACGAATGGCCGCGCAAGACTGATTTGGTCATTCTGGAGCTCGAGCTGCATAACAAGGACGCGCACTTTGGATTCGACCATGCCTCCCCATGCTTTGACCTGGTCGGGGTCTTTGGCAGACACAATCACCGAGAGGTAATATTTGTGGTCTTTTGTAAAGAAAGTGTGTTTCTGGAACAGATCACTCCACTTGCCCTTGCCAAAGAAGATCTCTTGAGTGATCTTACTACCTCGCTCAAGCTCTCGCAGAATGACCGCCTTGCCAGATTTCGAGATGTTGTATGTCGAACACATGCTCGGGTAAGCGGGTGTGATGATGGGCATAATGTTCTTTCGGTCGCCGGGGTAGATCTGAGGATTCCAAACTTTCTCCTTGCCATTGCCTTGCTCGATTTCTTTCAGCATCACAGGGATAGGCCATTTCCAGTCTTTCATGACGAAGAAGAACTTGTGCACAATAGTTGCGCCCACCGCATGCGGATAGAGCTGACAGACTCGCGCGACGAGCATGGCCCATGCCACTCCTCCAGGATAGCCAACGATGTTTGCATAAACCGCTCTCCGCTGCGCCCATAATTTGATCGCACGGAGCGCAGTCCGGAAGGTTTTGGCTTCGGGTATTTGCGCAAGGATCTCATCAGTTACACGAGGGCCAGTAATGGCTCTTATCGACGCCTGATCCATGCCATCGAGCAACTTATTGTCATTCAGGCTCAAGTCTTTTGGGATGGTCGACAAGGTTTCGATGGAAGCAAAGATGAGATCGATTTCGATATCGTTCAGAAGCATCTTAATAATCGGAACGAATGCATCCACGACTGGAATGAGGTAGCCGATAGATGATTCCGGTACCATGCGACGCAGAATATTAGGGAAGTGTTCGAAGAAATCGGCTCGCTTGATGTGACGAGGCGCAACGGCGAGAGTATCAATATCGGATCCTGTCAACTGTTAGTGGCGTGCTCAAGTGATGAACTCACAACATACCTGGTCCATAGACACCCAGTCGGTAGCTGCCATAAGGATAGACCTTGCCACCAAACTGGGCGATCTGAGATTCAGGCAGACGTTGACTTCTGCTGACTTCTTTGACGAACTCGATAACGCATCGCTGTAGAGTACCAAGCGTAGCCATGCGCTTCTTAGTCTCGTCTTGCGTCTCATAGTTGTTCTCTCTCTTGAGTTCTTCAACGAGTTCGGCATTCTTCTCCACGTCGTTCTGCTCGGGAAGCGCGGTAGAGATGGGAGGCGAAACGCCGTATTGCTTGGATGCAGACGCCATTGTTCAGGCGAGGATCGACGAGTAGGCCTATACGCTTAGCGACTCGACGCGAAACCGTTGGCAGTCTAGGAACTATGCGTAGTTGTCATGCGGCGTCGAGGAAGTTTAGAAAGCAGACCCAAACTCCAAAATGAAAGGACAGAAAGAAATTGCGTTGAGTAAAGGCAGTCAACAGGCGCAGACTTCCATGAAGCGGAGTAGATGTCGATTTGAACAACTATCTGCCTGTGCCTGGCGCAACAAGACACCGAGTCAAAACTTGAAGTCAATGATGAGTCTGTTCGGCGTTGGCCGCGGCGCAAAGACGTCGACGCGCCAAGGCCGGCCAGTAACAAGGCTGCATCTCAGCCTCGCCATACTTTCTGCCTACACCTCAGCTTTCTTCATTTTGTCGGTGACCTCTTCTGTCCCATCACGCTTAGGAGCTTCCGCAAAGTACCGTGCCAATCTCTCATCCAGCCACTTTACATCCTCCATGTTTCCGGGGGGACCACCGGCCCAATGGCCCCAGATAGATGGGTAGACATCCAGCTCTCCTACGCCAGGAGACATGTTCTTGACCTCATACTCGGAATCTTCTGGTCTAAACTCCTGTCAGTAAGTGGATGGACATTCCCCGGCATACTCACGGAAAGTACAGATCCGTCTTGGATGGCAGCACAAGTGTTTTGGCCTTGATCGCGGCCATCGCCTGCTCGAAGTTTCCATTGTACGGCTCTTGTTTAGACACGTCTCCTGCTTGCCACGTGTGCAGCATGACCAGTAGATTCTCCGGGTCCTTGCTGAGGGCCCAGGTCTCCCAGAAGGTGACCATAAAATCCTCGAGGTCTTTCGCGCCATACGATTTCTCGTGCAGCTTCTCGCGATAAAAGGCCTGGCTGAAGCCCCAGCCAGCATAGCCTCTTCCAAATGCTTTGAGGCCAACTGTACGCTCCTCGTCTGTCCATGTTCGAGCCTCGGAGCCCTTACTTTCGACTCTACCAAAGGTGGATCCCGCAGACGAAGTCTTCTTCGCCGCAAGTAGGGCTGACTTTACACCTTCCAGGAAGACTTGATTGTGCAACGATGTCTTTGCACTTCCGCAGAATGGAACACAAATATCCATGAAGTTCGGATACTGTGTAGCCCATTGGAAGGACTGAGCGGCGCCCATAGACCATCCAGTCACAGCTCGCAGATGCTTGATGCCCAAACCTTCTGTCAGCAGCTGATGCTGTGCCTTGACATTATCGTAGAAGGTGACGTCTGGGAACGGCGCAATCTTGGAGTTCGAGGGCGAGATGGACTGGCTGTTACCGAACAGAGCTGTGATGATAATGAAGTATTTCTTCGGGTTCAATGTCTTGTCCTCGCCGATCAACCATTCATTGTCCGAGATGAGACCAGAATACCAGGAGGGGTACAGCACTGCCGGCGAGCTCTTGTCGCCAAAGGTCTTGTATGCAAGCCATGCTCCTGGTAGGGTCCCACCACCTTGAAGCTTGAAGTCGCCAAGGTCATATGTCTGATACTCCGGCATGGTCGTAGTCAGGAAGCGGTTCAGCTGAGATGAAGTACAAGAAGACGTCACTCATGGTGCAAGATAGCTGCTATCTATACTTCCCAGGTGGCTTCGTGTTTAGGTAGCCATTCCCCGCAAACGGTCATCTCCATGGACGCGTCTGGACCCATTCTACAGGAAGATTCCCAGTTTGTCTTAGGTCACGATTAGCCAACGCTTCAACTTCAGAGGGCTCCAGGTGACGTCAATTTTGCTGAATGATAAAACATCGCAACTTCGCACGAAAAGGTAGAACAACCGTCCCTTTCGAACTCGAAGTGTTGTTTGTCATTATTTTTCTTCTTGTGGATCGGGAAGGGTTCCGAGAACTCGCATCGCCGCTGAAGTGCAGATCGAGCGCTGACAAACCGCTGGCGGATATATTTCTCAACAGGCTTGGGCACATATTCTGAACCGAAACAAGACATCCACCATGCCTTCAGAACCACAAGCCGCCCAAGAAATGCACGACGCGGAGAGTGTCATCAAGCGCAATCCACATGGCGATGTATGTCGGCTCCTGTGAAGCGGCCCGCAGTCTAATCATGTATTAGTTCAACACAGTCCAGGAATCCCGGCCGGATTGGGACCATGAACGATCCTTTCATTACACGAAGACCCTCAAGCCAGACTGGCAGTACGGGGCTGGTAGCAGCAAACCGTCTACCGCTTCACATGTCGGCATCGACCCATACGAGGAAGGGAGACCGCCAGCACACAATTACAAGCTTCTCATTTCTGGCATTATTCCTCGTCCTGTCGGGTTCCTAAGCACCGTCTCGGCTGACGGATCATCGACGAACCTCGCTCCCTTCAGCTACACACAAGTTGTCAACCATGATCCGCCTATCTTCATCGTGGGGTTCTCGGGTGGATTGGATAAGGCCAAGGATACTCTTCGCAACCTGATGGACACGGGTGAGTGTGTCATCAACATCATCTCGGAGGATTTCATTGAGGCAGCCAATGCTTGCGCCATTGATCTCCCTTACGGCAAGTCGGAGTGGAGTGTGTCGGGATTGACACCGGGCGAAACATCTTTGGTGAAGCCGAAGCGCGTCAAAGAGAGTGTCTTCTCGATTGAGGGAAAGTTACAGTCGACGCAAGAATTTGAGAGCAGACAAACACCGGGCAAGAAGACTGGCGTAATCGCCATCATAGAAGGGGTCAAGTTCTGGGTGCGGGAGGATGCCATCAACGAGGAAAAGAACTTGATCGATCCAGAGGTCCTGAGGCCCATCGCGAGATTGGGTGGAATCACATATGCCAGGGTGACAGATGGTTTCGAGTTTCCTAGACCGGTGCTGAAGGAGGAGGTCAACCAAGGAAAGCTCGACCAGGACATCATCAAGACCAAAGTTGAGGGTCAGTGACGCAGATTGATCACTGACGGGTAATGCAATCTGCGACAGCGCTTTCCTCCATTTATAGAACGGTTGAGATGGACGTATAGAAGGACTGCCGCACCATAGAACGTCATTATAAAATAGCTGACCTTGGAGTACAGCAGAGCGTCGGCCACTTCCTACTGCATACATGCAAGGCCTCCTTCGCAAAGGTCGCTGTCAGCATTGGCTTGGCCCATCTGGTAGCGGCACAGCTAGTGCCTGTACACCGGTCTTTCAAGCGGCTCAGCCACGGGGGAGGAGAGCAGATCTTATGAACCTCGCCCCAACCAAATCTCTGGTGCGCGGACGAATGATTTCGGGCAATGATCGATATTGCGGAGAGCATTTCCATTCTCCTTTATTGGATCAGCGGCTCTCTCGGTTTACCTGATTGGGAATGCCGCCCATCCTCCTCGCGAAAATGCTCATTCACAGTCTCGACTCCTTCTTCCAAGCATGGCGCGTCCCACCGAAGCCATGGAAAAGCCACAGATCTTCTGTTCCTCGATACCCTAAGAATCAACAGGAAGGACCATGCGATCGGTTTCGTCGGTCTGTGCCCGAGGATCTTTCAGGTACAAAGATAGAGCACCTACCAGCGTCCCAACCAAGCCCGGAGATCTCGCTGGGCGTTCGTGTCACCGGTACCGCGGCCCCCCAAACGCATGGCCTAGCTGCAAGAGCGGTAGCTGCTAGGTCAGGGGTGGCGTTGACACCTTCCAAAGCGGATCTACGGGGTGGACTTAAGCCTTCGAGCTCAGGGATACTGACAAAAAGTCTAGACGTCCCAGACTAGAGAACGGATGCGCCGCCACCGTTGAGGCACCCTATAGATGGAATTGATATACAAGCTGGCTCCCGTCCGCATGGTGTAGCCAACACGTGAAGACCTTGAGCATGTGGTGAAGGGTCGCTAAAATCCCGATTCCGCCTTTTCCCCGCGTTGGCTCCAGGTGCGAAGTCTGGAAATCCCTGTCAGCTCTTGGTTTGTTGGAGTACAAGGTGGACACGGACCAATCGCCATGAGCGGCCAGCGCCCAGGTCATGGTAGCAGCGAGAACACCAACATTCCCTGGTGGCAGTCGGAAGAGCTTTCTCCTCGACATTTGCCAGCCTCCGACGATACTCTGGACACTTTTACGCCTGATTTTCCAACTGTCTTCCTTGACTCCCCCTCAGTCGCCGCAAATTCACCCGCATCCTTTCACACGCCCTACTCCGATTCGTACCTACTCGGCCCGTTGACCTACGATGTTGCGCGGCCCATACCTACGCGCGAGGCTCCGCGAAGCATGAGTACCAGCGCCGTCTCTGCGCCAGAGAAGCCGCTTCTGTCGACCTCGGCGCCACAATTGCCTCCTCCGCGGCAGATTCGCTTCGTCTCTACCGACGGCCAACCGCACGCGAAAAGACGACGAATTAATGCTGCGTGCTTGACCTGCCGCAAGCGCAAAACGAGATGTTCAGGCGAGCGTCCAGAATGCAAGACTTGTATCGACACAGCGCACGTGTGCGCCGGCTACAATACCAGGCCGACACGCAAGGGCGATGATAAATTTGAAGACGACTCAGAGGAAGAGTCGGGCGCTTCGTCGCCCAAGCGGCAAGTTCGGAATGACCTCGCTTCGCAGCTTCATCAGAGACCAGCGCCCGTGCCTGTACCGGCACCGAAACTCGAGCACGCAGATTCATTAAACTTGCCGCGTTCGTTATCAAGGGACGATGCGGACATCAGAAGTCCGGGAAGCAATCACACGGCCAGCAGTACCTCCGCAGCCAGACATGGGTAAGTCGACGTCAAGAGGCGACTTGAGCCGTAGAAACGTGTGACATCGGCCAGCGTTTTTGGTCGCATAATCATGCAGCGTTTTCCCCATTGGTTGACACCGCTAACATTGGTTGCAGAGTACCGTACTTCCGCTATTTCGGACCGACGGCAATTGTGCCTGGTTTCAAGCAGATGGTCGTAGCAGTCAAAGACCACAGGAGAAGTCTGCCATCTGTCTCTGGAGAGTCCCCAGTTTCTGGACAGCATCTGGACTCCGTGTCGACTACAGGCATTGATCGACTCCCTGTCGAAATACCATTCTATGATTCGACTGATCCATCGCCAAATGCCACTCTCATCACACATCTCTGTGAGACATTCTTCACCCATCTAGGCTGCAATTATCCCTTTCTACAACGAGAACGATTCATGCGCGATCTCGAGGACAAGAAAGTCGACGCCATCCTCGTGGATGCTGTATGCGCCGTCTCGGCTCGCTTTTCGACCGATCCAACCATTCTGAGATCTAATGATGATACCATCTTACGAGAGGACAATGGCGATGTCAAACGCCCTTTTCGAGGGCATCCCTTTGCGCAACGGGCAATGTCTGCCATTGTTGAGACGTTCCAATTTCCAACTATTGCTGGGGCACAAGCGTCGCTATTGCTGGCATATGACGAATTCGGTACCGATCATGATAGTGGACTGTGGATGTACTTGGGAACGGCAATACGCATGGCTCAAGATCTTGGAATCCAGAAGTTGCAAGGCTTGCAGTTTGAAGGCCGGATAGGCCCTACACCGAAAACCGCAAAAGGTGGCGAGGAAGGCAAGGTCGAAGAAGCGAGAAGAGCAGAAAAGCACAGGGACTTTTCTCGGCAGCATGATTTAATTGATGCAAAGGAGCTCGAGAATCGAAAAGCGAGCGAGCAGGAACGAATCGACACGTTCTGGTCCATATTCTTCCTCGACCGAGCTGTATCTTCTGGTGTTGGCCGACCGGTGAGTCTACGGGACAAGGACATCGAAATCTCCTTCCCATATCGACCGGACCTAGAAATGGTCAACGGCTATCCACATCCTTTTCCGCCCATGATCCGGATCGTTCACATGTACGGTCGTGTGGCTGATGTGCTCAACAATATCAAGGATATAAATCAGGTGACTCCGGATGTTTTGAAGAAGCTCGCAAGCATGGAGAAAGACCTGACTGGCATTTATCAACGATTGTCGCCGAAGCTACACTTCAACGCTACCAACTTCCAGCACTACGTCAAGGCCGAACAAGGGACAAATTTTATACTGCTGCACTTCTGGTTCCACACGTTGATTGTGCTAGTACACCAGCCGACATTGCTGCACTCCTTCGAAGGTCGGATCCAACAACTGTTTCCCGACAGCAGAGAGCTTTCCATGTCCTCAGCAAAAACCATCGCTGATATCCTGGCTTTCGCAGAGCTGATTGACGTGAAAAGCTTCGTCGGCAACCCATTCACCAGTCAGCCAATGTACGTCGCAGCCTGCGCCTTTCTGGCGGAAGCAACAGCGCACACTTCACAGCCTCCCTCACGAACTGGATCACCGCCCGGAAAGTTCAGATCAGAACATGTGCCATCACAGAACGCAGAGCAGCGGGCTGCCAACGCAAAACATACGCTCCTGGCCTCAGCCGCCAATCAGAACTACCAAAGATGCTATAAGGCGCTGAAAATCCTTGATTCGTACTGGGCTGGCTGTCGGTACATCTTGACCGCGTTGGATCAGAAGTCCAAAGGCCTAATGGACCCGCTACTTTACACGTCGGACGACATCGACGGACCAATGCCTTCGACCGAGCCTTCTTTCACCAGCCCCGGCTGGCGCAGAAACACTTCCTTGAGCGCCTCGCTCGGCCTCAGTCGTCTCAAAGCGATGCACGAGCAAGGAGGTCCCTGGCCCGGCTCCCCAGGCATGGACTGGAACAAAGCCATCGGCTGGTCTCTCACCGGCACCGCCAACTCACCACAACCCAACCTTTCATTCCTCTATCCAAATACCAACACCGAGAGAGGCACCTACTCCCCCTCAGCGAACGACCAGCAACACTCCCACCACACCCAATCCAATACATATCCCTACCAGCATTCCGCACACATGATGCCGCCACCCCGCCGCATGTCCTCCCTCCCCTACGACCCCGTATCTCACACCGACGCCGACCTCCTTCTGAACCTCAATTCCCCCTACCCCACCGCCTCTACCACCAACCTCTCCAGCAACAACAGCGGCGGCGTCGGCACCCCGACTCCCTCCCTCAGCCAAACTTACAGCCACGACTACGCCGCGCCCCCACCACCACCGTCACACATGTACAACCCCGCTGCTGGCGGCGGCGGCTACCCAAACTACGGCGACATGTTGATCGAGAGCCAAGACGTTGACATGATGACCGTCGCAGGCGCCAACGCACTATCTTTTCCCGGCGGGGACATGATTCCCTGGCTTGAATACCTGCCGCAGGATGTGCTGAGCTACTTTGGCGAGGTCGGCGATGGCGAAGACGCGCTTGCCGGCGTGGATGGTGTTGGGCAGGCGGTGGGAGTGGCACCGACGCAGCAACAGCAACGGCCGCCGCCGCCGCCGCCTCAGGATCCGCAGCAGCGGGGACCTGGGGAGAGGTGAGAGGGTCATGTACATTGTTCGGGTCGGGCTCAAGAGTGCTGGCGCTGAGGGAGACGAGATGTTATGACACGATAATGTGGGACTGAGCAGACTGGCGGGCTGTACATATAACCAGGCGACCCAAAATTTTACCTACTAATACAAAAACTGTGCAAACTTCATATTGCACCGCGCTCATTCCGCATGTTGTTCGTTTCACTCACTCGTTCATACATTCATGCCAGCTCAAAGACCTAATGCTGCCAGGACAGCCACAAGCCGCGACCAAAGACCAACAACCAACAACCAATAACCTTCCAACCCCCTGTCCCTTACTTCATTATCAGTCCCTCACTTCCCTGGCCTCCTCTCTCGCCACGCCCTCCCCTCCCGCCACCTACCCAACTCGCCCACCGCCTCCCTCAACCTCACCCTCCACACCCTCTGCTCCACCCCGTTCCCAAACCACCCCTCCACCCTCTGGTCTCCCATCTCCAGCCCCACAACAACCCCATCCAACCACCTTCCCACGGCCTCCCCCTCCGCCCTCCCCCTCCCCCGACACCACCAATGTGGCACCCCCTCCAGCAATCCAAACCAATACCCCAGAATCAAGAGCGCCAGGGGTTCCCTGGCTTGAATGAGCTGCTCGAACCCCGGTGGGAAGCGCGAGGGGAAGGAGATGAGTTGGCTGAAGTTGTTAAGGTCTGTGGGGGAGAGGGTCAGGAGACCGAGGAGTTGGGTTAGGAGGGGCGTGTAGATAGGACGGTGGGAGGGGGGTGTAAGGGGGAGGAGGGCGTGGAGGTGGGGGAGCGGGGTTGGAGGTTGGGTGGCTGGGGCGAGAGGCGGGGCGACGATGTGGCAGATTGTTGGGTGGGGGTTGTCCCCGTCGAAATCGAGGGTGTTGGAAGTGGGAGGGTGAATTGGTGCTGCTGGTCTGGTGGAGGCTGCGGAGGACAAGAAGGCTCCCGCTCCCGCTCCCCTTCCCGCTCCGGACAGGCCGAGAGCGGTGATCTTGTCGGCGGGGCCGTTGCCGTGGGTCTCGTCGCTGGATTCGGCGAAGAAGGGGTACCAGATGCTGTGGGGGAGGTGTTCGCGGAAGGGCGTGAGGGACAGCAGGATCGACATGCCGGTCACGTTGGTGAGCCAGTTGATCTGGAGCTTGCCGTCTTGTGGGGCGCCTTGCAGGTTGAGCGGCGGAGGAGGAGGGGCTGTGTTGTTGGAGCTGAGGCTCGGGCAGGGGATGCTGTAGCTGTGATTATTGATGGAGCATCCGAGGAACTGTGGCGCTTCGGCGTTGCTCATGTTAAACGACTGGTTTCGTGGAGGCGATGCGTTAAGCCAGGTCGATGCCCAAGACCAGCCGGACTCGTCGCACCAGACGACGTGGTAGAAGAGAGAGGTCAGCATGATGCACGCTGCCACCAGGGCGTCGAGCTCCTGTCGTTCCTCGTCGCGTGGCCATCGGCGATTTGTGATGTCAGAGACCATTGACTCGCTCAAGGCCTCTCGGGAGCGGTACTCGGCGATCTTGGCGGCATAGCCTCGCAGTGCTCTTCGTGCGTGCCAGGCGGCCGTGACGCCCATCTGCATGTCTTTGCTCTGCATCTTGGCGTTGTGCGGGTTGAGATGCTCCACATGACCTAGCATGTTTTCGTCCCTGTCGCTGCTGAGGTGGATCACGTGGCTGGCGCTGAAGGCGAGGATGGTCTCTAGGAGGAATGGAAAGCGGATCACCAGTTCTGGCATCTTCGTCTTCAGGATCTGTTGGCCAGTGTGGGAACTTAGAGTCGCATATCCTGATGTAGAAAAGTGGTGCAAAAGGAACGGGACGGTGTTGGGCGAAGTTCGAGTGATGGTGTGCGATTGTGTCAAGCTGCAGATCGATGTAGCGAAGACATGCATTCCCAAAGTGGCTTCTTGGGTGAACGAAACGTTCTGCAGGTCGTCCAGTCCAGTCTCTGCGGCACGTGCTTTGGCCGTTGCACTCGGTAGCTCTGCAGGACTTGCCGCCGGGGTCAAGAGGCTACCTTTCACTGCCTTGGAACTGTTCGGTCGAGTCTCTCGCTGCCGACTTCCAACGTATTCGCATTCTGTCGCCCTCGAACTGCAATTAGTGCATATTGGTCGGGTTTCGTCACACTGTGGTGGTCAGCGGTGTCCGGTCGATCCCGGACGGTGGACCTACTTTGACCCTTCGCGTCTTGCAAGTCAGACAACCCTTGCGTGACTTACGATGGCTTCGGCGCGTGGTTTGGGGCTTCTTGGGCTGAAGTCTTGGGGCCTCCGTGATCCACTCGAAAGCTTCCACCGTCATGGCGTTCAAGTCCGCGTCCTTTTCAGGGCGTTGCCAGGTCAGTGATAGTGGGTGAGATGCATCAAGGGGATGCCGTCGTCGCCGCCGAGTACAGAAGGGAAGAGAAAAGAGAACGAGAAGTCTGCTTGCGAAGACGATGTCCGAAGACGTCGTATCCAATCTGGATTAGCGTTGGTTCGCCTCCTACTCCTATTGGTTGGCACGGTTTACTGCCTGGATGCCTCGGAGCAATGTCGTTGCGACGGCACGTCGATCCTGCTACTGCTTCTCCTAATGACTCTCGCAGCCTCTTGATCGTGATTTGTTGGTGATAGACGTTTCGAAAGGGCGTGTGTAGGCCATCACGCGGAATGCCTCGCTCTATGGTGGGCAAGTGAGTGAAAGATGAAATCGGGAATGAATGAATATAAATAATTGATATGCTGTGCACAAACATTGACCATCAACACGATACCGCAATCATTTTGAACACCACTTTCTTTATTTCCTTATCGACAACATGAGCGAGACAATGCAAGTCGTCCGCTACTACCCACCTGGCTCTTTTGAGAAGCTACGATACCAGACAGAGCCGGTCCCAGGTGCTCCTGGTGCAGGCCAAGCCGTCATCGCTGTGCATGGCGTTGGACTGATCTGGCCCGAGCTGACTTGGCCGATCTATCAATCGCCTTCTGGGGAATATCTCCCGCATATTCCGGGCCATGATTTCTCTGGTGTGATTAGCTCGGTCGGCTCTGGAAGTGACCTGAAAGTCGGCCGGGAAGTCTACGGACTGACAAGCCGGCGCAACCACGAAGGCGCCATGGCGCAGTATGTCAAAGCGGACGTGGACCAGATCGTTGCAAAGCCGAAGAACTTGTCCATGATTGAGGCGGCAGCTGTGCCTTTGAGTGCTCTCACAGCTTGGCAGGGACTGTTTGTGCATGGAGGGTTGAAGAAGGGCCAGAAGGTGTTGATCACTGGTGCAGCTGGAGGGACGGGCGTTTGGGCCATGCAGTTTGCGAAGTGGGCTGGTGCTGACGTCGTGGGCACTGGTTCGGCAGATCGCAGCAGAGAGATTGTGGAAGGCTTCGACGTCAAATTCGTGGACTATAAGACGACCAAGCTGGCAGTTGTGGCGACGGACATGGATGTCGTCTTGGACTGTGTTGGTGGTCAAGTGACGCACGAGTGTCTTGACTTGGTCAGGAAGGATGGTATCGTGGTGAGTATTGCTGGATTTGATTGTGCTGAGAGTGCAAAGGAGAAAGGAGTTCGAGGATCGTTCTTCATCGTCAGGATGGATGCGGACCAGCTGAATCAGATCACCAAGTTAATCGAAGATGGAGAAGTCAAGGTCTTTGTCGACGCAGTATATCCTCTGGAGAAGACGAAAGCAGCATTTGAGGCCGCCTCGGAGGGTCATGTGCATGGGAAGGTGGTCATCAAGGTTGTATGAGGAATTAGTGGAGGGTGTAGAATGGGATAGTGCCATCTGAGTGTCACTGTGAGGGGATCATTCCCTACAGGACTTGAAGCATTGAGAAGTCGACATAACCACAAAGCCAGCTTATAGCTCACGCTTGAGCCATAGTACAAAGAGAAGTAATAGATACACTCAGGCAGTGAAAGGCTTAGCATTGGCAGACATGCCAATGAATGCTCTGTTCCGAGGCACGAACCCGATGTTCGAGCATAAGAAGCCGTATGCAACTGCAAGTGGAGTTGCAGCGTATTCGATACCAAGGCCCGAGGAGATCCAAGAACAGTCCGCTTGAGTACAACCACACCAGTGTGGACTGTCCCACGACTGAAGCGGAAGTCAACAGCAGCCGGACACTAGTAGCGCGAGTGGCAGTTCAAAAAAGTGCAAAAAGAGATTTGGTTGATCAGAGTGGGACTCGAACCCACGCGGACTGATGTTGTTAGTCCTCTGTAGGCTTCAAACACGGGCGTGCTGATGCTTACATAACCCACTAGTACTTCCACAAGAAGCTGCTGCTTCAGGTAGGCCTGAAACTGGAGGGAGTTAGGGCATGATCAAGATTGGATCTCGTAGGGAAAAGTACCTAGCGCCATAACCACTCGGCCATCTGACCGCTAAACCTGTGCTCATTTGTGAGCATATTTAGAGACAAATTTTGGGCCTACGCAATTATGAAGAAGTTTTCTGGGAGCGGCCGACAGGGCGGAACAGTGGTGAGTTCCGGGGATTTCACCGCATATTCTTGGCTGCTGAGCCTTGGCAACGACCCTGTGTCAGCTCCACTAAGAGCCTCATAGTACGGGTGGATATTGCCGCTCCTCTTGAAAACAGCCTCCAGCAGCGGTGTGGGAGCATATCGGTAGACAAGCTGGAGTCGTTGGATTGTAGTACATCCCGAAGTCAAAGAGCGAGTGACCAGGTCGGGGCCAATCATTCAGAGTATGTCGTGGTGTAGAAGCGGTGGCCGAGCACGATGCTCCGGGCTCTGGGAAGCCTCCAAATTCCAGCGATCAGCACTGGGGAACTGACGATACTGACTCTTGCGATACTTCCAGAAGCCACTGACTGGAAAAGAAAGGGCAGCAGGGCTCTCAGCAGCAGTATACAGTGTATAAAGTCTGGCAAAACGTGCTCTCGCACAAGGACTAGACACTAGTGGCCTCTGCGGAGCTATAGTCTGCATTCGTAGATAGAATAGAAGGGAATTTGTTCAGTGAATACGGCGTTCATCATGTTCATTACTTCTGGGTTGCTCGTTCACGTCACAAAGGAGATCAGCACCGACTTGAATCTCGGGCTCATCGCTTAGCATATGGCGAATCTCAAGAGGCAAGGAGGTGAAGCTGAATTGCCGCGACTGCGAATCTGACGGGTCTCGGCACAGCGACCACGTTGCCCCGGACAACCAGCGCCCAAACGGTGACAACACTCGCGACCGCCTCCAAACCAGCGACGACGACGTCTCGCAATTTATTTACCATCACAACAACAGAGCTTCCAGCATTCCCCCGCGCTCATCGTGCGCCTCGATATAGATGTCGGAGTCCACTGTCGAGGTGGAGGATTTTGCATTCCAGCAATCTTCTCCACTTTCTCTGCGTCAATCCTCAGTACTCTCATCCCCGCCTGCGCCTCCGCTCGGTGATCCGGTCAGCACCAACTTCGACTACAATCTGACAGAAGACCCATTCAAGACCGACGACCGACTACTCCGACCGAGTGCCAGCATACGCCATGGCCAGCTCACGGATGACCGCCGCATTTCAGGCAACTCGTCTATATCGTCGTTCCCTGCATCCGTGCTACGCCACGAGGATGAAAGAACACCGTCCGTGTCACCAATACACTTGAGGCATGGCTCTACCGGTAGCTTCAGCAAGACTCCCTCGCCGCGGCGAAACAGAGGTTTCGGTTCCGCATTCAGACATCCAAGTAGCATCCGCGAGATGCAGCTGAACGACGACACAGGCGACGACACCGAAAGCGTCATGTCGCACCACAGAAGCGGATCACGCATGTCGGTCAGGAGCCACGGGAGCAGCTACTCGACGAACACCTCGCCGTCGAAGCGCAGCAGTCGCAGCGCTCAGAAGAGAGGCAGTGGACTGAAAAAGGAGTTTCCCCTGGTCCTACTACATTGTACCCTCCTTCCACCAGCCAACAACTGGCTCGGTCCAGCGTGCGACAAAGACCTGTTCGCCGCGCTCCTACCAGAGCCGTACCGCCAACGCTGGACCCAGCTTCAGGACCGCCTTGGAAGTGCGGAGCTTCGGTCTCGGGGTATTCTTCTCCCTCATCCACAAGAGGACTATGAGCTCTTAGAAGAGAGGCTACTCGAGGCACTTGAGCTGGAGCGGCCGCGAATCCAGAGCAATCACTATTTGGAGCACGCTGGAGACAGTGGATTCGAAAGCGGTAGCCAAACAGAAAGCGACGTCGATGTTGAAGACAAATGCCCGGACTGCGGAAAGCACTTGCGCACCGTCGCAGACAAGAAGTGGGAGATCAAGGTATTTGCAGCAAACGGGCTCATGCGAGGCGCCGCTTGGTCTGCAGCTTGGAGGGACATGGAGAAAGTCGATGTGGAGATTGGCATGTGGATGCCGGAGGATATCCGCCAGGAGATGGATACGAGGTTGGACGCGCTGAAAGCCGCGCAGGAGGAGGCTGAGGTGCAGCAGGAGCAGAGGCATGACCAGGCAGAAGGGATGTTCAAGGACCGGCGACACTCGTACGAGAGACAGGATCCTGACCGCCATGCCCCGGCGCCGGAAGCAGTACCTCGACACGAAGCGTCAACCCCTCAGAGCACTCTTCAGCTCTTCGTACAGGATCGCAGAAATATTGCCATTGTCATTCTCAGCATACTCGTGTTGGTCTACGCGGTACTGAACGCCAGAGGTCAAGGGGCATCCAGCGCACCAGCTGGCGCAAACAAGGCACCCAACACTACCCATATTACGAGCACGGAGGTCTGGACCACAACAATTGTTGCACATGACGAGACAACAAGTCTAGGTACAATCGCCCAAGGTGGAGCCGAAGCAGCAGATCCGGGGACTCTTATCTCTGCTAAGGCGAGCGAAACAGAGGCCCGGACCGAGGAGACCCATCCAGCTGAAGCCACCGGGGCGCGGGAGTTGGATCCCCAGGTTGGAGACGTCTCAGCTCGCCACGAAGCTGCTGAATCGCATACGAGCGACCCAGGAAACGCCGAACAGGACCATTAATGCGGAGGGACACGAGCCAAAGGAATTGTTTTGAGGAAATGTACAAGCGATACCCCATATGTGACGACAGGCGAGATTAGGCGAAGGAAACATCCTGTACATATTGTAGGTTCTTTTGAACAGAAAGCCATTGGCACTTCACCACGTTTCCGATGGATGCCAGCTATCACATATCACATGTTCCAGAAGCACCGAAGGAGCGTGCGAGGACCGAACAAGTGTCAAGCGGGTTCGCTCGCATTGGAACACGAGAAAAGTGGCAGAGCCTAGATCCAATGTCCCAAGAAAGATATACGAGGAAGTTGCCTCACCAATCCTGTCTCCCCTTAGGGTATTGGTGCGTTCCGATGTCTTTTCAGCACAGCCTTGCCCCAAAGCGTCGGAGGGAGAAGCTACTTCTCTTTTTTTGTTCTTCAGCTTTTCAGCCCTGTTCGTATCTCACACTTTCACCTGTCAGTAGTTCACGCTAAAAGCCCCCCCCCAAAAACAAGACAAAACCAAGATCAGAAGATCGACCCGTCAGTCCAATCTTTTTCACTCACTCACCAAATGGCAAGGTTCCATCTTCGGGACGTTTCGTATCTCAAAAAAAAAAAAGATATCTCACCCGAAAGTTTCCAACGATTTTTATGTGACGGGAAAAATCCAATACCAGACATGACATGACACTCCCTACTGCTGGGCTTCTTGGTCCTCTTTCACCGGCCCCCAAATCAAAGCCCACCTTTTGTTCGGCGCCCTGTCCCATCTCTCACATACATACATAAGTGCATTTTCCCCGAACGATTGGATCCGGCATTCCGGCATCCGGGTATCCTACGCTTACCCTGAGAATCCCCTTCGATGTTCGCTTAGCAAGGGGAAAGTCTTGGTAACTGGCGGCCTGGGCTTATTTTTCCCTCTTTTTTTTTTCCCGCGCGCCGATTACTGACCGATGTGTCCGCGTTGCTTGAAAGCCGTGAGCAGCGGGCACAGCGGGCAGCGAGCCGGGCGCGTTGTGTTTGCCATTCAATCCCTCATGCAGATACCGCTCAGTAGTACTTACTGCCGTAGATGACAGGAGAGAAACCAGAAGGGCGAGGGCCGCTTCTTCGTTAAGCAAGGCGGAAAAGGAAAGCGTTACTGGCCACGTTTCTCCCGATGGTCTGGTTTTCTGGTGCCGAGATTACAGTACGAAACAACGGCACGCCGTGTTGGGTTGCCGAACCGGGCCTGACAGGGCAGATAGACGGAGAGAGGCTCGGGAGTCTGGAGCTTGCTAGAATATGACTCCATAAGACTTGGTATGCGAAGGGGCGCGAAAAATACCCGTGCTTACATACGCCCGTACTTACATGTGCAGCTGGGGCGTGGCAGGCTTGGTGGCGTTTTGGGTCGCGCCCTGCTTTTGCTTGATATGTTGACCGGTGGCCCCGTCCCGTACGATTAGGCTGAGGGTCTTGTTTCTCCCTTCTTTCTACTTCAGATTTGAGGTGTTTTGTCTGGTTGTTGCACGCGCGCAGGTCACGAAAGAGAAAAGATTTGCCAAGACCGACCGAAGCAACCATGACGAACTTTTTCGACTTGCCTACGGAGATCAGGCTGGATATCTACAAGAATGTGTTTGGGACGGGGAGGGTGGTCTTTTCTACCAGTCGATCGGATACGGATTCATTACTGCCGCGAGCGGCTACCCAACCGGTATCGTGTTGCCGAAGTTCGCAGCTCCTGGCGGTATGCAAGACCATATTGGAGGAAGCCAGGCCGATCCTGTACGCCGGCACGACCTTCCAGGTGGTGTCGCACGTCTTCGCGGGTAAACTGCCTGCGAACTTCTCGGATGGTGCGCTCATGGCGCCGTACGTGAGACATCTGGTGTGGCAGGTGGATTGCGACATGTTGAAGTGGATGTACCAAGAAGACCTTCAGATCCGCGACTCGGACCTGACGCAACTATCCAGTCTCGAGGTCCGGTGTCGAGCAGAATCATGGCGGGATTCCTTCCTGGGCGAGCACTGTGACCGTGATCGCTTCATCCAGGGCAGGGAGCAGGCCATCTCATATGCCCGCTTTCTGCAGGAGCGGATGGCGAACAAGCCTCAGTTGGTCGAGGACCGACGGTTACTGGGAAGAGGCTGTGTGATTCTGCGGCTGCAAAACCCAACGCCGGTGTTATCTGCCGATGTGAGTTCTCAGATCGTTGCTGAGCAGCTCATGGCCGCTGACACGGTCACCCAGGAACTTCTGCTCTGATTGACGCACTTTCCGATCAGATTATACCCCGAAAACGTCTGTACTGCTACGATTGGCGAGATATATATCATTGGACCAGGATGTCAATGGGATTCGGCGTTTGGAGAACGCGTCAGGGCACGGCTCTTTTGCTAGTATTTGGGGGTTGCCACGTGACCATTACCAATCCAGCCTAGCGTCTTGTCGGCGTTCATCGTCACAAGCTCCGAGCCGCATCTAATCGTTCCCCCCGCCTTTGCGCCTCTGAGCTTGTCTCTGTGGCACTGAACAACTGTTGCTGACTCCTTTCGACCAGCGCAAATGCCGCGAGTCACTCACCAATCACTTCTTGTCCCCCCCTAAGGAGCCACTTGGTGACTATCAACTGGTAAACTGACAACAGGACCATATCTCTCAGGTATCAGGTACTTCCCTGCTGTGCCTCAATTCTATCCAATTACCGCCATGCCGTATGCGTGCCGCTGATCCAACATCCACCCCCCTCAGCTGCCGATCTTCCTATCATATGTACCTTTTCCCCTCTTCTCGCAGCTTTGGCATGATGCCACTCAAACTCCCATTCCACTGATTGACATTCAGTCCCAGACAGGGTCAGCGGTTGCTTCCAACCTTGATGCACATAACTCGTCGCCTAGTGACCTGTCATGACCATCCATATCCCTACCCCGCAACCAGGAAGCTCCTCCTTTTGGTCAACCTTGCACCGATACGAGTACCTCTGTTCGTCATCGCCACAATTCCACTGATAATAGCACTGAACAACCATTAACTTTGCCCGGGTTCACGGTGCTCATCGTCATTCGGTTGCACGTCCTTCGTTCCTTTCCCCCCCAGCCTGGTGAACCGACTTGAGTTATCTGCTACAAACTCATGCCTTGTGCTCGCAGCATCACGACTGCATGATTGGTTGCAAACCACGTCTCTCTTTCGCCTATTGCGGGTCACACCTTCGCTGACCTTGTGCATCTGGGTCGTCTGGTGTAGTCTCGCCGCGTTTTAATGTCTAGCAGGCAATCCACTTCCGGCGCCGTGTGACCTTCCGACCACAGAACTCCTTCACTCGCACCTACCGCAGACACCTTTCTGCAACCAGCTTCCTTTCTGCATGACATTCTCACTACCGGTCTTGACCTCGCCAATGGCTGTGTCTACCCACATCGACTTCGTCTAGACTATCCATACCTCTTCACCATGTCGTGAGTTCTGGTTTCCATTATACATTTCTACCACCACCAGGTTGATCAATCTGAATGGTATAGCTCCCAAAACGACACGTCAGCTGACACGTCGCTAGAACCCCACCACCATCACACAAGCGACAGAAGTCCAATGCCTCGCCCACAAAGGACATAGCTGAAGTCGCCGCGGCACCCACAATCCTCAACACAGCACCACCACCGAGAACGCAAGTATCGCTGATTCCGCCTCCAAGAACGCCACCACCCAACCCACGCAAGCGTCGCGCGTCAACCAGTCCGAAACTCGATACACTTCCGCCCGGCACCACCCTTCCACGTCCAGAGCCTAGCTCCAGCGTCTCCATTCCTTCGTTGTTGAGTGAGGACAGTGGCAAGAAGCGAACAGGCAGAACAAATACTCCGTGGACGGCGACCGAAGAGCAAAGACTCAAGCAGATGCGAGATGTCGGCAACAGTTGGAGTGAGATTGCCAAGGTGAGATGTGCCTGTATGTTGCGGCAACGTTCTGATAACGGTGCAGGCATTTCCCACCAGAACTGAAGGGAGTGTGAAGAAGCATTGGTACAAGGTCTGTCAGAGTTGCCATAACTTGCATCGGAGCTCACGTGGGATTAGGACATGCACTACGCAGAGTTTGCAGAGGACGAGGTACATGCACTGTCACCACGAGTCTTTCACTCTATTGACCACAAGACCAGTCTGTTGCTCTCCGCGAAGCCATACGAGAATACGAAGCAAACAAATGGAAAGCGATTGGCGCCAAGCTTGGAAAACCAGCAAAGGTTCGTTCCTGACGTCTACACTCCCTGACACATACACACACGCGCGCGTTACTAACATCCATCACCAGGCTTGCGAACAATACGCCAAGGAGCATTTCAAGAACATCTGAGATACACATTGCATTCGGACCCACAGCACGACCAAAGCAAGGCGCTTGGTAATGGCGAAAGCGCTTCGCGACAGAATTCCTTTTGCATCATTGATACGGCAGTATAAGGAAAGCCATCTATTCGATGGCTACATTGTAACGGCAAAACATACCTTAACTTTTGATGGGCAGCAGTGAGTGAGACTGCACTTTACACGACAGAAAGAGGTTCACAGCTTTCTTTCCGATGTCTGGGAGAAGAAGAGCAGAGCAGGTCTCCCTGCGCGTTGAAAGTCACTGGCAGTAACTGTGGTTGCTGTCGTTGTTGTCATGCAAAGAAAGCAAGGCTACTGTGACCGGGGGACGGGGGCATACGAAAGGGAAGTCGCATAGTGATTGCGGGATGCGGGTACGGATGCGGATGCCGGGAATTGGGGGCATGTGGAGGGCTGTTTTCTACGCCTGCAACCTGCAACCTGCAACATCGGTGGGAATCTCCCTTTCCGGAGCCACGAAGCACTGCATTTTGCGCTGTAGCAGAAAGGGCGGAAAGGCGGAAGGGTGCAAAGTACCTTTGGTATTACCTGGCACTGGGGCGCCCTGGATACCTAGGTACCTCTCATTGAAGGTAACAAAAGCCCAGCCCAGCCCAGCCCAGCCGGCGATTAGCCGGGCAGACGCCCCCATGCGTAATGAATTCAAAGCAATGAACTTCTATGTCCACATCAGGTGCCTACAGTGCAGGTCTTTCTCTTCCAGCCAGCCTTACTCGTCCTTCGTCATTGGTGACACACGAACCCAGTCTGAACCACGAACCGCGTTTTGTACCACTCTGACGGCCCACGCACAGAATGATGTGGTGCTGTTGCTGTTTCTGTTGTCATCTCCTCGACCCCTCCTGCTTTGCCGCTCTTCTGCACTGTCCTGAAAATGAAATGATGTGTAATGCCCGCCCGCCCGCACGTACGTACGCACGGACTTCGACCCTGAGCTGCGTGCACGACCTCGTCGATCAACGGAACAGGGGAGTCCAAGCGCCTTGTGGGCTGGCTGGCTCCTTGGCGCCGTCTTCCTTGGCCGTTGTGCAGATACCCGCCGCGGTCAAAGGTGGACAATCAAATACCCAGTCTAGACCCCATGGGACGGTGCATGAACTGCTGTTCCTCCCCCGTGTGCCGCCCCGTAACGCTCTTGTATCCCCGAGGAGCTTCCGCACTTTCCGCTCGGCCACTCCCTGATCCGCGAGGTTGGTGGGTTACACAGAAAGCACGGTTCTGACATTTGGCTGCCGATTGGCGGTCGGTTCTTGGGTGCGGAAAGGTATGAGAGAGGGGGGGAGAGGCTGCGGAACTCTCACGCAGAGTAGCCGGTTGTAGTTGTACTGCTCGGCCGCGGGTGAGTCGTGGGGCATGCGTGACTGTACAGCAAGCAGTTTTGAATGACATTGGCCGTTGCACGAATGGCATGTGCGTGAAGGAGATGCGAGTACAGGAGCAGACCTCGCGGCGCTGTCGATCTTGCGCTCTGACCAAAAGTGCAGGAAGACCCCTTGCAACAAGGCGGCCGCTTTTGAGGGAATCGTGGTCGGGGTCGAGATCGAGGTCGGTGCGCTGGCCTTGTGGCTCAGGCTTCAGAAACTTGCGAGGTTCTCGAGCGCATTCATCGTATCAAGCGGACTTGGTTGGGTTAGACCTTCGACTGCACTGTACAGCAGGGGTGGCGATCCTGTGTATGAAGATGCTGATGCCTTGATGTAAGTATGTAGCCTACAAACTAAATGCAAGGTCAGGGTAATGGCAACTTCTTTCAGGTCAGATGGGTTCTGTCTCTGACCACGTGTCTACCACGACGTGCTCGGTAGCCCTCGAAGCGGTCAAAGAATGGGTAAAGCTTCGTCTTACCACATCTGTCGCTGTCGCCTGTCAACTGGTACTTTGAGAGAGGTCGGTGCGTGGCGTGTGATGGGTGGATGTGCTTCAGCGGCGTGTTGCCACATGGCATGACTCCTACCGCCCATGCCGCTGTCAAAGGTGTCAACAATCCGGCCTGGGCGATGACGCCTTACTCGAGGGACGTTCAGTCCGCACGTCGTTGTTCTACAATCGACGACTCTCAAACAGACAAGCGCAGAGATTGCTCCTCGATACCGGAGGCAGCTTACTGGCACGCCGGCGACGCTGGCTGGATGGACGTTATTGCAAGGCGTCGACCAGTGATTCGTCCATTATATAATAGGAGATACTGTTAGCTTGTGATGTACCGGTGCTCGTCTGTTCCTGCACTTTGCTGACGGGGTGGGTGCTGACTTTGGCGGTCCTTGCCTTCGTTCTCCGGACCGCGCACGTTCCCTCCCTTGAGTATCAGAGATTCAGACTCTCCTCCAGTAGATACGCAAGTCGATGATCCTATTTCAGACCCGCGCATCATTTGGCCGACTCTCAACATCGTCGACAAGTCTAGACAAGACCAGCACTCTTGGTCCGGCTCTCGAGCCAATGAATTACCCGCCTGCAACTGCTGCGCCACAAACGCCTGTGCAAGGATGTGGGGATCGCGAGCTCGCCCTGCATTCGAGCCACTTCTCTTTGACGCCGGTCAAGCCACAGCTTAGCTCCCACTGGAGCCACTGACGCAGCGGGTGCAGAAGATCGGCAGCCCGAGACCTCGCTGTTCCAAGGTTTTGGCCGTCTAGAACGCTTGACCATGCTCCTGTTTCGGCCCGTCACGCAGGGACTTGCAGTGTGTGCTTTTCTCTGTGGCCGTTGATAACGGAGTGAGCTTGGGCTTTAGGGGTTGTTGCACTGCCTCTCCACTACATGATGACATTGCTGGGGAGGTACCTCCGTCCCTGCAGCGGTGAGCACTGATATCAAAAAACAGGTCTGGACCCACGTCGCTCGTTTTCTTCTTCGACTTGCAATTGCGGCGTGTGCTTCACATGCGGGCTATTCACGACGTTATTGATACCGCTTGCTGAGCTCTCTGCCGCAAGTTGGACTCCTCCTACTACCCGATTTTGTTCCTCCACCGTCACGATGGCACGCATACCACTCTTCAAACGTTTGGTCATCATGATGATGAACATACTCTTCCCACCCATCGCAGTGGCTATGATCACCGGTGTCGGCATGGACACGCTGGTCAATAGCGTGCTGTTCCTCCTCGCCGTCATTCCGTCCCACATTCACGGTTTCTATATTTCATGGGTCTACTTCAACCGCAAACGCAAGGTTCGCAAGGGCATCTATCCCGGCGACAAAGCTAGCGGCATATCTAGCGACCGAGTCAACAACGGTGGAGCCACACGAAGGGAGATACAAAAGTTGAAAGAGGAGCGGGATTTTGGCAAAGTGGAAAAGAGCACGAACAGACTCTCCAGACCTGGTGTAAGTCGACAGCTCAGCAACCGAGTCGCAAATTGGGATGATGGATTTGACAAGGAGATGTTGAGCAGAACTAGCAGCATGAACCGACCGAGCACGCTGAGTCGGCACAATTCTGGAAGGAGTGGACGACGGCAAGAAAACGGCACTGTTCCTCGGTCCAGGAGCGAAAGCAGGACGAGGAGCCTGACCAGGCAGTTGTCCAACCGTCTGGAGGACCATATGGTGAGACGATTGACCGATCGGGATGACAGAAGGAGACGAAGGGACTATGACTACGACGACACGGGGAGCTATGGTGCGTCAAGCGAAGCATCGCCGGCTGCCATGGCCGAGGTTAGACGATGGCGGTAAAGCAGGGGGAAATGCCTTATGCAAGCCATTCAGTCGCATGATACCGGATTAATGCACTGCACATTGATTGTGGCTCATCTCTTGCATCTACTCCAGTCCGCCCTTGAAGTTCAGCCTCGGCGGCTTTGACCTCCACTCCACCCCACTCCACCCCCTTCCCTTCCTCCCTTGACGCAGACATAGCAACGCCACATTCCACACTCGCACCGCTGCCCACAGCAGCATGGCATTCTCTAATCAACGATTGATCCATCGTCTGCCCATGGCAACCACCTTCACTCATAAACCCGTGCCGTTCCGCGCTGTCAATGAATCCCTGGAGGACCATCTACTGATATTCAACGATTCATCACGAAGACTGTACAAAAACGAACCAATTTGCAATATTCATCTCGAGCTATCTATCCCGCCGTGCCCCTTGCAGGGACGACAAACTTCAGCCACAGCAATTCCGTTCTCACTCTCCTCGTGCTGAATTAACGCATCCATCACGCAGCAGAAATGCGCTCTCCCTCCTCTTTCCCCACCAATGGTGCAGAGGCCACAACACTGCTCCTCATTCTTCTGCAAGCTCTCCCTGCGGCCGCAATGACAACGTGGTCACCTTCTCCCCTAAAATTCCTGCTTCGCCACCCCTTCTCCCCCGTTTCCCCCAAGCCAACTCCTGATATTTCTGTAGAAACCCTCTCCCATCCCTGGGCGGTATTACCAGCTCAACCGCCAGCGCCCGCTAGGCTACCGAAACCGAAACCGATATCGATACCGGTCACAATACCGCTTTCTCAAGCAGACGCTCGTGTTGGAGTCGTCGATCCCGCAGTCGACGACGAGTTTTCACCATCGCTACCGCACCCCGAATCCCCATCTATCGAAGACTACGAGTCCCCGTTCGTACAGCCACCTGGCCCCGAAGCAGAGACAGGCACGGAGACGTCAACAGACGCTGCATCCGAGCCGTCCGCTACTGGAATCAGACTGATCGCGCCCCTCATCCGACCGGACTCGCCCGTCCAGCACCTTGCTCCCCAGTCTGATCCTTGCGAGGACGTGGTCGAGACAATACGATTCACTGAGACAACACCGACAACAGTCGCTGCATCCGACGAGTCAACAACACGTCCCGCGTTCTTCAACGACATGGACACGGACATGGACTTGAAGTGGGACGCTGATCAAGGCCGAGCGGATACCCCATCACAAGACCCTGCACCCGTCAGCATCGCCCCTGGTTCCGCAGAGACCCATCCCACCAGCCTGTCCGCCGCGGCCCTCGACGCCCTGCGCGCCAACGCCACCTACCTCGTCCCCGCAACCGCCTTCGAGTGGTCTGTGTTTGGCCTGAGTTTCTGGCTCACGCTCTGCGCCGTGCTGGGCATCTGGCTGCGGAGTCGTCGGCAGGGCGGGAGGCTGAGGAGAGGCCGGAAGGCGTGGCAGAGGAGGCTGAGGGCTGTGGTGGTTCAGCATCATGGCGACGAGGAGGCTGCTGTTGGTGCTGAAAGAGGAGCGGCTGGAGGAGACGGTGCGGACGGCGTGAGGGTGTTGACTGAGGGACAAGGTGTCTGGGTCAACATGGGCAGGGGACGCATGGAATGGGTGACCCTGCAGGGAGATGTGGTCGTTGGGTGGGATGGGGAGCCAAAGGAGGGGTATGGGCAGGTCTGATTGCTCCAAAGAGCGGGATCATGGACTGGAAGAGGTTGTGTGGTATTATTGTACGGTTACACCAGGGGAGAGATCAGTGGAAGGGGTCAGCAACAAAGAGGCGCCTGTCTGTTTCGTGCGGAGTTCTCGGCAGAAGAGATGGAAATTGCATCATTTTTTGACAGACTGGACGGACTAACGACAATACGATCGGAAATTTCGAGGTCTCAAAATCACGATATAGAAATGATACATAGATGGCTCACGTGCCACACGCCATGCCATGTAATGAGTAAGACGCTGTGGAATACAAGAAAAGCTGCTGCTGTTTCCAGCAATCATAATCCTCAGGTCGTGGCAGATATGAGTTTTTGACAGCACTGCCCAGGCAGACCGCTCAGATACCTACCTCCTTTTCTGTATGGACCTGCCTCTCACCCCGAACTCTCCCTCAGATCCGTCAACAGCTTATTCACCGTCCCAGACATGCCCGTGTCCGTGATATCAGCGATCCACTGCGCCCAGTCCAGGTCATCAGGCTCATCCTGATGCGAGGCTGAGCTCGCCGCCGCAGGCTGCTCGTCCCGGCCCTGCTCCACCAGCATGGTCATCGTACGATTGGCGAGCGCCTCGAAGATATCTCGATACGGCGCGACGCCGTGCCACCGCTCCGCCATCGCCACCAGCAGCATCGTGCAGTCCATGCACGTGCTGCTGACCTGATCGTTGCGGATCCTGGTTCTGACTGTCGAGGATGTCCACAGGCAGTGCAGGTACGTCAGACCGGCCAGGAAGAGGAAATGCAGCGCTTGCCAGGTGTAGCCCACGGAACGACCGATGAATTGGCGGCGGTAGCGGCGGCAGACGTTCGCGGCGGCGGTGGCGCACTCCAGCAAGATGGCGTCGGGCACGTTGCCGGAACCGTCGGCGAGCTTCATGCGGTAGAGGAGGAGTATCGAGAAGCTGTAGTTGGTCGAGAACCAGTCCTCGCAGCCGAAGAGCACCAGGGCGTCGGTGCCTTGAGCGGGGACGGGTGGTCGTGTGTTGAACCAAGTTTCGATTTCGGCTCGGAGCTCTTCTAGTCGCGGTTCGGGGGCTGGGAACCGTATTGCCATGTCTGAGAACAGTTCGGTGTGGATTCTCGCCCAGAGGTATCGACTGTGAAAGACGTGTATTGCGACCGACATGGTCGTTGGCGGCTCGTGGCAGGAGGATCTTGGTGGCTTGAGGAGGCCGTTCTCGCTGATGTATTCGTCGTCGAGGTCGAGTGGGTACTGTCAGCCATACAGGTTAGCACGCCTGTAGAGGAAAAGTAGGAGACATTGAGCTACCTCGGCATTGATTTCGTGGACAGGAACGCCCAGCGGTCTTCCTAGTGTGGTGGACTGGGAGCAGTCGATCGTAAATGCGGTCCAAAACGCACGACGCTGCAGTTGCAACCGGACGGGACTGCTAGTGGCACCATGTCGACTCGCGGTACGGTGATAGCCAAGATCGATACATTGTCGCAATGCTAACCCGGAGAGCTTCCTTTGAAAGACTTAGCACCTGTCGTCCGACGGTATCCTTTCAACTTGCCAGATTGATGGGCCGGTAGCTGCTCTCAGTGAGTAGACTGCACAGCATAATAGTGCCTGTATGGACTCGAGGTTGTCAAGGGGGAGGACGTGGTCAATATACAGCTGAGCGGACGCGAACAGACGCTGAAACGTTAGTAGGTCTTGCTTTCACGGAACAAGGAACAGCCACCTGTGCGTTATGACCGCTTTGCGGTAGTAGAATGGCGCCAATGGCGTACACCTGTGGGATGTCAGTCAAGGCCGATCAAGTTGCTTTACGTGCCTACCGCATAAAGGAAGAACAGCGGCAGGTAGTCAGAGGAACTTATTTGCTTGCCAGGACTTAGCATGTCGTTTTCCCACTCTCTGAATGTTGGTTCATATAGAAAAGGATACTGCTGTTGTATCGAACGAAAGTATGCATTACTTAATGCGACGGCCGATTCATACTCTGGAAGTAGACATGCAATCTGCTGCGAAGTCTCTTCGACTTGCGCTGCTGTGTTGTCGTTATGCTTGACAGGAGCAGCTTTCAACAGCGATGAGCTGATGATCCTTGAGAAAGAGAAGGCAGAACTTGGTCCCAGGTATCGAGGTTCGAGACCTCCAGCATTGAGTCCCAAGGTGGCCACCCTTGAAGCGAAGGTATCACTGGCGATGAGATCGTCTCCGGTCTGGAGCCGTTGCGAATGCTGAGGAGACACTTCACTAGCGGCTAGAGGGGAGCTCTGCGCGCTGGGTCGTTGTTGAGCCAGAGCATCTTCAAGCTGAGCGACGCGATGCTCTAAGGCGTCTATGTAGTTACGTGGCTGTTGCCTTTTGGTGATAGGATCCTCCACCAGACAGTCTACCACACGATTAGACTTGTCTGAAAGGCATCAGCGGAGTCTTCTGACCGGTCCCAAACCGTTGACAATTCTTGCATGATGGTGTTTTGTCATCGCACTGATATTCTTATCAGCCAGCCAGACTTCGCTGTGATCGTCACTGTAATAAGCTTACCCTCAGCTTCTTCTCCTTGCACTTACTACAGGCAAGTAAAGTACGTGGTCCGACTCGAATCCGTCGAGCTTGCTTACGGGGCGAGTCCGGCATCGTCCATGGTACAAGCTCGACCAGAATGCCGTACCAGATTGAAAGGAATGATAAGATGGGGTTGCAGTCTCTAAGTAACGCTGATTTAGAGCCATGTCCAGGGGTGCGGGGGTGAGCGCCAGGGGTACATTGGGGGCCTGCGGGCGCAAAGGTTACACCAAAAAGAATGGCACCTGCTTATATCTTCACATTTTCTCGTGATACAAATGAACAAATTCTATCTGGGAGTCTGATCGATAAACCCAGAGCTAGTACTAAATAACGTGCGTGGTGGTCATTCTCGTCCGTGGCCTGCAGGACCTCACTAGCTACTTTCTGTTCTACGCCGCGCGTGTAGTGGCAGCAGATGGAGTCTTGCTTTCACCATGCAGGTTCTGGGTAGCTTCTTCGCGCCATTCAACCTCAGATCTAGTATCTTCGTCAGCGAACGTCCCTATGGATCAGCTGAGAAGAACTTACGATAGATCATGCTTGTGTCCATCCAGATTCCCAACTTCACCTCGGACGAGTGATCGTTTGGATCGCTTGTACGCATTGAACCACGGTCCCTTGAAGACCTCCTCAATTTCTTCAACGCTGAGACCTGCAACTTCCGGGACGACCAGGAAGACATAAACGATGGCGATGAAACACCATCCTGCGAAGAAAATGAATGCTCCCCAATTGTCCGTGTTCTTCAAGAGAGACGGGATACTGAACTTCACAGCATAGATGAACAACCAGTGAAACGTTTGGCTGAGGGCACCTCCAAATGAACGGATTCGGTTTGGCCAGAGTTCACCGCCAAAGACATATGGTAGTGTTAGTAGTCCTGTTGGTGAAATCAGCCAAATTCAAGCATCATAAGCGATGTCAGCTTACCGACTGAATAGCCGAATGCATGGACAAATAACATTCCCACAGCGGCTTCTGACGCGGTTTTGGACATTGTTTGGACTTGCTGGTACTTAATAAAGACACCAATGTATATGTCTGAAACCATTTGCAGGAAAGCACCGATGAAAAGTGAGTTTCTCCGGCCCAGCGCATCGATGAAAAGAAAAGACGCAATCAAGCTAAACCAAAATTTCGAGAAGCCGTACATGCCGCTGAGGAACATGTTTCTCGTTGTACCGCCGCCAGGACTGATGATCTGCATATACGGCACAAAATAAGACGTAATCGAGTTGGCGCCAGACAGTTGTGCAAGAGCATACGACATTAGTGTCTGCTGCACACGACGGAGATTTGATCGTTTGGTAAAGGTCTCTTTGACGAGCTCCAGCAGTGTTGGCTTCTCAGATCCACCAACTAAGCTGATGGATGCCTCGATGTCGCGAATCTCGCCTTGCACCCTGGGATGGTCAAGCGGTAGCCCTCGCAGCTTGGAAAGAGTGTCTTCTGCTTCTTTGCGACGTTCGGCGATCATCAGCCACCTAGGCGACTCGCAGACGAAGAAGCTGCAGATCACACAGAGTGCCATGAAGATACAAGGTGCGAAGAAGACGATCTGATACTGTAGCCGGCTGATGGGTACATGCAAGTATACACCCAACGTGCAGAAATTGGCGGTGAAGAGTGAAATGCCCATGGCGACCACGAACCAGGACGTGAGTAGGCCGCGAATCTCAGTTGGAGCGATTTCGGCAAGGGACATCGGGCCAGAAACCGACAGACCGCCAATGCCCATACCAGAGATGATTCGGGAGGCCCATAGTCCAGATATACCGGGAGTGGAAATGGCTGTTAGCTGCCCAATGAGCCAGATGAAGAGATACACTCGGTAAGACCACAGACGGCCAACATGGTCATTGATGAAGAACGACAGCGCAGATCCGATGGCATATCCGATATAGACGAGCGAGACGAAGTTCCTGATTTGACCTGGATTGCTTCCGGAGCTGATGTTGAAATGATGCTGGAAGCCCGGTAGAGAAGGCACAACAGCCCCAGCTCCTTGGTCCCAAGCTGAGTCTACTGTTAGGGTCTTCCACTTCTGAGGCAAGGGAACGGCACTTACTCATGGGAATCGCCGAGGAAGCAAATATCAATGATGAAGCGAATAGCGAGCCATTACATACAACAGAACGAGGGGCATTGCGAATAACCCGAACGTATGCGGCCAGCGCCAGGTTAGACCAAGTGCGCTTTACAGACATGATTCTCGTTGTGGGGAATAGTCAGTGAGGTCTGGAGTGGTCGACTGGGGAAGTATTTATGTTTTCGCTGAGTCTGGCCCAGCCAGCGCTACCCTGAGCCCAAGCATCGTCAACTTGCCGTTCCCGTCAAAGATAGATAGTGGTCAGGATGAACTTGGGCGCTCGTTCTCGCCCGAGGGCCGTTGAAGTCTCGCCGCCAAGAAGCAGCTTCGAGATAGGCACCGGGAGAATACGAGCAGCCAATAGAATTAGAGTCAGCGGCGACAATTCCTGGATCGGCGCCATCAGACTGTCGGCAGAATACGAGGACCCAATCGGCGCATGATCCCGCCAGGATCTGGGGTTGATCAAGTACCCGTACATGACTGGAACTGCGGAGCAGGTCGGTCTGTATAAAAAGAGTGCTCGCGCTGCGAAGAGATGCATAAAGTCACAGACGACTTACAGTCTTCATCATGGTATCACACGAGTCTAAAATCATCATCGTTGGGGGTGGCGTCTTTGGGCTAAGTACCGCACTTTGGCTAGCTCGCGATGGCTACAAAGATATCACTATCTTTGACAGATGCCAATTCGATAAGAACTTCTACAGTCCATCGAATGGCTGCGATGGTGCTTCCGCAGATCTGAACAAGATCTTTCGCATGTCATATGGCGACAAGGTAGAGTAAGCTTACCGCGATGGTTCCTGGTACAGACGCTGATATCCAGATGCTAGTTACCAGAATCTCGCTATTGAAGCACGAGAGATATGGAATTCATGGAACCAGGAAATTGCCAGCAGTTCTCCAGCCGATCTTCCTGCAGGAGTCACGACGGACGATAAACTTCTGCTTAACTGCGGATGCTACTATGTTGCTGATGGGAAAGAGATGAGAGGCTATTACGCTGACAGCCTAAGCTCCATTGGCAAAACAGCACCAGAACTTCGGAAGAGGCAGTTCATCAAGGTACAGGATATGGACCATCCAGTAGTATTGCTTCTAAGTTGACCTTCTACAGGGCAACGAAGAAGACGCCCGGAAAATTCACGAGCTGGGCGGCAACTGGGCCAAGAAGTATCATGTCATTGACAAAATCAACGGAGGAGATCTAAACGGCTTCCTTGACACCAACGCAGGTGTTACGATTGCAGATAAGGTGAGATACGGGCCGGTCATCCAGACACCACCGAGATTCTAACACAAGACGTGTATAGGCATGCACATACGCACGCTTTCTCTGCGAGAAGGCAGGCGTCAAGTTCGTCCTTGGAGATCCTCAAGGCAAACTCAAGCGTCTCATCTCCACGTCAGAAGGCTCTAAGAAGCGTGTTTCCGGGATCGAGACTCATGACAACAAAGTCCACGATGCCGACTTCGTGATCGTTGCAGGTAAGTGTCCCTCCGTTCCATCGCAGGATCCCTACTAATACATGGCAGCCGGTGGCTGGACAGCATCCATCCTCCCAGAAGCCCACCGCACAGTCGAGACCACGGCTGGCACGCTGATGTTCATCGACATCCCACCCTCCCGGCAGGACCTATGGCAGAAATTCCACCCCGACAACTACCCTGTCTGGCACTACCGCCGCGGCGACGGCGAGAGCTACTACCAGGGCGGCAGCTTCCCCATCTCCAAGACCGGCCGCCTCAAGTTCGGCTTCCGCGGCCGCAAGTTCACCAATTTCCAGGACCACCCCACCCAGCGAGGCTTGCGGGTCTCGACGCCGCGCACCAAGTACACTAAGGAAAATCCGATCAAGTCGGTGCCGCTGTACGGCCTGGCGAAGATGAAGGAGGTCATCTACCAAGCGCTGCCGGAGCTGCGGGAGTTCGAGTTCACTGACAGCCGGCTGTGCTGGTACACCGACAGCATCGACAATGAGTATGTGATTGACTATGTCCCTGGATATGCGGACTCGTTGTTCATCTGCACCGGTGGATCTGGGCATGCGTTCAAGTTCCTGCCGATTCTAGGTCGGCATGTGAAGAATCAGATTGAACGGGTCGAGGACCAGTTTACGCAGGTGTGGAAGTGGCGCACTGTGGTCGAAGGTCAGGCGAACAATGGTCTGGAGGAAGGGGAGGATGGGCCGAGGGTCTTGGAGCGTATTCAACTGGCGGAACGTAAGTCTACTCCTGCGGTGATCTGCCATGATACGTGCTAACATGCTGGCCTAGCCCATGATTTCAACTTCGACTCGGTTCGCGCCCGGGTGGACAAAGACCTGGCTCAGACTTCCGACAAGACCGCAGCCATCGCCAGTACGACTGAACTGTCAGCACAAAGAAGCGAGCCAATGTCGGTCAAGTGATGGTCAATTGCGTTAGTAGTCTGCTTCGATAATGAAGGTACGCTGTGCGCAATAAATTGTCTGCTGTATCTCTGCTTCTGTAAAGCCTTTACTCTCATTTGATGGCAAGATCGTACTCATACAGCATGATACACCCGCTTCATCAGATTCCTAGTCCGCAACAGCACTCTGCTTTGACCATGATCACCAGTATAACCATGCCGCCTTGTCTAAACAGGTACTGTAGGAACAAGTTCAGATACCTGCAGTGCAGATCTACTGTAGAAGATGCCGCTAGAGGCTGTATGTGCAAGCCACTGACGTAGACGTATATAAAAAGTTGGGGGCTTAGAAACAAGGCTGAGGGGGGCTGTGTTGAGCGGTCCATACTGCCGTATATAGCAATGCTCAACCCCACACTAGACGACGTGCAGGCCTGCTCCTATACTTAAGCAACAGCGACGACCAGCAACGCTATTGAGACATCAGAAAAACCATCGGTAGACTCTCACAACAAGCAACAACCTACAAACTTCAAACAATAAACAATAAACAATAAACATGGCGAATTCACTAGCATCAAACGGCCACGGCAGCCGCACCCTCGAAGTACGCTATCACAACTGGAGCATGAACATGGACGTCATCGACCTCGCAACATCCCAGCAACTTTACACGCTCCACGGCGGCTCGCTCGGCGGCACATTCACGTGCGTCAACAATGCCAACGTCGTCATCGGCACGGGTCAAACGTCGCTGATGCGCTCGAACGTTACCGTCAGCATGACGGGCGCCGCTGGTGGCATCGCGGGCACTTTTCAGACACACACCGGCAAGCTGCTCGGCGGATCTCCCAAGTTCAACTCACCAGCGTTCGGTGGTCAGCAGATGACGTGGAAGAACAAGGCCATGTCATCGAAGATCATCTATACGCTGCTGGATGAGAATGGGATTGCGCTAGCGCGCTTTGAGAGCGCGGGCATGAAGTTCAAGAAGGTTGGCAAGTTGGAGATTGTAGATGCGGTCACGGATCAGGCGCAGGTGGATGAGATCGTTGTTACGGTGCTGACGCTGTTGTACCGGAAACTAACCGAGATGAATTCGACGGTTGTGGTCTGATGTCGTGGTTCTCGGACTGGCTCGCAGCGCACATCACAGCGTCTGCTTCCCCCTCGTCTCAATCGGCAACAACACCATCGCGATGAAAGCCGACAGCATTAACCCTCCCGAAACATAGATGGGTACTTTCGGATTCTCAAGCGCGCCATAAATACCGATCAGAGGGGCGCACAAGCCAGCGATTCGGTTGAAGCAGCTGGCAATGCCCGTACCAGTTCCGCGGTTTGGCGCAGGGAACGTCTCGGGGGTATAGGCTATGGAAGTCAGTCAGGCTGAAGAGGATAGGGGTGGTTGAGTGGGGCGTACCGTAAAGCACGCCGTACATGACGTTCTGGAACAGCGCAACCAGGCAGGAGAATGCGAGTTGGAAGCTCCCGTTGGCGGATTCGGTGAACAAGAAGAGGAAGATGCCGGTCAAGAGCGTCGCAATTGCCATGGTGCCTTTGCGTCCGACGTACTTGATGTCGACCGTCAAGCAAGCGATAATGCTTCCAGGGCAACCGACAATGGAGGTGATGGCATAATCGCGATAAGTCGTACTGACAGACTTGCTCTCGCCACCTGACTCGGAGAGGTATTGAGGCAGAAAAGCGTTGAACAGCGGGTATCCCATGCCAATGGCCGTCCAAATAAACCACAAGAGTCCTGTGTTAATTCCAAGACGTTTGTAGCCAAAGAGTGGCTTGATACGCTGGGTAGAAAACTTCTCGGCCTGGCGCATGATGACCTCCTTCGCAGTCAAGCCTTGCTTCTCGCCCCCCTGGGACTTGCCCCCTATCTCGTCCAGGATATCCTCAGAGAGCCAGGTTTTGCAGCCATTGTGGTACGCAATGCCGTACACAGCAGCGACGGCTTCCCTTTGGCGGCCCTTGCTCAACAGGAACTTGGGGCTCTCGAAGAGGTGGAACAGGAAGAATCGGCAGATGAACATAAAGAAAGTGAAGGCTCCCATGGTGTAGTTCAGGTATCGCCATCCCATGTTGCTGTCTTTGGTGCAGCAAGCGGCACCAGCGTCAACAGAGCTGCAAGAGGGAAGTGGCGAGCCGGAGCCATCGGTGCAGCTGTAGTTCGTGAGGAATCCCCAAGCGATGAGTGACCCTAGAAGCTGACCAAAAGGCCACCAGACGGAGAGTAGAGTAAGGAGGTTGCCGTTGGCGAAAGGGAGGAATTCGAGGAAAAGTGCCCCATCGACTGGAAGGTTACCCCTGGAAGATGTGAGCAAGCCTGCATTTGTCCAGGGAGAACGTTCGCGCGGAAGACGGAAGGAACGCAGCAGAGATTGATTCTCAGATTCCCGGAAGGGGGTCTCCTATTCGTCTCAAAGCCCAACAGGATAATCGACTTACCCAACGCCGCATCCCTGAGATGAGGTTAGTGAAGGTTGCTTGTCAGGGGTGAAAGAACCTACTAAGGCAGCATACAGTGCACAAGCCTGAACCCAAGTGCTTGTGCCACCAACAGCTGTTCCAAAAACCGCCGTGATAAAGAGAGTCAGATTAAACGCAGGTCTCCGGCCGATCACATCCGAAATGGTTCCCCAGAAGCTTGCACCAAGACAAAGGCCGAGAAACAAAGAAAGCGTGGTGAAACGCACGTTAGTCTCAGAGACACCATACTCCGCCGTGAAGGATGGCAGTGTTAACGCTACACCTTGCAACCAAAGGTTGTCGGCCAACCAACCGAACCCCGCAAGAGAGAATAATTCCCACTGGTATCTTCCCATGGGTTAGTCCCAAGGCAAGCAGATAAGGCAAGAGTGGGAACGGCAAAGAACATGTGCAACGCACCGGCCCATCCCAATATCCTGAATGGCTTTGTTGATGACCTTTGACTTGCGATCGTAAGCGGAATCATGACCGGACGCGGCAATGTCGGCCTCGACCTCTTCACGAAGTTGCTGAACGGTAAATTGCCCACCGATGGTGTTGTCAGAGGACGTAGATCTACCTTTTTCGAGCGTGTTGGCCTCGGCCGCGCCGACTTTGGTCTGCTCAGACTCGGGTAGGGACGCACGTCGAATGGACTGGCGGCGTTGGTTCTCGGCTACGACGCTGGGGTGGCGCGCGGGCGCTTGGTCCAAGGGAACGAGTACCAGGTCTTTGAAGTGTTCGACATCGTATTTTTTGAAGGGGTTTAAGAACGGCATTTTGACGGTCAGCGTGTTCACTGGCGATTCACCTGTTGCTGTGGGCTAAGGTCATTTGTCGCTGCTTTTGTCGCTGTGGTTGTTGCTCTCGCTGTTGCTGTGGGCGCGTATCGAGTCAAGTCGCAAACTTATCGGCAGCAAACCTGAAGATACCAGAGTGACTTGCCAACAAAGCTGAGTTCTATTGACGTTGCAGCGTCAGGCTGATGCTGTCGCTGGAATCAAGGACGGGATAGGTGGCTTTGGAAGACTCAGCGATACCAGGAAGGAGGTAATGTGAGGGACAGGACCCGAGTGCGGAAGCAAGAACGCTGCTAGACATATAAGGACGATCACTCGGTTGGTTCGGAGATGCGAAGACCGCGTGTCACGGGAGGTTGACAGGCTGCCAACGTTCTTGCAAGCACTGTAGGAGGGGCGGGTCGTAGGTGGACCTGCGCAAGACGCAGTTGCTTCCTTGGCATCGTGGGCGGTATGGAGGGTGACCAGATACTCCGTATCGATCGAAAAAAACAGTGCTTGCCAGAGACCCGCACGGGACCAATCGCAGGAGTGTTTTGGCAAAGTATGGGAGACGACTGGGGGCCAACTCACTTTGACATCATAGATACAGGCATCTTTGTGCGCTGTTGCAAGCAAGGCTGACGCTTCTCCGTTGCTGTTTGTGTCGGAACGGTACCAACCTTTATGCAATGCATTAAGGCCGCCTGAAGGATGCACCTCCCTGAAGGACTACTTGTGAAAGTCGATCACTAACAGATCTCAACGGCACAAAGTGTCGACGTCGGTGCGCTTGACATCATACCCCCGCGATACGCATGCCAAGCAATGCCACCACAACCAGGCGAAAGGTCAAGCCGAACTAAGGCTAGCTTCCCGCCTGATTATCGTCCGTTCACGCCCTACACGACGAGCTGCAACACATCTGAGATCGCCTGCTGCCGATGGTGCCGCTCTATAGGACTAAGAAGGCATATGCAGCGCTGGTCAAGAAGATGCAGCTGATCGCGTGGGGACTTGTACATATGTGTGGGGATGCCATTTGTTATGCCAACGCCTTGCAACCTGCAAGATGCTAGGGTCTTCGAACGAGCCAACACTGCTACAGGTTCATGCCATCCCGAGGCTCGCTCTGGAAAACCCGAAGTCTCACATCAACAGCCCCTGATACGAGAGATATCACAATACACCGCACGTTCTCTCACCGACTCTAGGCCTGTTGTCGTTGGTGTCGAATCCTTCGTTACCTCTCGTCTTCACTTCAGTTTCGAGCCTTAAAAAAGGCTTGACTCACCATAAAAAAAGGCTTGAGCGCCACCAGCGGCCGCCACCGCACATCCACCGCAAACATCCCCGTCAAGCCCCGGGTTTCCCAGCGCACTGCACTGCATGTATGTGCCTCGGTACTTCTATAAGCATACCGCAAGTAAGCGACAATAACAGCAGACTGGCCAGTTCGCCAACCTAACGTGCAAATTTCACGAATTCACAACCTGAGAACGGCCCACTAACGTCCAACTGGTGTATTGGCTATTTTCATTGGTCTTCATTTTCATTACGCTGACGCTGGGTATGGTGTGTATTTGATGGTCTTTGCTCTGCAACAACAAGCATTGCATTAGCGGAGAGCAACTCCTCTCTATATGGATCGCCTAGAAAATGTCTTCATTTCTCCTCCGCGTCCACAAAGACATCCACTTCGCTCGTTCCCGTGTCTGTTCGCTGCAGGGGGCTCCTGGGCTGCATAGCCGGGTTGGACATATTGAGGCTCGACACCTTGTTCGTTGTATCATGCACCTCATCGTCAAAATCGAGAAGGTTGCCTCCTGCTGCCGCTTTGGCGTTTCCAGTCGGCGCTTGCGTGACCGTGGATTGGTGAACCGGTTGTGTCTGTTGAGGGTCAGATGTTGGGTGAAGCAGGTTGTGCTGCTCGGTCGCGCCCTTGTTATGAGACTGAGCATCAACCTTAGGCTCAGGAGGAGCGGTGCTCGCGGGCCGAGAATCGAAATCAATGAGGTTCGATGTCGCCTGGTGGGCTGCAGAGGTTCCCGTTGAAGTTGTGCTCTCCTTTCCTGAAGTCGTCTCGTTGGGAGCCTTGACCGACCCTTGACCGGCACCCGATCCCGGAAGAATAGGTGCGATGGCCAGAATCTGCTCTGTGCATTTCTTCGGATCCGATGTATCGCTGTGTCTTGGTCAGCCACTGCCTTCCACAACCTCCAGCACACTTACAACTCGGCATTGATGATCCATTCCAGGTCCTCGCTACCCCCTTCAGATTCTCCAGATCCAGGACGAACGGGTCGAAATAGCTTCGGAGCCCACTGCTCGCCCTTTTCTTCCCGCTGACGCGCCTCCTCTCGTTGCCGGTCTTCGATTTTGGCTTTTTCATCCGTGGCTTTGACGTGGTCCTTGACATGCACAGCTTTCACGGTGGGTAGCCACAGTCTTTGTGACTCGCGCTCGCTTTGCTCTTCGATTGGCCGTGTTAGAGGAGGCGTATGCTTGGCATGCGTTGCATCAAAAAGCGGTTTCTTCTGTCCTGTAGTCAAGTCTTTGATGAACATTTCACCGGTCCATAGACCGGACAGCTCATAGAGTTGCTCGCCAGTCTGTTCGTTCTTTATAATGCCTCCAATGGCGTTGTATGTACCCGCCACCCAACCTTTGGTCTTGAACTCGAGATCGGCTGAAAGTCCGGTTGCGGGACACCGTACGTAGGAGTGGTCGCCGAGCTCGTACTTCATTTTGCCGAACAAGATACCACGGGCGTACATGTTCGGTTGCGTGATGATGCTGCTCTTGTCAATTAAAGCTCACGCACACCATGACAGACCTTACTATCTTTCATTCTGCCGGTTGAGGAATGTGAGGTATGAGATACCCTCCATCAGACTGGCGGCAGAGTTGCCGAGAAATTTGCTTCGAGGCCGCAGCGTGCCATCCACCCTGATGTGGTGCTCGGGTGCCATAAAGAAGTAGGACGACTTGGGAGGGTGGTGGGACGTCTGCTCGGAAATGTAGTAGCCCTTCGTTCCATCCTTGTACTCCCACCAGCAGGTGAAGGTCTCTCCGAGAATAGGATTCAGCGGCTTTTTCACCCCACTTCACCGTCATGTTAGCAAGTAAGGTCTTTGGAGGGGTTGTTGACTCACGGAGGCTTGATGTGCCAGCCGCTTAGATAAAACTTGATAACCGACACAAATCGCTGGACCGGGTCATCGATTTCTGGCATAGGCAGCAGGGTTTCGGGATGTGCCATGAAACTGCGGCTTGTCAGCTGTCGAGACCACTTCCGTTCCTTGAACCGTCACACACTTGGTTATCCGCTCGAGCATGGATCTTTCTTCCAGAATGAATGTCGGCAGCGTGATCCGCGACAGATCCGCGCCGGGTCGTAGTTGGGCGATAATATGAGAGAGCACTTCACGACATCAGCTACCAACGCCTATGCCAGGATTGCGGGGTAGTTACCATTGTTCTGCTCCGGTTCAACGACCGTCTCTTCTTGATCGGCATCGCGTGTCTCTTCAGTCGATGACCTATTACCTGTAATGTTATTGAGCATATGGCTGTGCCTGTGCGAGGTTTTCCTCACTTTTCAAAGACTCGCTCCGTGGGCGCAGGGCGGAACCGAGATGGTGTCTCATCTTGGAATATGGCAACCCCTCATAGAAGACCGCCAACGGGGAGCAGCAGGCGATGCCGGTGAGAGTATAGCAGGCTAGGCGTTGACGCTTGCGTGGTACGCTGCGATTAGGATGCAGGAAAAGGGCGGATGTCGTGGAGGAATCAGGCAGCGGAGCTGTGGGGAGGCAGCTGTCGGAGATTTAGGACCCAGTCGTGCCGAGCGTCCATTCAGTATTCATACACCAGTTATGATCAGACTGGCGTTTGCTGGGGAGGAGTAGGTATCACAAGGCGCGGCTGAGAAGATGAGAAACGGGAGGATGTCAGCTGTCGTCGAAGGAGAGTTGGACGAAATGGAGAAACGCAGATCTCACGGGCGAGCCAACTCAGACAAGGGCGGTCCGCAGTCTGGTGGTCCCCGAGCTTGTGCTTCCTTCTGGGCAGTCTTTCATGCTCCCAATTCCATCATGGCCTGCATAATAGTCAGTGCCCAAGCAGTGCCCATGTTCTCGTCGCGCATCTATGACTGGACAGAGCCTGCGGATGAAGCTGGGATGACGTCAATTTGGCGGGGCTTCTCTGCCAATTTTGGGCGTTGATGAAAGTCGTTCTTCGCGTAGGAAGCGACAAGGTACTTCGTATATCCAGTCTCTCACGTTCGTTTCATGCTACTGCGAATACAGCTGGAAAGAGATATCGTCTATGCGGACGTGACCGATCTTTGGGCCTCAACACGTCGCGTCGCGCTAACAGTGCCCTGTCCGCTAAACATATGCCCGATCCGCTGAAGTCTCTCATGGTCACCAGCGGTAGTATCCCGCAAGCCTACCAGCAACCCATCGTATGTGAAGTCGCTCGTCATTGGCGATCCATCTCACGAGGCCTCGATACCATGGCACATCCTGGGCTCACTGCTGCTTCTTCGCTGCCCAATAGGTATATACATTTGCATTCTTCCCGTGTGATTTTCTATCACGAACTCTTTCATGAATAGCAGCCGTCGATGCGGCGAACGCCAGCTCTGATGCCTGATCCTGTTCAAACGCCTGAGTCGCAATGCTGTAGATCTAGTCTAAGTTTAGCTGTGCCTTATGCATAACTCCTTGCTGATACGCAAGGTTCACACCCCGAACTCCCGTGTCGCCTCTATTCCGTAACCGTGGCCGATATTGGGCGGTCACCTCCGGTGATCTTCTTCACGAACGCCGATGAGGGCTTGTAAAGCATGACATGGAAATGTTCTATGACTGTTAGTCATTGTCGGTGGTTACTTTCGAGGTGGCTGCAATATCCTACCGAGTGCGTGTATACTCTTCAAGGAGGACCAATTCTTGAACCAAATGAGCTGGTCCCTGGCTATGCCGTCTTCTCCGCAAAACGTCCTGACCACGAATTCTTCGATCTCCTGTCTAGCCTTGGATGTCAGATCGTCGGTAGCAGGGTCGTCCTCTAGATTGAACTTCGTCCAGACCACGAGATGCACAATATCCGGATCAACTCCGTACGGCCAGTCGTTGTACAGAATCTTGTAGTCGGCGGGATTCGAGAAGGGTGGATCTGCCGAAGGAGTGGCGCTTGCCCAATGCAGGCGGTGCTGTTGCACAAACGCCATGACTGAGCCGTGTTGCTTCTTGAGATCGTGCATAAACTTGAGGTAGCGTCGCAAAGCTGTTGGAGACCGCTGGAATAGATCGATACGGTTGATGTTGATTAAAGCCTTGGCCTCGTCCCAAGTCGTCTGTACGTAGTCTCCATCGTACGACGATAAGACCCGCTTGCTCTTCTCTGGCAGCCCTTGAAGAAATGTCGGGCACTCCTCAGTCCATCGCTCGCGCGGCACGTTGAAGTTCCAGTATTTGGCTGACAGCTCCTCCGCAGGCATAGGCGAGCTCTCGCGTGTCGAATGCACGGAATGAGGCATAGCTCTATGTGAAAGAAAGCGAAATCTGCGGCCGGTCGCGATCTGGGACCTGGTTGGAAGAAAGATCAGCAGGCGCGACACCAGCAATCCCGTTTTTAATGGAACCTGCCATAACATGGCAGCGGTGAAGACGCGAGCAAACAAAGCCCCGGTACAAGAGGTCGGCGCTGAGCAAGCTGAGCGGACGAGGCTGAGATTCAGCCTTGGCACCTGAATGCCATCATTCCATCCGGCGGCAGGATCGCTTGACTTAGTGGCAAGCCACTGATGCTGCTATTGCGACGCAAATAAATAATTGCTGGGTACGAGTACGTAGGCAAACAGTATGGAATCAACCAGATCACACCCAAGAGGCTATGCTTGTGAGCGGAATTGAGATCCGAATATAATGCCTATGTCCTGGCCCATGAATTGACGAGCCCGATGGCTTCTTTCTCACGGTACCTGTGGCACGCAACGCAACGCCTTGATCGTGTAAGAAAATGAGGAGTCTCAGCTATCTTCCAACAACTCGATAGAGTAAACCTCCAAGCCGCATCTTTCCGGCATGTGACCTATCTACGGGGATCGATATTGATATTGTCATCTCTTGACTTTCCGTGAATGCTGCTTCGTAGAAGAAGCTTGCCTCATCAGTTTACAGCATCGTAATTCCCATACTCAAACCTCACACCTCTGCTTCTTGCTCTCAACCAATGATGTAGAAACGTGCTTCCTGACTACCGATGTGCTTGCGGCCCCAGAACAAATCGGGATGGAGGACTCGGACGTGCTCAATGACGCCAGCAAGACCACGCGGGGCAAGTGTACCAGAGTATGGGCAAACCAGACAAGCCCCTTCCACGATTCGGGGAAGTAGCTTGAGAACGCGCTCCTTACCGCCACCCTTCGGAACTAAAGCGACAGCTTGGGTCCTAGGATCTGGGTGGGTATGGAGCTTTGCAAAAATAACCTTGAGACGTCTGGAGTAGACAAAGGGCGATTCGAAGCGTTTCTTGGAGACAATTGATCTGACGCCATTCTTAAGCCCTTCCGGATGAAACGTGGGAAGCAAGCGAGCGGTATGGTACTGTGTGGCGATCTCGACAAGCCTAGTCATCGAGTTGGGCGAAGAGACGAGCTCTTGCAGCATTGCACGTGCGGCAGACTCAATGGACGTCGCATCTTGCGCAAAACGTTTGGCTGCAGCACTCGACTCGATCGTCAAGGTCTGGTCTCTGGGATAGACGTCCGTACACTCATGGGGCATCAGCAACGCGATTCGATCGAGAGCCTTTGGAGGGTAGAGCACCTCACCAACGCGAGACCAGGGCAAGAAGCTCTGACTCCAGTACTTGAGCAGCTCGAGGTTGAGAGCCTGGCCCATTCCATCAGCTTTACATTCCTTGAGAATCTTTTCGGCAGCGGCAACAATTTGGTGGCGGAGCTTGCGACGAAGAACAGCAAGATTAGAATCTTTGTTTTTCAGCTGCTTGATTTGATCGAAATACTTTGCCTTGGCTTTGGCCGTCAGATAGTCAACGCCAAGTCGATCTCGAACGATGTAGTCGGCCACAGGCAGCCAGATGAAGAGTGGAATCTGCCCGTTGGGTGCATGAACTGAACGGTTGAAACCAGTGCGGGGGCTTGCGATATGGGGCAAGACATCTTTGACGTATTCAATGACTCGACCTTGCTCTTTGTTTGGATCGATCGTCCACTTGCCGAGGCAGCCTTGGCACAACAGTAGTCCGATGATCTTGGTCTTGCGATCACTGCTACGGAGCATCTCGAGGCAGATGTCGCAACGCACACCAGCATGGAAGTGACCGAGGATTTCTCGGCGGTAGGACAGGTAGTGCTCGTAGGGTCCGCCGAGTGCGAGGTTTCGGACGCGATACTTCGAGCCGCGGTCGGGGTCGGACGACTTGATGAGTGGGAAAGAGCTAGAGCGATGGAGGTGGTCGAAGGACTGAATCGTATTGGTCTCGTTAGCTGTGCTTGAGCAGTTGTCAAGCCATTGAATGCCCATTCTTCTCAGACTAGTGCTGTCGCCGATGCGGTTATTGGGCAAAACACCGATGGATACAACGTTCTTTTGTCTTCGCTCGATGGGCCCGATGGTGACTAAGTGGTCTTAATGCCGTCAGAAACATCCTCAGCAAATGTATGTGCTTGTGGTCGATCTGGGGATGGCGATCCTACGCTCGCGGAGAAGACACCTCTCGTTGGAGCCAGCTCGGTTTACGCAGAGGGTATGGGACTTACCGTCAACGATCCGAGTTTTGTTATCACCTCGGTCGTAGAAATAGCGCTTCGCCAGCTCTGTCTGCTTCTCGTTCTGGAAGGCTTCAGGAGTACAGAAGAGGGCTGGTGGGAGCACACCATACTATCAACACGTCAGCTTCCATGTGGCATGTGACTCGAGCCTGACGGCATCGAGTGGATCAGAGATGTGCTATTTACCCAGATCAAGTTGGCTTCTTTGTGCGTCAGGAACAGAGCAATGCTAGGAATAGCTCGCTCGATCTGGAACAACCAGATCGGCTCGAGTTCGAGGAGAATCTGAGAGAGAATGACAGCGGGAAACTGCTCGAGGAATGGCCCATTGCTGTGATCGAAGTGCAGGCCGGAAGCAGGAGGAACTCCAGGCTTGTCGATGCAGCGACGGGGACCAGCCAAGAACGTATTGTTGATGGCATTCATGAAGTTCTTGATGATGTCTTTGCGTTCAGCAACTGCAATTGTTAGCAAGTCACGAGGATCATGTAGGGTGGAATCACTTGCGGGCGACATCAGCCTCGGTCGCAACAATGAGGGATCCCATTCTTGCCGGCGAGCCAAGCCCGAAAATTTGAGTCTTTCTCGTGTCGGTATGATGCAGTCGTCAGCAGGCTGATCTACAAGATTCTCAAGAAGTTTTTGAAAAGTAGCACATTTGGTGTTGCAGAGGAGAATCTATGACCACCGAGCTTGCGTGTGAAAAGTGATAGCTGCGTTATTCGGTGAATCGAGTCGCTGGTGTGTATTCAGCGCAGTAGGCTGAATAGGCACGTGCGCTTCACGACCAGCATTAATTCGATGCACTGCCTTGACGAAGTGACTGGCGACGTGCGACCCGTTGTCTCGGTTCCAAGGTGTTTGATCGTGGACCTACATGATGTGTACGGAGGCACAGATGAGGAAGGACAAGTGGAGATCGTACCGAATTCGTGGTAAACGTTTCAGCTCGACGTCGTGCTGACCCGGCAGAAAGGAGCAGAACTGCAGAGGTTGTGACCGTGAACCTAGTCTGAATGTTGACCACAACTGGGTTGCCGGGAGAACCTCAGCGTGTGTAGCGAGGACGACAGTGCAGTCACCTGAACTCGATGGTTTGCAGCCACGACGCTCAATCGCGCAGCCTTGGGGGTTCATCACATTAGTAGGTCAGAACACGCTGCGCTTCGACACCATCCATCGCAACAACTTTGACATTCGCATTGGCAAAATCGCTTTTGACCTCATTCCACGCTGACGGGTCCACACAGCGCTGAGCATCTTCGATCACCGAGACATTAAAGCCGGACTTCGCTGCGTCAAGAGCGGTATACTTAACGCAATAATCACCAGCAACTCCTACCACCAAGACGTCGGTCACTCCTCGATCTTTGAGTATTTTCGCAAGATCGTCACTCACCCCGCCGGTGCCAGATGTGAGGTTTCCGAAGGAGTCCGCGAAGGCAGAATACATTTCGACACGGGGGTCCATGCCCTTCTTGAGGAACAGGTCGACCTTATCAGTGAGGAGACCATCAACAATATCAGCCCCTTTGGTGCCTTGAACACAATGTACAGGCCACAAACGCTGCTTCATGGTCTCTTCGGGTTTGTTGGCGACCAGGTTGGCCATGTCAATGAAGGACTCGAATGGCTTGTTATTCGGAGCTTCATGGTTATCAGAAAAGGACACATGGTCTTTCGGGTGGTAGTCCTGGGTGGCAACCTTGATCTCAAAAAGGGGTGATTCGAGTAGCTTGTTGATCAGGGGAATGGTGTCTCTTGCTCCGGTCACAGCCAGAGAGCCATCCTGGTGTCATGAACATCACCTCAGCTGATTCGCCTACATGAACTTACCGGAGGGCAGAAGTCGTTCTGCATGTCGACCACTATGAGACCAGTCTTTGAGGAAGCCATTCTCAGGTGAGGGTCGAAATGAGCAAAGGATGTGTCGGAGCCCAGCCGCTGAATCAGTCCAATGTGCGAGCGAAGATGATGAGTATGAGTTGAGATTACAGCCTTAACCAGGATAGCACATTCAATGTCTTGTTGGTTGAGGAGTACAGTTCAGATACATCACAGAGAGATACTACAAACTATCTACAAAGCGGAGAAGCTATCGTGTGAAGTTAGAACAGGCACAGTATTCAGGCTACGTTAGTCTATATCCGGACTGGCGTGGAAGTAAGTGCCAAGCCATCCTGGGGGTCATGAACTAAGCCGCTCTCCAACACTTGACAACCCAGACACCACTGCCAACAATCGCGTCGCCTCTCAAACTCGAGTCAACTTAGTTGCAGTAGCGTCGGTCAGATCATACAGTGCTCCGCGGCTATCTCAGCCGGGTCTGGAGGCAGGAGAAGGTGGTGGTGAAGCGGACGAGCCACCCGCTCAAGTGGCGCAACACTCTCCGAAGGCATCTTGTCCGATAAACCACGATCCAGCGATTGAAGTTCTTACGAGCAAGACTACGACATTCAGTACGACCGAGCGTCAGCTATCCAGAACTTGTGAACATGTCCAAAGCCACAGTGGTAAGTTGCCACTTGCTCGCCGAGCAAGCTGCAGCCTGCGCAACCCCAGCAGCTTCAGTCTGTCGCTCATCGCTAATGACTGTTCAATAGGGCGACGTCTACGCGAAAGTCATCAAGGATGTTGTAGAGAATTCGCGAATTGATTTTGAAGAGGGTGGTGTTGAGGCATCGGCGCTGGAGCTGTTGCAATCGGTGAGCACCCATCTCTTATCATCCCAGATCTCAGACACATCTTGGAATCGGCGAGGGTAGTGGCGACGAAATTTGTTCCTGTGGCCCTGCTACAAACAATCGAATCGAGCGAGGAAGAACGCAGGAAATAATCGCCGTTGAAGAGCAGCGCAGTGACCCTGTGAAAGAGTGGCCTGAGCAACGGCCTCCGTCAGTGAGGGTTGGGTTGGCGGACGCGGCGCAGGGGCGGGGTCGGGAGTTCTTTAGGAGCCAGAAGGGCGGGCGCATGTGCAGGCTTTGACTCATGCTCTTATACCCAGATTGGCTGCCTAGACTCGTTCCACCCCCGGCGCCTATCCGCATCGGGTACGCCTGACGCGCCACCCAAGTGGCTTAGGGTCGTGAGCACGTGACAAGAAATGGTATTGGAATTGGTATAGAATTTGCTAACATTGTCAATAGGAGTGGCAGAAGAAACTCTCTAGCTTAGGCGTTGTTGCATTGCCTTGGGACCCGGCACCACCAAAGGAAGAAAAGGCCAACAACGTCAAACAAGAACCGTCACGGTCGATGCCCAGCAATGGCAACCTCTCCAACCAGCCTCCACCACAAACAACCCTCAACACTCTCCCACCCATCAAGTCCGAACCGCCGACACAGTATCCACCGCAAATGCCACCTCAGATGCCACAACAGCAGTACTCCAACATGCCGATACCTCCTAACCGGTCTATGAGCGAAGCTCAGCAACGAGCAGCTCAACTTCTCCAGAATCGATTTGGTGATCAGGCTAGTCAGCAAGTCGCCAGCCTCAACGGCACCCAAATTCCCCCACAACATCAAAACTCACCGTACATCAAGGAGGAGCAAGGATCAGTCCCGCGATACAATCAGCAACCCAACGCTCCCCTGAAAACCGACCAGACTGACGGTGCTGGCGATACTCTAGACACATGGCAAGCAGAGTATGCGCGACGCAAGGCAATGATCGCTCAGAACAGAGAGCATACCGACAGCTTCATCCGTGATCATGTCATGGCTTCTCAGCAGCAGCTTGAGGGCGGCGGTCTACTGCTCCCTTTAAACGAACAGCCTTCGGTCGAATCCCAAACCAAGCGGAACCTGAAGAAGGTACGTGATGGTGACTCTACTGCCGATACCTCCCTCTCTCGCGCTCAGGGTGATATGGCCGCCGATGATGAGAACGACGAAGATGCCATCAACTCCGATCTTGATGACCCCAATGAGGTTGAGCTGAATCCCGATGGCGAAGAAGAGGCCAGCAAGGTGATGCTCTGTACCTACGATAAAGTGCAGCGGGTCAAGAACAAGTGGAAGTGCACCCTGAAGGACGGCATCCTCCGTCTTGAAGGGGCAGAGTAAGTTGTTCCGCAACTCCAGATACCAAAAAGCTGACGATGGTAGATATGTCTTCCACAAGGGCCAGGGCGAATTCGAGTGGTAGTCCACGCATGCATTGATCTACTGATACGGCGCTATTGCCTCAGAGCTTACGGTGAAAGCAAGCAAAGCATGCTGCTGGCGAAACCAGAATGCACAGTGCTACGTTATGTTCAAGCGAGCAGTCGAGCAAGGAGAAGTGGCGGCTGCATGCTGCTGCGGAAAGCAGAGTCTACTTGACGGCTGAGCACGACCTTCTGCTGATTGTAGCAGCCAAATGATTGGGGTATGGACAAGAGCTAATGTTGCTTCTGGGGATGCTTTTCGGCTGCGACAGACGGATCGACCGTGGCATGGTAACGAGACCAAGCCTTTTAGTGACTAGGTATGCCACATAACGAAATCATGTAACAACGCCATCGTTCCGTATGTAGTAATAAGTAAAATCGTACTGCGAATGTGATCAGCAGGCAGAAGGCACTGTGTGCGGGCGACGCAACGTTTGTGGGCGTGTGTGGCTGTCAGGTCAACCCACGAATCTTGTCTTGTGACGTAACTGCGTAAACGCTGCATCACACTTGGTTTGCGTGGCCATTGGAACTTTTGCTCCTGCTTCTTCCACCACGGAAATCGTGTCTTCTTCTCTCGTACACAGTAACTCGTCTTGATACCAACAAGACTTTCAGTTCCTGCATCCACACCTTTCACCACCTCGTCAACCTTTCTCTATCGTCGACTATCGAACTCCGCCATCATGACGCTGTACTACAGTCTGGTAAGCTATCCTCCATCGGACCCCCCGAAGCCCCTCCATTGCCCGAGCTCTTTTGCAGTCCATCTCTGACCACCTAATAGGTATTCGTCCTTCTCATGGCCGAGATGGCCCTCTTCATGGGGCTCATCATTCCCATGCCCTTCACTGTGAAGCGAAAGATGTTCAACTTCATCTCCGAGTCCCCCATTGTGGCCAAATTACAATACGGCATGAAAATCACCTTCATATTTATCTTGATCCTCTTTGTCGACAGCGTCAACCGCGTCTACCGTGTGCAAGTTGAGATGTCTGCGCTCATGAAGGATTCCACTGGTGCTGGGTAAAGACCTACCCCACTTCCCGCATGGCCAGAGCCAAAATGTATGATGCAGCTGCTAACGCGTGACTTTCCCACAGACGTGCTGCCGCTGTCGGTTCCGAGCGCATGGAGGTGCAAGCCCGCAAATTCTACAGCCAGCGCAATATGTACCTGACGGGCTTCACCCTCTTCCTGTCCCTCATCCTCAACCGTACCTACATGATGATCCTTGACGTCCTGCGTCTGGAGGAGAAGGTCAAGATGTACGAGGGCGACTCGGCCGCCGACCCATCCAAGAAGGATACCCAGAAGCTTGACGAGGGCTACCGTGCCGATGCCATTGGACAGCTGAAGAAGGACTTGCAGAAGAAGGACAAGGAGCTCGAGGGTATGAAGAAGCAGGCCGATGGGCTCCGTAGAGAGTACGACGAGCTGAGTGTCAAGTACAACAATCTGAACCCCGGCGACGGCAACAAGAAAGGGAACTAGGGACTCGATATACGGAAGTTGAGAAATGGTGTGCTTAGGATGGAAGGCGGGAAGCGGTCCGTAAGCGAGGCGACAGACTCGAGATACGGGGACTTTGTGCGGCACAGTCAAGAGCTGCGAAGGTTGAGGACTCTGCAGCAGTTGAGTCGGTCGGTGTCCGCTTGACGATCGGCAAGCAAACGAGTAAGCTACAACGAGAACAGATGTTGCGTGACGGGATACATCTGCAGGCGACATGGCTAGACGTGTAGGTCGGGGCCACATAGGCAGGCAGGGGTTTGGCAGAATGCCATACGGCTTTTTACTGGCTTCATCGAATCGGCAACTTCAAACGCGATCAGAATTATCTTATTAGACGGGTAGGCGTCAAAATGCAACACAGCGATTTCACGAACCCCTTTTCACAAAAGTTCATTTGGGAAAATACACTGGCAATAGCAAGGCATATAGGCCTGGACTTTTCATTCGTTTCTCGTAATGGTGATGATATCTAGTGTGCGGATACCCATAACTCAGCTTAAGCGTAGTTCCCCTCAGCGAGAACATGAGAATGTGTCTTTCTCGCAACATGCGCTGAACCCAATGAGCATTACTGGATGCCATCGGCTGGAAGATGGACGGATGAAGGCCTTCTTGGTATTTGGGACTTTGTGTGTATGTATGGCTCTTTCGATTTGGTGATATGCTAGCGTCGAGGATGCAGCAGGATGGTACATGCGTCAACACAGGTCGAGTGGGTTTGTGGCAGCACTACTGAGATGTGAAGCTGTGTCTCGAGAGGGATGAGGAGAGTGGCGGGGAATGTCGAGAAGGTGCAGTAAATGCGACCTGTGGACGATTGTTGCACCATCCAGCTGCATTCCGCGGAGACAACACAGCTGTCGCTTCCACCCTGTGGCGTCCTCTAGCCCTCCGCCTGCCCCTCATAGGCGTTACTCTTGTGCTTTGGCTCGAAGCGGAAATCCCGGTGCGCGGGGCCCAAGAACATCTCACTGATCTTGATCCAATCCTTGTAGTTATCACTGCTCATGAGCGTCTCCAACTCATCGCGGCCGCGGTACCTCGGCGGGCGATCCTGGATATTGGGCGGCAGATACTCGAGCAATCCCACAGGCACGTAGCGGCAGGCGAAGCTCAGCCACTCGAGCAGGAAGCGGCGGGTCTGGCCGACGCCGATCTCGTCGGAGCCCCAGGCCTCGAGGCCGTAGCGGCAGAACTGCTCGATGTAGCGTAGCCGCTCGGTCGACGACTTGTCCAGGTACTGGTTGGAGGCGATCTCCTCGAAGAGCCAGGGCTTGATGAGGGCGCCGCGCGCGGACATGACGGCGTCGACGTGCGCGTGCTGCAGATGGGCTTGGTAGTGCTCGTGGCTGTATACGTCGCCGTTGCCGATAAAGTGAACTTTGCCGGCGCGGGCGGGCGACGTGTTGGGCAGGTCGCGGGCGTCGGGCTCATGAGCCGTGTCGACCAGGGCGTCGCGCTTGGCGTTGAGGTCCTTGATGAGGGAGGCCGTCTCGGAGATGTAGTCCCAGTCTGCACAGCGTGTGTAGCGTTGCTGTCGGCTGCGGCCGTGGAGTGTGATGGCGGCCACACCGCATGGGTCACCGCGATTGGGTCCCCCACCAAGGACCAGGCGGTCGACGAGGCGATGGGCAGTTGGCGATTTATCCTTGGTGCCCATGCGAATTTTGACCGTGATGGGTGTCTCGCCTGAGACGTAATTCATCCCACGCAGCATTTTCTCGAGCTTGTGGTGGCTATCCATGAGAGCACTACCGGCGCCTTCACGGTAAACGAGGTCAATGGGACAGCCAACGTTCAGATCGACGCACCGGAGCCCTCGCGGCAAGAGGGTGGTTAGAATCTCGGTCGCTTTGCATGCCAGCCATGGCTTATTGGCGGCGATCTGGGCACCGAAGTGCAGGTCGCGGGACTGGTCGTAGCCGTAATCGTAGACGATGTTGGAATGAGAGGTGAAAGTGGGAGGCTGGATCTCGGATTCATGGGCTTTGAGGAGCGCCCATTCTGACTTCTGCCCCTGTAGTAGGGGCATCGACATGGCCATCTCCGAGTAGGTAAAGGTAGCACCCAGAGAATTGCAGAGCCGGCGGAAAGGCAGGTTGCCTTGCGTAGTGAGCGGAGCTAGAACCGGGGTATCAGGACCGAAGTAGAGACGGCGTTTTTCCGAGGGCCGCAGAGGCGGTTCGACATAAGCGGCAGCGTCATCCTGTTTGGCCTCTTTAGCGTCGCCTTCAGGCTCGGGTGAAGATGAGTTTCGCAGCGGTGCTCTTGAGGCTGATCCGTTGGACTTATGATCGTCCATCAGAGATGCCACGTATTCGAGATACTTATCTGACCTTGGAGTGGGAAAGTTCTTCTTGGTCAGACTGATACGCTCGGAAGCAGAGAGAGCATTGGCGACACCAGTCTCATTGTCCTCGCCTATTGCTTTGTCGAGGGACTCGTCTTTGGTATCTTGTTCGCTGAGTAGTACGAGCTCCTTGCGGCCGTCTGCATGCTCGACTTCCTTGGAGTGGGAGCCAACGAAGCGGCATTTCCACCCTACTGGACAGGACTGCTTCACCTCAAACACAGGACAGACACCGGTGAATGTGGCCAGATCCTCGCGCTTGTGCTTAAGATATTTCCTGATATCGTGCTCGTACCGACATTTGTCCCCGAAAGAGCATTGCTTTGGTGAAAACTCGTTGTAGCGAGTCCTGCTTGAGCAGAGCTGAATCTCATCTCTGGAGCTGCCAAACTTCCTCGCCTTATTCTGACCTTGATTCTTCTCCCGGCGCTTGTGCTTAGAGTTATTACTCGTGGGTTGTCGGTCCTGATGGTGGAAAGCCTCGGCGGCATCATCATCACCCGGCTCCTGTAATTGAATCTCTGATGCATGGTCTTGGCGGTGGTCCGAAGGAATCAAATATTCTGCTTTGATGGGCGCAGTGCCTTTTCGGCGCTTGCTTTCAGCATTGCTCTCGTCCTCGGGGATTTCAGCCTTCCGCTTGACCGAGGTAGCGGTGCTGTCCAGATTCGACTGATTGATAGGCGGCTCAGATGTCGTGCCGTTAGCACCCAATGAACCGTCGTCGGCCATGGTTCACCAATCCGCACGCTTCAAGGTTGGTCAGTATTGTCTCAGACGTAACGTTGAGTCTCAAGGGCGGTGGCGCCAATTCGTCGAGGCGTTTTTGGGGCGATGAGCTCAGATTTACCTCACACAATTATGCTCTCGTGCGAAACGAGGTGGTCTAGCCTCGCATGAATCAATCCACTCTGTCGGGACGTCCGGACAGCCTTACTTGGGAGGAGGTCGTGCGCCACCTTGCTAGATCCGGGTTCCTTTGTGGTCGAGCCAATTGATTTGTTGTTCGTCAGCAGAGGCGTTCATGAAGCGGGTGGAAAAATTCCACGATGTGCAGTGTTTGACAATTGCCTTGGCGAGACCCACTTGCCACGAGGTCCACGGGAGGCGTAACACGAGCATGCAGCAAGGATGCACCGCAGATGGTTGCAGATCAGGAACTACCACCGAAACATGTGCGTTCAGGATGTTTTTTTCTCAACAGCAATATTCGGCATTTTGGAGCCAAGACTGCGCCAACAGTATATGCAATCCGGATACACTTCAAGGGTCGTGCTGAGTTACTGGTGCCGGCAGGATAGCCGATGTAGCTCTAGGAATCTCCCGGTGCCAAGGGCAAACTACGGGTGATGGCGGCGTAGATGGAGACGGCCATGTCAAATCACGAACGGTGTCAGCAGGACAAAATGGTGGTTCTCTGCAAACTACAGTGTGTTCAATTTGGGGCCGCGTCAGAGGTTTTGCATGACTAACAAGAACTCATCACTGAGCAAGAAAACAGCTGCACTGATCCTCGCGAGGCGACGTAGGTCAAGCTAAAACGTGCAGGCGAGAACAGCCGGATGTCGACCGGCAATGCATGTCGCGGGCGACAGGTAGAGAAAAAGATGCAGGTACGATCTCGACACTGTTCAAGTGGGTGGAATATAGCATCTCCACAATGTCGCGGCCGGGGTGGCGATGTGCAATATCCCAGATTCGAGATTGAATCTATGATTGTCCTTCGAGGCACGAATGTAAAGCCTCGCAAAACCTCGGGTCGGCTGACGCTCGGCAGAGGGCCTCAGAACGGAAGGCTCAAGCATTAAGCTTTGACGCACTTGGGCGTGTCAGCGGTCGTTTGTCGTTGGACCTGCCATAAGGAGACCCCGAAGTATGTCAATTCGCTGCTCCCTCGGTCGGTGTAGGTCCATGCCGTCAGCTGCTGTGATTGACAGCTGAGTTTTAGGGGGCAAGTGTCCCAACGCAGCAACAGGACGGGTCAAACAGCCAGCGGCTGCTCAAAGAAGCGCAGGCCGCGAATGTCACATGGACCGTAGGCGACACAGCCTGAGACAAGGCTGGAGACTGGCCAGTTTCCAGAAGGAAACAGGAGGAGCCCCTCAGGTACCTGTGAGAGGGGTTGGGCGGATCCGAGCCATCCCACGAGCTGGGTCAACCGCTAAGGAACCGCCCCATCCAACTCCAGGTGTAGGTTTGCGCAATGCACGGCAAACTGCAACCACTGGCCGAAGGAACAACGACATGAACGATAGAGAAAACTAAACGTTACGGAAGATGATACCGACGGCTTGATAGTCCTCAGTGCTGCAAGCGACCGGATAGTATGGCAGCTTCCGGCATCGTCATCATCATCATCACCTCACAGCGCTGAATGATTAGGCAGTTGATCATCGTGCTTAAGGGACATATTTCGGCTACGGAGGTCCTCAGCCCCCAGTCAGGTGCTGGCTCAGCGACCAAGGATGCCGCCTTCTGCCCGACAGCCGCCAAGTAGGCGCGACTCACCGCACCGGAACTGAGTTTCCTTCGATCGAAGTGACGATGGTGTTGGCACCGACAGGCGGCTCTCGGACCTGGTGTGTGTGTGTGTGGCGGAAGGGCAACGGTGGTTCAAGTAATCTCGTCCTCGATTCGCACTTTGTCGGCCTCATTTGCCTCGGTGGAGGTGATGTGCTACGGCAGCGCGGCAGTCTACTGCTCTTGAGGAAAGAAGCCGGTCTTGTTCTCGTAGTTCTAAAGTCTCGAGGGAACAGGGCCCTTGGTGGTGGGCTCGGTGTGCTCCACCGGCAATGCGACCTGCAAGTGGGCTGGCAACCATGCCGGAAGAGGTGTTGGGGCATGTGGGAAGGAGGCCACTCAGCTGCGCTTCAGGCGATGGGTTGGCCCTCATGATTTCCGCTTGTCCCCTTCAGCCTGAACGATGCTCGTCATATTATGCCTCTCGACTGCTGCTCGGCAGCCTGCACTCATTCTCGAGACTGTATGTTCTACGCCGATATACATACCTGACATAATTCGACATAACACCTCATCCATTCTTTTTATTGCTTCGGCCTCGACTCCAGTATTCTCGTTACGCTCTCCAACTAAAGATCCGCTGGCGCCCATCATCCTCCATACCGACCTGACTGCCTACGCCCCTCGACGCCCTATCACGTCACCCGGATCGTAGTCCACCTCACCGCATTAGACGCTCTCGCCCCCCACTCTGCCTTCCTTTCCACTCTTATGTTTGAGTACGCAGACAGCCCTCCGTCGCTTCGTCACTCGCCAACTCCGAGTGACTTGTCGCAGGGCCCTTCGCGAGATTCCACTCCCATCACCCCCATCTGCGCCACCCTTCCAACCAGAAAGGACTCGGCCACTCCGTGGTACAAGAAACCCATCGACATAGGCCGAACTACCACTCGTCTCTGTGTCGAAACTCCCGTCCTCGAGCCCGATTTTGACGACAACTCCTTCCCACAATTTGGCGCATCGCCACCAGAACATTCTATGGCTGGCGCTGCTGGCCCAATAAACATCTCAGCACGACACACTTCCACCTCACCCCGCGGCAATCAACCTTCGACTCTGACATCTGCTCTGCAGAAAAGTGCGAGCGACAACAAGCTGACCTTTGATGGCATGAGCATGGACCAAGCACGTGCGACTCCACAATTCAATCAAAACCCGATGACCGACAACTACGGCGCCGAGAGTGGCGCACGGCCCATCTCGGTCAAGGGCCGTCCCAGTGACAAGATACGACGAGAGAGCCTGGCTCAGAGTTTGGGCACCGGCATGAGTTGGGGAGGCGTTTCAGTCAACAGCTGGATCCGGGACGAGTAAGTCGATGATGTCGAGTCAGTAAAGAGATCGAGGAAGTACTAACTACTCTACAGTATGATGATGGCTGGAACATCACCATTCGCCTTTCAATCTCCCTCGTACCATTCGTCTTCGTACCTTCCTAAACTTGAGGCCAACTTCATGAAAGATTTCTCCTGCTGCGGTCTTACCCTGCCGACTCTCCATGATTTACTCCAGCATTATGAGGAAGCGCACGCGCAGAAAGACCCCGTAGGCATGGATTCAGCACAGCCCACTGTGCCAGATACTCGCGCTGCACTTGCAGCAAATACTGCCAACCAGGTGCAGCAGGAAGCACAGCAGAGGAGCATGCAAGGCTCAGCATTCAACACTGCTGTGCAGCCCATGGGTCAGCAAATGCCCCAACGAAGTGGACTATCCAACACACTGCAAACTGTCCCGGATATGGACACCGTCGAGGATATGGAGATGGATATGGACGATGGCAATGAAACTACTCCTCCGCCCAACCTGTACACCCGGAGTTCTGCGACCACTTCACCACAGACACAATTTGCCACCATGCAGCAGCCCCAGATCCCCCAGCTCAACACCACCATGATGCAAGGGCACCAACAGTACCGCCAGTCAGCTCCGAATACTCCAGTGGCCACTAGCAGAGGACCAGCATTCAATAATGCGCCATTGTCAGCAAACCCGATGCAGCAATTTCAAGACCTTCAGAACCCTTACCGGCACACTCCTGACTCATCAGCCCCGGGAACACCGGGAGAGCTGGATGAGAGCTTGATGGCTGGAATGGATGACATGTCAATGCAGAATCCTCTTTTTGGCAATGATGCATTTGGCAACAACTTCGGCTACGGCATGAATAATGACATGATCGATCTTTGTATCGATGAACCCGCCAAGAGATTGTTCCAGCAGAACCATCGGCCCGGACAACAAGCAAACGGCAACGGCGCGCACTCTCGTCTCGGCAGCGGGCAGTATGGTCCGAATAGCGATATTGCCAGAACGATCCGCGAACGACAAGTCGCTGCTGGTCTTCCGGACACAACCACCAACATGCTTCCCCACGAAGAACCCAAGCCCTTCCGCTGTCCCGTCATTGGATGCGAAAAAGCCTACAAGAACCAAAATGGGCTCAAATATCACAAATCGGTATGTCTAGATAACACTCCCCCCTGTGACCACTATCCGCTGACATGTCATAGCACGGCCACAATAATCAGAGACTGCACGAGAACGGTGATGGCACATTCTCGATCGTCAATCCGGACACGCAGGCACCATATCCCGGGACCCAGGGTATGGAAAAGGAGAAGCCATACAAGTGCGATGTCTGTCAGAAGCGGTACAAGAACCTCAACGGCCTCAAGTATCACAAGACTCATTCACCTCCCTGCAATCCAGAGTTGCAGGTCAACGTCAATCGATCGCCCTCGATGGGCATGTCTGGTGGAATGACGACAAATCAAGGGATGGGCAGCTTAGGAGCTGGGCTCCAACCGGATCACCAAATGATGTGATGGCATTCCCTGACGACTTGAGACGGCCAACTTACCTCACGACCAACATGAACAGCCCACGAAAGGCAGGTTTTTGTCAAATTTTACTCACGACATTGTTTTTTCGCCTCCCCGTTCTCGGACTGGCAGTTCACCCACCCATAATTCCTGGCCAAGAGCAGAGCACCACTTGGAAAGTGATAGAGGAGTTCGATCTAGAATGGGGGCATATCGGGCGTTTTGCATTCAGCTGGGAGTTTTTCACCAAAAAAGTTGATTGAATTGAGATCAAAAGCGGGCGGGGTTAGACAATAGATGGCACAGTCGTGGATTCACTGAGATGGCCCAAAACGGAGTTGCACCGGATAGAGAGACGGCTGGGCTCCACGACAGAGAAGACCACAATACCCCCATTGCCCTCTGAAGAATGATTGCGCCAACAAGAAGCGCGGATAGATTGCGTCGCGGCAAAGCAGCGGCCGAGGAATTGAGCAACAGGAGGGAAAACGAGCACTGAAAACCGATGCTCAAAACACCAGCCACGCGCGGATTCTCTGTTGATACCTTCTGATAGTATTCGACAAATGCGAAAGATCATTGTTCAAGTTTGTCCTAGAGCACTAGCCGACGAGCGAGGCTCGCATGTGCAGCCGATATCTGATACATGGATAAGAATAATATGGGCATGTTTCACATGAGCCAGGGGTTGACTGGTCTGGCGAGGCGCAGCGATGTGGTGCTGGTGGCTTCACGGGGAGTCCACATTTCGAGCCTATTGACTGGCACGCGTAAACCCGACTCCCTGCGAACAAAGAGAGGCCCATAAACTTTTGAGCCGCCACATAACCATCCCCCTTGACAAGGCCTGCGGCTGCTGCTGTTGTCTTTGGCTGGACTGCTGCGACTCCTTTCTACGAACCGCACAACGAAGTGTTTTCCTGTTCGATGTATTGATGTCGATGGCTTGAAACACCGCGCCGCCCGCTTGTCGTTCCTTGGCCCTAAGCGCGCCCCATTTATCGTCACTCGTTCCAGCCGCTCGCGGCATCCTACAGCCATTCCATCCCTCCAGCTCGGCGGCCAGCTGGCCTCTCCAAGTAGTGACTTACCTCTAAACGTGTCGGCGACCAGTATACATCGCCTCAAGGACACCAACATATATCTGGCCGCACTAGCCCCCTGCGCCCTGCATCCTTCGTCGCATTACACCTCGCCGACCTCGGCTGGTCTGACCAGAGCATGGAAGACAAATGGATCGGCCTCGCCCTGGCCATCACATCAACTCTGGCCATCGGCACCAGCTTTGTGATCACCAAAAAAGGCCTCAACGATGCGGCGGATAAGCACGGGTTTGAAGGAGATGGCTTTGCATACCTCAAGACCCCTCTCTGGTGGGCGGGCATCGGGTCGCTCGTCCTGGGGGAAATCGCCAACTTCGCCGCGTATGCCTTTGCACCCGCCATTCTTGTGACGCCACTGGGGGCTCTCAGTGTATTGATTGGCGCGATACTGGGCGCATACTTCTTGAAAGAAGAGCTGGGCATACTCGGGAGGCTAGGGTGCGCCATGTGTCTGATCGGGTCGGTCATCATTGTGTTGCATGCGCCTCCGGACAAGGAGATCCAGACGGTAGACGAGATCCTCAACTATGCGCTGTCATGGGGTGAGTGAACATGTGGCCGCCAACGCGCGACGCAGGCTAACAGGTTATAGGCTTCATGCTCTACTGCATTGCAGCGGTCGCATTCTCCGTGGCAATGATATACGTATACGCGCCGAAGTATGGCAAGAAGAATCCGCTCGTTTACATCTCTATCTGCTCGACGGTGGGATCCATCTCGGTCATGTCGATCAAGGCATTCGGCATTGCGCTGAAGCTCACGGCGAGCGGCAACAACCAGTTTTCGCACCCTTCGACTTATGTCTTTGCCATTGTCACCATCGTGTGTATCATGACGCAAATGAACTATTTCAACAAAGCCTTGAGCCAGTTTCCGACCCAGATCGTAAACCCGTTGTACTACGTTACATTTACAACCGCGACATTATGCGCATCCTTCATCCTATTCAGGGGGTTCAACACCACCGATGCCGTCAACACAATATCGCTGCTCTGCGGCTTTCTGGTGATTTTCACTGGAGTCTATCTGCTCAATTTGTCGCAAAAAGATCCCAACGGGACTCACATGAACGGCAAAGCCATGGGCGAGGATGCGATACCCACCGACGCTTTGTCGGGTCTATCGACAAGAAGGAGCATGCAGGCGCGGCGGAGTCTCGACCCGCACAGGCGAAGCAGCAGCATCACCTCGAATTTCAGCCTGCAAGGCATCCAAGTGCGGAGAAATCCTGAGAGCGCAGGGCTGATGCACAGCTACGATGTCGAGCAAGGGGCATTTGGCTTGTCAGACCTGGCCGAGTCACCGACAATGGCCGAGCCGTCGAGTGCCAGTCGGCGGACAAGTGGAGAGATTCGAACGTATCATGATCGACCGCATCAAAAGAGTCTGGAGCGGTAGCGTTTGAGAAAGGCAGTGTGGGAGAAGAAAACCTGTATTAGTAACGATGTTATATGCATAGCCATGGCACACTTTTCACGAGGGATATTCCAGGACCGCGCTGGACTGGGGCTGGACTGTTGGGAACGGCGCACGGTACACACCGAGATACACAGAGAGCAGAGAGACCGATGGTGACAGGATAGAAACCATTGATGGAACGATTGCAGAGTTGCAGAGTTGCAGAGACGAGGAGACGAGCAGGGCTTATCTCTCAAGAGACACAGACAGAGGCACGTGCGGCCATTCTGAGTTTCCGCCGCCCGTAAAGCGTAAACCTGGACCAAGATCATCTCGAACTTGGCAGCTTCAATTCCCAGCCCACTTTGTTTCCTTCTGGTGGCCAGATTATGATTGCATCATTGCCCTCTTTTCCGCCTGGTGGCCCGTCTCCCGACACCTGATCCTCGCTTTATCCTTAATTGTCTATCCTGTCTCCGAACCCGAAGCCTCGACGCCTTCTCTGACGCTTGGAGACTGCCTGATAGCCAAGAAGCGGGCGACCATGCCCGAGACCCCCTCATATTCGCCCTGGGCGCGCTCTCCCAACATCCCAGCACAGGAACCCAAGAGTAAGAAACTTCCTTCTCTTCTCTTCTTTTCTTTTCTTTTTCCGACAGCGCACGCGACATTGGCCAAGTACTGCAGCAAACCAATGCCACTATGCCTGCCAACGGGGGATCTGGCCTGCAAACGGCTGGTCAAACCGCCATGTCGTACCACTCTGACTATAAATCCCGCTGCTCGTGCCCGCGTGACCTCTTTCCTTCTCTTGCTAAGCCATTACAGGTGTCCAGCTTTCAGAAGAGCCAGAAACCATTCCTCCTGCAGAGTATGATGATGACAGGGGTGCCTCCATACAGAAGCAACACAGAGCCAGCATAACAGGAAAGAAGATGACCGGACGCCCCAACGTCACCCACTCTTCTTCTTCTGCCTCACTTGCCCGCCAGGCTTCAGGTTTGAATCTCAACGAGCAGACTCCTACCCAAGACTGCTATTTTGATAGCCAACCTCTAGATCCTCGTAGGGTTTTGGCTCAGGTAGCAGAGTGGCTGCACAAGGAGAAATTCAAGCGGCACAAGGCCAAGATGCAGCAATACGGTGCAAAGAGCTCCCTGGATCCAGTTGTTGCTGACGGCGACAATGCCGACGCTCTTCAAGAAAACCCTGACGACGGCCCTGACCTCGACCTCTCTCTGGACAAGTTGGAAACCATCATGGCTGGCTACCTCAAGTCGACAACCTCGGGTTTGACCAAGTCCGCCTCTCGTTCGCCTCTCGCTGCCCCCAAATCACCTTTACTGTCCGTGAGCAGAAAGGGGTCTCTCGCAAGCAAACTGAAGCGCAATTCGGTCAACTTGTCCTCCGATACCGAATTCTTTGGCGAAGAGGTTCTTGTACCAAACGTTGAGGCTCTTCTCGACAACTCCAAAACCCTATCCTATTCCGGTGGCGCTGGAGACGCCGATCAGGCCAGTCGCAAGGAGAAGAGAAACTGGGTCACATTCAAGGAGGACATCCTGCGCCTCACTCACACACTCAAGCTCAAAGGATGGCGCCGCGTTCCCATGGACCGGGCAGGAGGGCTCGAGGTCAGTCGTCTCTCTGGTGCCTTGACAAATGCCGTCTACGTTGTGAAGCCCCCAAAACCCAAGCCAGAAGATGCTCAGCCCGGGTCTGTCAAGCCTCCTCGTCCCAAATATCTCCTTCTACGCATCTACGGACCCCAGGTCGAGCACCTCATCGATCGCGACAACGAGCTGCAAATCCTCAGACGCTTGTGTCAGAAAAATATCGGTCCTCGCCTTCTGGGTACATTCTCCAATGGCCGCTTCGAGGAATATCTCCACGCTACAACCCTGACAGCTGAAGATCTTCGCGTCCCGGAGACCAGCAAACAGATCGCCAAGCGCATGCGCGAATTACACGAAGGTATCGAGCTCCTACCGTCAGAGATCAAAGCCGGACCTTTTATTTTCAACACCTGGGACAAGTGGGAGGAACGCTGCGAAAAAGTCATCACCTGGCTTGATCGCCAAGTCGAAATATCTCTACATCCTAAACCAGACGTACCAGCCCCGCCCAGAAAGTACACTCGTTACGGCCTTATTTGTGGCGTGCCTTGGGGACTCTTCAAGAAAACCTACCACAGCTACCGCGAACGCCTTATCCATGAGATCGGCGGCAATGCTGCCCTGCGCAGGAAGCTAGTATTCGCTCACAATGACACGCAGTATGGTAACCTGATGCGTCTCACACCATCTGGCGAATCACCTCTGCTCAAACCTAGCAACCATCACAAGCAGATCGTGGTGATCGATTTTGAATACTCTGGCCAGAATACCGCCGGACTGGAGTTCGCGAATCATTTTACAGAGTGGTGCTACAACTACCACCATCCTGAAGTGCCGTGGGCATGCCATGCACAACAATATCCCACAGAGGACGAGCAAAGGCGTTTCATCAGAAGCTACGTTATGCACCGCCCTCAGTTCAATCCCGATGCCAGCAGCACTCCAAGAGCCATGGAAGGAAGGGAGAAGACCAACATTCCGGACTTTATGCTTGACGCGCGTGCCGTACCGGGCCAGACGACAGATTACGACGCCGAGGAAAGCGCAAGAGAGAAGAAACAAGACGAGGACATTCAGAGGCTGATGCACGAGACAAAGTTGTGGCGTTTGGCAAATTCGGCGCAGTGGGTTGCGTGGGGAATCGTGCAAGCGCAGATCCCAGAATTGGACGAGCCGAGCAAACGAGACAGGATGAAAGGCATGCTGGACAGGGTGGTGGAAGGTGTGCAGAGCCACATGCCGAATCGTCACGTCGTGGCCGAGAGCGATCCCTTGAGCGAGGAGGATAAGCAGCACCAAGCAGATGCCGAGAAGGACCGACCCGACGGACGGCTACAGGAGGAGGCGCACCACGAAGGGAGCGGGAAGGATGGGAGCGGGCATACAAGCGGTGGTGAAGAGGAGACGGAAGAGTTCGATTATTTGGCGTATGCGCAGGATCGCGCCATGTTCTTCTGGGGCGATGCGCTGCAAATGGACTTGGTTAAGAAGGAGGAGCTTCCGGAGGAGTTACTGACGAGGATCCAGACGGTTAGGTACTGAGTTGTGTTGGCACAATGAGTCTTCCCCGAACAGCCGAGAACTGACACAGACACGGCGCAATGTATAGTGCGGGACCGCATCAATGACGACAGGCAAGTCCTGTGAATATGACCATCTCGGTAATGATATCTCAGATTGCGCGCGATGCTTCACATTAATTACAAATTGGTTTGGTACATCGTTTGCGGCGCTGTTCAACTGCGGAGCGCTTTCGGCAGGGGACCCTCAGCGGCTTGCCTGTCATCAGCTCCCGCACCAGCAGCAACACTACGCAGTCTAGGGTTGCTATTTAAGACTACATGCGCCGCTTACTTGGCCTCGGGTCCCAGCCTTCGCGGATTAAGGAAGCTGGGATAATGCTTCAACATGGTGAGTGGCTGCACAGCTCGTTGCATCCAGACTGGACCGCGGTGAAGCATAGCAACCAAGGAAGAGATCAAGGTTTGTTCTACAAAACCAAAGAATCTCTCCAGAGGTCTTTGTGAAGATAACACGTGGCCTCCTGTTAAGATGGAAGCAATCCCACACAGTGCAATAATACGTCATGGACCAGGTCGTTTGCCTTGCCAACGCCTTGTTCCTCAGCCTTGTTGCCTGAGGCACCACCCCACCCACCCCCTGCCCTCACAACTAACCGTTCATCTTTCTTCCTTATCCTGATTCCTCAAAACTTGTCCAGAATAGAGAGTGCGTGAACTTCAAACATCACAGCAATGGAGCGCCCCATCCTTTCCTCGCCGCGGCTGCCGCGTCCACAAACCCTTCTCACCAGCGACCAGATTTCTCTCTCAACAATCCACACCAATATCACCACGACAGAGGACAGTGACGACAGTCACAACGACCAAGACGCCCCGCCACTTCCACCCCTCCCAAGCCCCTCCTCTCACCATCACACCTTCCTGCAACCAAACACCCCACAACATCCCGCCCACAACGCTGACCTCGATCCAACTTCCCTTCCACCTCTCCCGCAAGACCCCACCTCAAGCTACAGCGAGATCATTCGCTTCCGTCCGCCCCGCAGTGACAGTATCTACCAGCTGCACGACTATTCTTCCTCGCCTGTGGGTCCAGCAGAAGATGAAATAAGCCGAGATGGTAGAGGTGGTGCTGCTGGAGGCGTGCCGCCGGTTCCCCAGCTGAACTGGCCGCTACCTGCCAGCGCGCCGGAGAATATGCGCGGAGCAGTTCCATCAGCAGCGACGATTTCCGGCCCACAGGGAGGACTTGCGCGAGAGGCGCCGAGTATGACGGCGCTGCCGCCCGTGGTCATGACGGAGATCTATCGGCCGAAGGTTCGGGTCGAGGCGGCCGCGAAGGTGAAGGGGAGCGGAGTTCGGGTCGACGCGGAGAAGTCGGCAGCGATGAGAAGCGGGCAAGTCACTGCCCACACCGATGGAACCACCGACGCGCCGTGGTCGACCTCGCCATCTCTCGGTCGCCGCGTGCGCGCTTTCTTCTCCAAGCTCCGCCGCTTCGGGCATCGACGCTCAGATCGTCGGGCTACTGACATAGGCGACACATCCACGGATGATGGCAACCAAAAGGCCGCTTCTGCACCTGCACCTGCATCTGTATCTGCATCTGCATCGGCCAACAAAAAGCTCCATAAACGGCCACCACGACACAGCGACTCACTCCTCCCGACCAGCAGCCACGCTCCTCCCACGACGTCCGGCTCCGGCTCCGGCAAAATCACAAATCGCGACGGCAGCACCACCGAGTACACAACGGAAGTGACCACAGACCTCGACGCGGCGGCCGCCTCAGACGACGAAATGGACATCTTCGAAGCCCTGCGCAGCCCGCCGCCCTCGCGCGAAGCCACGCTGCCGACGATCCCGTCGCTGCCGCGCATCCCGCGCTATGTGGCTCGCGAGGCTGGCTCGGGGCGTGTGAGGCCGAGTTCGATGGCCGTCGCCGTCGCTGTTGCCGGTACTGATGCTGGCGCTGGCTGTGGGGTTGGTGCTGGTGGCGCTGCCTCCAGGCCCGCCGACAGAAAGCAAGAAGCGCGCGCCGAAGCCAGCGGCCATGCGACATCTATAGCCACCAACGCTGGCAATAACGCGTCTGCAGTCCCAGTCCCAGCCCCAGCCCCAGCCCCAGCGCCGGTCACGCCGCCACGCCGCACCTTCATCTCCGCCGAGGAGGCCTGGGCGCTGCAGCAAAAGGACGCGGTGCTGCGCGCGGAGACGCGCAGACTCGAGGAGGAGAATCAGGCGCTCAAGGCGCAGAAATTGAGGCTCGAGGGGGAGATGCGGGTGTTGGAGGTGGAGAAGGCGGGAGGGGTTTGAGCGTGTGGAATGTGGTCGGGGTTTGGAGGGGGAAGGCCTCCTCATATGTCTTTTGAGGACCCTGGTTTTTGAGGTTTCTTGATTGTGGTCATTGTCTTGTTTCGGAGAGCGGAGGTCTCCTCATACGCCGGTGAAAGACCGGGCCTGGCGCGTCAGTTAAAAAAAAACCTGAACCTACCGTGAATACCGCTTTACCATCTCAGGATTTGTCTTCAAAGTAACATTAGGGTTTATGGACGCCTCGACGCCCCGAACTCTAAACTTATTTGGGCGTCTAGGGAAAGGATGGTGTGCTTCATAGAGTATTCTATGAGCGGCCCACCCGCCACCGATGATATCAAAATCACAGTCGGATCCTCAGTCCCGACATGTCCAGGGCAAGCGCCACGCCTGTGCAAGTAGCTGCATATAGTACAAGGACCGCCATCGCGCTGAGACCGCCCATGTCAAGCGTGTTGAGCGTCATATTGACCAGACCAGTCAATAAATTCGCGATCAGAAAGACCACCAAACCGTTCTGGTTGAAGACTGCAAGAACCCTGCTGGATGCATCCTTGATCTGATGTAGATCATCCTTTCTGTAAGATATGCGAGGCCCACATGCCTCGACGAGCGCGAAAACTCCGATCTGGGCGCTATTGAAGGCAGCAATCCAGAAGACGTAGGGAAGATTCCCCAGGCGGCGTGAGACGTTTAGGTTGAAGCCAAAGACACTGGTGGAGAGAACATAGATGACGGTGTTGAAGACGGCGTCGAAAGCCAACATTCTGAGAAGTACATATCGTTCTCGCTCGGCTTCGAGGTGGCCATCGGCACCGGCCTGCAGCTTTGGCACGGGCTGGAGGACCACGATGGGGGCTCCGGTCGAGCGACCCTTCAAGAAGATGGCTAGGTAGCCAATAAAAGAGAAGACGCCTTCGCGGTTCTTGGAGAGGAGATCAGGACCTCGGTCGCTGACGAGGATGTACCAAAGGAGCTCGGTGTTATTGAGCACGATTTCGTAGGCGAGCGAGATGATGAGTGCCAAGATGGCGTAGCTGCTGTTCCACTTCCTGATACCTGGAATCGAGTCGGCCAGCTCGACAAAGGGCGGCAAGAAGCCCAGGGTGAAGAAGAAGTTCCAGTGGACGCCATACTCGGTGACGTGCTCGGCATACTCCAGGCCTTTGACACTCATGAGCCTGATGAAGCCGAGTATCAGAACGGGTACTGAGTGGCGTACAGATGCGAGCATCCGAGCCCCGAATCCAGGTCTCTGGCTTCCTGAGTCATCCCGCTTGTGAAGCACTCTAGCGGAGACCACGCCGGCGGCGAAAACGAAGGAGCCGACACCGAGATCCATGAGCGAGGTTCCCCAAGTTTCGACCTTGGCAAAGCGGCGAGGGAAGATTGGGAAGTCGACGGCGAGGATGGCGATAAGGGTGGCGACCATCATGGCTCCACGATAGTGGGTCAAGAACGGACGAGCTACGAGGGTACTGGTGTTCGAGGAGACTTCGGTCGATTTCTTGGACTTCGATTTCTTGACTGAGCCGTTCGAAGCATCACCCTTTGGTTGCTGTAGGAGGAGAAGTAGCAGAGATGGGGTAGCCAAGAAGATATTGAGGGCCAGGGGAGCAGAGCTGTAGGCGGTGAAGGCGAACAGGATGGCGCAGACATTGAGCAGGAAGTCCACCAAGTAGGCCAGAGGCGTGTATGGTGTGAAGAAAGATTGTGTCCGTTGAAGTGCAGTCCAGAGAAGGAGTGCTGCCTGTCAGATGGGTAAGCACTGAGATACTTGGGGCGGGTATGTTTCAAGGCTACTTACGGGTGCAACCAAGGTGACGAGGTTGATCTCGGTGATAGTACCTCCCGAAAGATTGGACACAAACGCTTCCTTCCTGACCTTGTAGTCGGCTGCGGCGTTGGTGCTGGCCATGGTGGAAGATATCGAGTTGGTTCCGTTTCGGTGAGGTCGAGTGTGGATGTAGACCAATGGTTTGGCGCGAAGGGTCCCCGATGTCAGTCACGGGTCGACCATGGGCGTCAATGAAATGGCGGATGGTGGCTGTGATTGTATCATCTGCGCATCAACGCAGGCTCCGGACTGCCACAGATCTGTCTTCGGCTAGACAGGCAATGATGCGATGAATTTGATAGGTGGCTTGATCGTCGGCCAGTCTCGTATTGTGATAAAAATTTCCTGTTCCTGACGGCGTGGATCAAGCTCGGAATAGGCCCTAAGCATGGCTAATGACAAGCCTAAAAGCTTCCGCCCGGGGCGCCAAGTTTCCAGGCTGAAAGAGGCAATGCGGAGCCCTGTCCGTATTGCTGGCGGTGGGATAGGCTGTCCAAGAGCCCCTACGTCAACACTTTGCATCTTTGGCTTGAGGATGGCTTGGCCACGACATCGGGCGGGACAACAAAGGAGGTCTGAGAGGCACCGAACGCTGGCCAAAGACTGCTATATAGAAGGAAGCCACTCCCACAGGACGACCACTATCAAGAACCAGCACCCTTGGTCAAACGAACAGCCTAGCCTAGCCCCCAACAAACGACCATCAATATGTCCGACGAGTGCTCTCGAGTGACGGGATACGTTGATCCCAACTGGCCACGACCTGATGACGATGGCTCGGCGTGTATTATCATCTTTGGGTAAGCTGAAGGCGTACAACTGTAAGCACGATGGCTCACAATCACCAGATACGTTCCCTCCTTCGCCCTCGGAGTGCTGGCGGCAATCCTCTTCGCAATCGCACTTGGCTTCCATCTATGGCTGCTGTTTCGCCATCGGACATGGTACTTCAGTACTGTTGTAGTCGGAACGCTCATGGAGATCGTCGGCTATGTCTTCAGAATCCTTGCATCGAAGCGCAATCCCTACTCGGTCGCATACTTCGTGGGCCAGTACTTCTGCATAGTTGTAGCCCCGGTCTTCTACTCCGCCGCCATCTATACACTGATATCAGTCATGATCAATCGCGTCGGCAAGCAATACTCACCCCTGCCCCCAAAGCTCATCCTCTGGGTCTTCATCCTTTGCGATGTAGTTGCAACAGTCATCCAGATCACCGGTGCTGGGCTAGTGGGGTCTGCCTACTCAAACGGCAAGGATCCCAACATCCCGAATAATATCCTCCTCGCCGGTCTCGCCTTTCAAGTCTTCAGCTTCGCCCTCTTCATTGCCTGCTTCGTGTGGTTCGTCTCCAAGGCGTGGAAGGTCTTGTCTCGCGATCTTCGGGTCTTCGCAGCCGCAACATTTGTGGCGACCCTTGCCGTCTATCTCCGGACCTGTATTCGATTGGCCGAGACCGCCGAAGGCTTGTTGGAATTCCTTTCGACACATGAGGCAATCTTTGGCTGCCTGGAGTTTGCACCCATCGTTGTTGCTGTATATATCTTCATATACTGGCATCCTGGGCGGTGGCTGGGTCCCAACTCCAGGAAGCATCACGAAGAGGTGTCGGGTCGGCAGCATCAAACTGAGAAGTAATATTTGAGCATTAGACTGTATTATGTTAATGGCATAGCGAGAGTATTGGGTGAGGCTGCAGTCCGGTTATAAATTCGGCGTTCCTTGGTACAAGCAGTCTTTCATCGTCTGTTTCATCTGTTAGCGATGGCTCTGCAATATATATTCCAGACGTACCTCTAGTATTTTGACGTACTCCCCCGCAACCACCCATCTCTTGCTCATCTCCACAAGGATGGATCTCAGGGAATTGTAGCCAGTGATATATTCCTCAGAACCTGTCTCATGAACCAACCATTGAAACGTGGCGGTGGCCGAGTACAGACAGTCTGCCAGGAGGGGACTGATGGCAGACAGATTCTGGTCCATTAGCTTTTGAAGTACCAAAGAGAATTCAAGCACTTTTCCAGCAGCCTCTTGCATGCCTGGGATCGATATCGCTTGCATCTCTGTCTCCTCCAGGGTATGGTCGCCTCTGTTGGTTTCTGTGCAGCTGAATGGCTCACACAGGTGAAGAAGACTGCTATAGCAGAGTCCCATTGCTGTCGAGTACTGCGCTGCACTCTCGGACACTTCGTAGGGCAGGACGTTGGATAGTGCTGTCAGGGTGCGGTGAAGCTGAATTGCTTCAGCAAAGCGAGTGGCAGGGTCAGATGAGCGATCGTTAAGGACCCGAATCATCCTGCCCATCAGATGAGTGGCCTGACAGGTGCGGGCAAACGCGCCCGCGCGGACGGAAGTCGGAGTAGACATGTAGAGGGGTTCGCTGGTCGTCATGTCGCCTTCATCCCATGAAGATTCGTTGGCTGGAAGTACTGTCTGCAATGGTGGATCATCCGTCGCCAACTGATGCCCCTCGCTGCCCAGGTGAACGTAGCGGTCGAAAAGCATGGCTGCCCACCAGCAGCGTTTGATCTCCTCAACTTCTGACCATGCGCCACTTTTTCTCAAGATTTGGGGGGCGTGGTGGCGATCATGAATACCCATTAGGATTCCAATCCTGGTACAGTGACCGCTTGAGAGGTACGCCGCTGGGTAAATCGCATTTCCAATCTCATAGGCAGTAATGAGCAGTGCGGATTGCAAGAACTGCACGGTCATCAAGCCTCCAGACTCGACCAACGAAAAGCAGTGCTTAGCCATCCAGTACAGAGGCGATTGGGCTTCTATAGGATTTTGATGTCCGCCTTGACCGATCAGCTTCATCGCCAATAGCAGAAGAGCTAGATCGGCTGGGATGTCTGGAGCGGGCTTTTCAAGTGTCAGTTGTGTGCGCTTCTTCGACACAATTGGTAACCACAGATGGACGTTCTCGAAATAGCGATCTACGATATCTCTCACATCGATGATGGAGCCGAGAGTATTGTAGACTTCTGGGCCAAGTTTAATGGCAGGCTTAGGGATGATCATCCGAGTCTCCTACCAGGAGTCAGCTGTGGTCTCATCCATGCTGTTGTTGATCGCGAAATTTATTTTGCAACAGCCCTCTGCGCCAAACTGGCTTGATTGACCTACCTTGAAGATCTCCGAGTCTAGCAGGAACATAGGAGGGAAGCTTGACGACTGCTCTGGGGGCAAGCTCTGGTCAGGACTCGAGATATACGATCTGCCGCCTCCAATAACATTCGTCCTGCCCCACGGCGTATCCCTCGACTCGAGCTTAGCCTCCAGATCGGTGACTTTCTGGCGGAGCATGGCAAAATCATCAGCATTCGGAGTCGGCGTGCTGTCCGAATAGTCGCACGATCGGCCCATGCGCGAACAGAGTGAGCACAACGGTAACTGTTTGTCACATTTTCGCTTCTGCTTCCTGCAAGCAACGCACGCCTGAGCCGCTCGCAGACCGCGATGTTCTGTTGGTGGAGAGGGATCGTTACTGGAATGAGGCCGCACTCCATAGACTCCAGGCGAATCGAGCATCTCTATCGTGCGCGAGTATTCCATGTTGTCCAGACAAGGTTCGGAAATCGGCAGTGCTCGCGCGAAGAGAAGCCGCTCTCGCGAAGTAGTCGACGCTTAGAGAGGAGAATTATGATCAAGATAAAGTAGTCGCGAACAACCGCGCAACGTTACGCAAGGTTCTTGGCAGCAGCCTGAATCATGCTGTGGCGAGCTGAATAATCGTGCATTCTATAGGTTACATGGTGTACTTCTTCTGTAGCGACTTGGCTATCGTCGTCAACTGAATGTTGCTCGTACCTTCATAAATGGCGCCAATCTTGCTATCGCGAAACATCTTCTCGGCAATGCCATCGCGAACGAAGCCCATACCTCCCATCCACTCCACAGCCAGCCCGCTGACCTTGCCAGCAACCTGACTGGCATATAACTTGGCCATGGCAGCATCCGTCACGAAGTCTTCGCCGGCTTCCTTCTTGCGTGCAGCGTTGTAGACCAGTGCCCGGGCCGCCGCGATCTCGGTGTAGGCCTGGGCGAGCTGATGCTGCATACCTTGGAACTCGCCAACCAGCTGTCCGAATTGCTTGCGGTCGTTCCACACGTATTTGGCTGCATTCTCCCAGGCGCCGAGAGCCAGACCAGTCATCTGAGCAGCGATACCAATGCGACCTTCATTGAGCAGACCAATAGCATACTTGTAACCTTCGCCCTCCTTGCCGAGCAGATTGCCAGCCGGCACCTCCACATCATCAAAATTGACCACGCAAGTGCTCGAGGCCCTGATGCCCAGCTTCTTCTCTTTCTTAGCAATGCTGAAGCCCTTCATGCTCTTGTCGACGACGAAAGCCGTGATACCCTTGTAGCCCTTGTCGGGATTCAGGTTGGCGAAGACAATGAAGAAATCAGCCTCCATAGAGTTGGTGATCCACATTTTCGAGCCGCTTATCCGATAGCCGTTGTCAGTCTTGACAGCTTTGGTCTTAAGAGCGAACGCGTCGGAACCAGAAGCGGGTTCCGAGAGGCAGAAGGAGCCAACCGTGTTGGTGGCCAGCTTGGGGAGCCACTTCTTCTTCGACTCCTGTGTGCCGTATTTGAGGATGGCTGTGACAACTAGAGTATTGTGAACGTCGCACAGGACCGACACAGATGGGTCAACTCGTGCCAGCTCTTCGATACCCACGATGGCTGAGGTAAAGTTCATGCCCGCGCCACCATACTCTTCAGGGATTTCGAAGCCCATAAGCCCTTGCTCGAACATCTGCTCAACTATAGCGGGATCCATCTTCTCTTCCTCGTCCATCTCTCGCACCTTTGGTGCGATCACCTCATTGGCAAACTTAGAGACGGACTCGGCCAGCATGATCTCAGTCTCGGAGAAGTGGGTGATGGGCGTGGGTGTGAGGGCCGCATAGTCGACCTCGGCAACCTCAGCATACTGCTCTCCAGCCGATGCGTATCTGCGGCGAGGCGTGGTGGTCAGAGGTCGGGATGTGGCGAGTCTGTAGAAGGGAGCGGATCGAGGCAGGACGCGAGGAGTGGCACATGCGGAGCAGAGGAGGGGGGCGCGAGCCCGCAATGTTCGCGTCAGAGAAGCCATGTTGGACACTACGAGAAGAAAGAAGAGAAATGGCACGAGGAGTTAAGAAGTGAAATACTTTGGCGAGCACGATAATAATGTGTTCGGCGTCGGAATCGACGTAGCTTTTTCGTGAGCGGCCAGGCCAGCACACGGGGGAGCTGGACGCCCCGAAGAGAGTTCCTGGGGAACCTCGGCGTAGCTGGACCGCAAGCATCCGCGTCTGCCCGCAACCCACATGCCACACAGCGCCAGCAGTACAAGGTGCGGTCATCACGTCTCGATCAACTCTCGCGATGCCCCTTTGGCACAGAAAGCATTTAGCTCTACGCAAACTACGTTGAGATGTTCTCAACCGACACCGCACCTGGAGGGAGTGGTAGTCTGGCCCCGTAGACTCCGCGTCAACCAGCCACGTTATCGCAGGTACAAGAACTGTAACGACACAGCCACTTTCACTTCCATTGGTTGCCTTGAGCCCTCACGAGCCACAAAACTTTCACTATTGTGGCGGTGCACCGAATGACGGTCGAATGACGTTGATCGTTGGTGGGATGGGTCGCAGATGTGAAGCGCCTGATTGTAGCGGTAATGTTCCAGAAATGCGCTGCGCCTCAATCCAACAAGCACAAGCTGCTTGGGTGTATCATAGCCGCCTGCATTTTGATTACCCCTAAAAATCTGCCTGGCCCTGCTTGAAGCCTTATAGCATCTGACCATCTCACCAGAACAATCCTCCCTCACTACAGCCTCTGACACGGAATTGCAGCTTTGCGTCAACGGCCTGACCACCAGAGCTTGGTGCTTCACCCAACAATGTCGTCAGGACATTCAGAACCTCAGGTTCTGTACAGCGTCAACAACATTCGCGCATACCACGTGCAAGATGGTCAGGAGCACGAGATCACCACTTCGGGACCCCAAACCCTCTCCCTCCTCATGGTACCAACATCGTCGCCATTCGCGGACCTCTCCTCGACCAACCCTACCTCGCATGCCCCCGAAGAGGATTTCTATCTGCATCTACACCTACCACCCGAGCTCGACCAACCCCTCCCAGCTACCACTCAAATCTACCACAAGCCTCCCTCCAGCTATCTCATTCCGCGATGGGATCTAGGTCCCGATTCCGGCGCCTTCACACGCATCGAGTTTCCCAGCATTGGGCACGGTCCCAACAAAGCCACCCAAGAAGAGATCGATACCTTCGAGACAATCCTCGCGCAATGCACCGCCTTCCTCGAGCGGGCTCCTGCACCAACGGGACATGACAAATACGACCCTTCCAGCTATCGTCCTGGTGAAGGATATATCAGCACCTCCGCCGACCAAGGTTCTGGCTATCCCAATGAGAAGCACCCGTCCCATGGCCACGGCCAGATTGTGCTAGTCGACGAAGAGAACGGCTCCGTCGTAGGCGAGCTACAAGGCGGCTACAACATCAACGAAGGACCAGGCGTGTATCCTGGCAGCAAGACACCGGTGGAAATTCAACTCCCCGCTGAAGGCGCCGGCAATACGATTCAGGTTGGTCCCATTAACGAAGACTATCTCGAAACCTCGAGGCATCCAGCATACGCCAAGTCCACCATCGTGCAGTCCTCCGCCCGTGCCTCCCGCCTTCTTGTCACTACCTCTTCGTATGTGGCCAATGCCATGTCATCAGGCGCCGACAACTTCCAGCGCAAGACACAGCCAAATCCCAAGCCCATGACATTCAGCCCCGCTACGCAGGCCAACCTGCGCCGCATCCACACCTTCACGCAAGGCGCCGCAGGACTCTCCGCCAAGACGGTCGGGCAGGTGGGGCGCTACGCCCAGAACATCGGCGCCACTTTGGCGCGCAAGGGCGAGAAGCAGAAGAAAGGCTTTGACAAGAGTGGCAACCCCGACACCGGCTACAAGCCCGGCATCTTGAACAAGAGCATGATCGCATTCAGCACCATCGCGGACGGCATCGACCACGCTGGCCGGCAACTGCTCGCCAGCGGTTCCGCGGCTGCGACAAACGTCGTGAACCACAAGTACGGCCCCGAAGCCGGCGACGCGACGCGCAGCCTAACAGGCGGCATCAAGAACGTCGGACTCGTCTATATCGACGCTGTCGGCGTGTCGCGCAAGGCGGTGCTCAAGAGCGTAGCCAAGGGCATGGTGGTGGGCCGCATGCCGAACGGGCAGTCGCTCGTCGTTGGCGCCGGCGACGGCGGCGTCGTGCCGGGCGACGCGTACCCTCAACAGGACGTCAAGCGCGTCGACAGCAATACGAGCCAGGGCTACAACGTGGGCGGCCGTCTCAACAGCGCGAACCAGAGTACGACCAGCTTGCCGGGCTATGGGGTGGAGGGCTACGGGAATCAGGGCTTGCCGCCGGCTTACGGCGCTGGAGGCCCCGGTGAACCGCTGCATGGCCAGCCGAGGATTGGGGACCAGAAGCGCTGAGCGTGACGCGATGTGGAAGGGGTCAGTTAGGATGGAAAGAAAAAGAAACTGATTTTGCTGCGTTTTCTTGGGCTCTTTTGGGCCCCTTAGCAGGCGTGTCCTGGCAATGAGATGAGATAAATGCGTGTCGTTGCGCTGTTTGGCGCGCTTATGATGGAACATGAAACTAAATACTCAGATGACGGATAGAGCAAGCAGAGAGGCACGACACACAGATGATATTATGACTGAAGTGGCAATGACATGCGTGAGGATTTGATTTCTTCCCAAGTATCAACTGCTCTGTTCTGCTTATAGTGTGCCATGTAGTGCTTCCACCTACCTGTAGACCTGCAGTTCTGTACGCCTGTACATTGACCGATGCAGGCAATTGCCATGAGTGTTGATTCTGTGCCAATGCGTCGTCACTGAACCGATATTGGGTAATAGGAGCGTAGTCTGCGCTTCGCTGCACGGTGATTCCCCTACCTACGGTCCTGTGCAGCCAAGAATAAAAGCATATGAATTGGGGGCCGATGCTGCCCTGATGGACCGTCACCAGTCTGGTATCTGTCAGCGCCGAAAATGTAGCGAGTTTCACGAGCAAATGAGTGCCGAACAATATCCTCCCTTCTCCCTGCGGGCCGGGTCTGTATCGGGACTCATGCGGCAGGATACGAGTCGGGATCGCCGCCCTGCGTTGGTGGATCTGCAAGGGCAGGCGTGCGCGTGCAAATAGCACTCTACTGAATCGATCTTGCGGTGTGCGGACAACAAGTTAGAGCGCGGACTGAGATATCGTTCGACGGCCTTTGGCGGCATCGAAGTATTGATTTGCGGCAGAGTGAAACAGGAGCTCTTCTCTCGAATGGACGCTGGGTGGCCATGTACACCATCTGGCAAGTAAAGTCGCGGCGGACGGAGAGCGCAGTCGCGTGACTTTTCGTTCCTCGAGATATCAAAAGGCAGTCTTTCATCCCTTGCATCGCAGTGCTCTTAAATGGCAGGCTGTCATGGTTGCATTGCGACTCCGTGGTTGAAAATTGATGGGGTCCACAGTTCAGACCCTGTCAGACTTTGTTGTAGTGGTACATATCAGGATGACTGATGTCTGCAGAATAGACGCGTGTCGCGAGGACAGTGGGAAGGATGAATAGGTAGATGGCGGAAAGCATTGCGTCGTGAACGGATACATCTCGGATGCCCCTCCATGATTCATGTGTGGCGGATGAGATTGTCCTGATCTGCCCGATATCACATGCATGACATGATCGGCGGACAACGCACAGCGGAGAAGCTTGGAGGGCAGATTATTAGGCATTTTTCGTAGGCCTCTAACAGTTTGTTTCGGGCAATGTGGATGCGTGTTCTTTCAATGGACTCAAATTGAATGGGCGTCAGTTTCGCTTAGCGGCAAATAGTGTGCTGCTCGGAGGATTTGGACAAGCTAGACACCTGTGGTGACCAGGGTAAGGCGTTTCAGCCCCGGTTTAGTCGCGGTAACACATCGCGTCGTTCCTGGACATCCCAGATTGATGGAAGGAAAACAAGCGGCAAGCCCGGCGATGTGTCCCTCTGTCGTTAGCTTCCGTTGATGATGACTTTCGGTAGATGGCAGGCAGCAAAGATTGTTCTGTTGAAGTCCAGGTCGAGGCGGACCGTCGGGTTATTGCCCCTGAAGCATGCATGTACACATGATATTTACGGTGTCTGCATCCAGTACTCCGTAAAGGAGGGCGGGCGAGTCACCAGGCAGACTGCCGTGTCGCTAAAGTCTGTTGAATGCTCGATGCAGACAGTAACTCGCTCGATGCGATGGAAGCAGGGAGCCCGAGTCATGGCGGTGTAAGATAGCCCTGAGCGTGGCGGTCGTGGGTGCCATGCCAGTGGATTTCAATGCCCAAAAAGTGGGCTGGGCTTCGGCTGGGCAGTCTTTAGCCTGGCCACTAGAGCGCCGATGCGAAAGTGTGCTGGCACCAGGCGAGGACGAGGCTTGCATCTGCTCCTAACAGGCAGAATCTCTGTAATTACCTGGAGTTGTCCTGGAGGCAGATTCAGAGGCGGTGGAGTTGGTGTCGATACGCCAACCTCGTCGCTCACCCGCGCGCAGAGCAATCCAAGCCCAAGCTGCCTTTGCCTGCGCCTTTCAGTCCTCTGTACCACCTTTGACAAACGCAGCTACACTCCTCACTCCTCGCCTCGATCCCTCCTTCCCTCCAGTCGCCCCTTGCGAGCTTCACGTACACACGTCTTTGTTCTTTTCGTGCGTGCAAGCGCCTGTTTACTTGAGGTCCCGATTCTCCATCCCCCCCCCGACGACCATTCTCGCTCTCTCACAAGCCGGATTCTCTGCGACTCCGCCATGATCGCGACCTTTTTTCGCATTCGCTGGTTTTCGCAGATTCGTGGTAATTGATGATTGGTCCTTAATACCATCTTTTCAAAGCCTTGTCGAGCCTCTTCTCAACGACTGACCCTGGGCGACCCTTATCACGACCTCAATCCTTCAAAACGCCCATCATCGCAGGACGCGCCTTTGACTTGGCCCCGAAGCCTGGAGCTTACTGCCCAAGCAGCCTCACGCCTCTTATCGCGTTGCATCTGCGTCACGATCGATCTCGTTCCTGAAAAGATCAAAGACGGACTCGTTGGCACTGTGCATTGCAATAGCCCAGCTCCGTCAACCAAGTTCACTCCACCTCCCGCTGCCACACGGCACTTTCAATTCAAGACCACTACAACCTCGACCATTTCGTTCCAGCGCTTGAGGGTACACTAAGCGTCAAGTCGACGCCTTTGCCCAGGCGGACGACTCATTTCCCCTCCACCTCACCGCCTGAATATGTCTTCGGCGTCTGTCCATGCTGGCAGCCATCCAAATCATCTCCAGTCGTCTCCACCCTATCCACCATCCCACAACGACCTCTCCTACTATGATCAACGATCACCAAATGCCGACAACTATTACGGCACTACATCCACGAGCGGTAATGGACGACGTGCGCCACAACAAGAGCAGCGATCTTATGAGTACTCGCCTCAATCGCAGCAGGTGCCTTCGCAAGGAGAACATTCAATACCGTACCCCCCGCGAGAACAACGAGAGCAATACGATGGCCCTGCACCCGTTCCGCCGCCGCGGACTTCTTCCCAGCAACAATCATCTTCGCATCCCGTCGCACCGTCAACGGCGCCACTAGAAGCACGAGTCGCTGCCTCAAGACACGCTCGACAAACTGCGGAACAATACAGCAGAAATTCTCCCCATCAAAGAGACGACGGCACTGCCGGAACTTCTTCCTCTTCGCGGTCACGAAGAAAAAACCCGAACAGCCCAGATACTCCTCAGCGCTCGACTAGTGTAAAAGATGCCACAACAAGTCGAGCAGAAGGCTCATCTCATGCCAATGCACCTGCCCCTCTTGTCCGCGAGTACAGCGAGGTCATCAACCGTGTTGTAGTGTCCGATCCTCGAGTCGATGCAGAGCGCATGCAAGAACGCGTGGCAGAAGCCCATCCTGTCTCAGGACCCCAGATCGATCTTACGGGAGCCCTACCACCTCCCAGCGAAGACGTTGGACCCGGTCCTGCTAGGAGACAAGACTATTCGAAGTCGTCCTCCCGGCGGAAAGATGTTCAATTTGGTGATTATGTCCTCGGTCAGACTTTGGGCGAGGGCGAATTTGGCAAGGTCAAACTTGGTTGGAAGAAAGATGGGAGTTCTCAAGTCGCCATCAAACTCATTAGGCGTGACAGTGTTCAAAACCATCCCGGACGGCTACCGAAAATCTATCGAGAGATATCAATTTTGCGCGAACTCGCCCATCCGAATATTGTTCGATTGCACGAAATGGTGGAGACCGAGAGGCACATTGGCATTATTCTCGAATATGCGTCTGGTGGAGAGCTTTTCGACTACATCTTGAATAATCGGTACCTCAAAGACCCTGCTGCGAGAAGACTATTTGCCCAGCTTGTATCCGGCGTGGGCTATTTGCACAAAAAGGGCATCGTTCATCGGGATCTGAAACTGGAAAATCTACTCCTAGATCAGAATCGGAACATCATCATCACCGACTTTGGCTTCGCCAACACCTTCGATGCGAAAGACTTGCTTAGCGATGAGATCGAGTACAATCTCACGAACAAGGATTTCGTCCGTAAGATGAAGCTCGACCGGCTAGACGCCAGAGGTTTGCGCCGTGGAGATCTAATGCAGACAAGTTGCGGCAGCCCTTGCTATGCTGCCCCTGAATTGGTGGTTAGTGACTCACTCTACACTGGTCGCAAAGTGGATGTTTGGAGTTGTGGTGTCATTCTATATGCAATGTTGGCTGGATACCTACCCTTTGACGACGATCCAGCAAATCCTGAAGGCGACAACATTAATCTACTGTACAAATACATCACTACGACGCCCCTAACCTTCCCCGAATATGTCTCACCACACGCAAGAGATCTATTACGACGTATCCTTGTGCCCGATCCGAGAAAGCGTGCCGATCTATTCGAAGTTGCGAGACACAGCTGGCTGAGCGAGTATCACCATGTGGTCTCGCACATCACCAGCAGCACCACCAATATCGCAGATATCTCAAACAGCACCGTTGCAAGCGACTCTATGAACGAACCCGCGATGCACCGGAGTGCATCTGTACGTGAGCCCTCAAAACATGCTCCGCAAGCTACTCCGACAATTGAACTTGCCAAGACTCCAGAAGTCGATGAGCAAGATCAGACCTCGTCGAGCTCCAGGAGAACGCGGCACACTCTGCAAGCCGAGTATGTTCCGCCGCATACTCACACGACCCGAGGCCAAGACCCTGCCTCTGTCACCGCAGCAGAATATGCCCGAAAGAGAGGCGACGACAAGCACACCCCTACAACCCAGTCGCCGGTCACTTCGAAGCCTCTACCTCAAGAACCACGATCCCAATTGGACAAGATGCTTCCGCCGACACGGCCTGGTCGGGATGTGCCAAGATCCGTCTCGGATTCGACGGGTGCATTTGCTGGGCAAGGTCAACAGCAGCCGCGGCCAAGCACGCAGGGCTCGATGGCTTCACGAGAACCTACGAGATCCGATCTGAGATTGCCATCGAGGGGTTCTTATGGCCAGCCTGTGGCTCCGACTGTTGCAACTACGAATGCCCAGGGGCGTGTAACGCAACCAGCCAAGGCGCCTCGGGGCTATAATATCACCGGTCCTGCATCACCAGTCACTCACCAGCAGCAACAATCAATCGGACAGCCCATGACCCAAACAATGCCGCAGCCAGTCACACAGCCCCAAAAGAACCATCACCGCAGATCGAGCACATTGAGCGGCCTGGGAGAGAGACTCTTTGGCAGATCTCCATCTGTGCGCAAGACTGATGAGGAGAAGCCGAGTAGAAAGGATCGCAAATATCCTCCTCCGAGCATGAAGCCTTTGCCTCAGGATGGACATATGGACTATCAACCGAGGCAATCGACCGATTCTAAGCGCTCTTTCTCATTCGGGCTCGGCAAGAAGAAGAGCACCGATTTGGAATCACAGACTGAAAGACCTCAAGGTCGTCGATTTTCGCTCCTGCCAGCTTCAATGTCGTTCAAAGGCATGATGGGAGGTGGCAACAGGGACAGTGCGCAGCCATCTTCTGCGACCCTTGCTCCGCAGACGCAGGATCAGCCATGGTCATCGAGACCCGGTACGCAACCGAGTCAAGCCTCGGCGCCGCAGGCACCAAGCTACGACGGTCAGCAAGACCAGATGCAATACAACAACTTCTCCCGCCCTCCACATGCTCAGTATCGACCGCAGCAGGCTGCACAACATTCGTCCCCAATGTCGTCCCCACAACAACAGCAATCTTGCGATGTGTATGGCGGTACCGGAGTGTTCAACAACCAGCCGCAGAGTCGCTCGCATGCCCGCGGCGCAAGTCAGCCGATGGCTGGGTATGCCTATCCTGAACCCGCAAGTGCGAACAATTCGCGGACGTCGATGCAACAGCCGCGCCAACAACGCGGTGTGCTTGTGAAGCCAAATCGCAAGTTCACGGATGTGTATGATGATCATCCACAAGGGCATGGCGGCAGCTCTGGGGCTGTTCGCAAAGTCCAAGACTTCTTCCGACGGAGAGGGCGTGCAAGAGCGGATTCCGAATACCGATAGCGTTGTTACTGAGGTTACCTGCTAGCGCAACGAGTGTTCTGTGCATCAGTTGACTCACGTTGCGATGCGGTGCATAATGCAGCTCTTGGAGTGGACGAGGGCCAACTAGCTAGTGGCTAATGGATGGTGTTAATCGGAAAGTACTAGGCAAGCAGCAGATTCGGCGGTGCTTGCTTGGGTATTACTTTGAACCCGGCGTCGAAATTACTACTATACCCTTTTGTGTCTGCGTCAGATGGCTTGTCTAGCATCGCGTGGGCGAAATATGAGGTCTTTGGAATATGTATTGATGGCTTGCAAGTGTTGGCTGTTGTACCGGCTGGAGGGAAGAAACTCTATTGAGTCAAAGTGGCTATTAGCGTAGTGTGTCAAGTGTTCACCGCCCGACAGCGGCAATCAATTGTATGACAAAGTTGGCAATTGAGCCTTCCGTTGATTGACTGTGTCTTTGTGATCGTGAACTAAGGGATGGAATATATTTGTCATTACCACGTGTTAGAGATGTTGCTTGAAGGAGGTCGACACCACTTGTTGTCTCCATCTCAGCTACCTCCCTCTGTCAGAAATGCTCTCCTACAAGCCACGCTAACATTTCTGTTTACACCTCAACTAAACACAGCATGTGCTCGCATTGTTGTATTTGCAAGCTCTTCAATATTGGCCACAACAGGAGTTCCAAGCAAGCCATCTGAGAAGAGAGCACTATCGAAGGAGCCGCTAGCTTGGGGAGTGATCGCAATGACTGCCCAGGGGATGGTTCCTCACCCTTGTGACAGATCGTTCGCTGGCATTGCGGTACAAACCAGGTGGCTGAAGCGAGCTCGAGGTGGCTGAAGGCAACATCTCCATCCACATCGGCGTGTCGGCGCCTTGGCGTACGTAGAACTTCGAACTGCGCCCAACTTTGCGAGACCTTGCACCTTGCACAATCTTTCACGTCTCTCATGCTCCTATCAATACGCCTTCGTGTGTCTAGCTTCTGTTGACTCGCGCACAACATGAACGGCTACGACTCAGCCGGCGCCAAACGCAAGCGCTCGCGCTCTCCATCTCGCTTCCAGGATCGCCCATACCGCAGCCGCGATGGGACCCCGCGCCGGGACGAACAAAGTCGCCAGCCATGGTCGCACAAAGACCAGATGCGCATCAATCAGATACAAGAAGATGTGCGCATGCGTGAGTGGGTCGCTGGCGAGGATGACTTCGTGTTGAAGCAGGCAAAGAAAAAGGCAGAGATCCGCGTCAAAGAAGGCCGAGCGAAGCCCATTGACTGGCTGGCAGTTACTCTACGAATCATCGACGAGACTCGAAATCCACTCGACGACGAAATCAGCGATGAGGATCTAGACTTCGTCGATCCAGACACTGTCTTCGACGATCTCTCCGAATCTCAGATGTCCGAGTTACGAAAAGATATTGATACCTACGAGAAGCTGGAGTCGAATAAGAAGAACAGAGACTATTGGCGAACGATGCAGATCATATGCAAGCACAGACAGAAGAAGTTACGCGCCTCTGGGCCAGAAGGGAGAGCAGTCAGCGCGGTTGCCTCGGATATCGACAAGTTGCTGGCGCCCAAAACATATGAACAGTTGGAGGCGCTCGAGAAGCAGATCCGCGCAAAGCTAGACTCGAACGAGCCCATCGATACTGACTACTGGCAACAATTACTTGACAGCTTATTGCTTTGGAAGGCGAAGGCAAAGCTGAAGAAAGTCTACCAGGATGTCCTCGTATCGCGAACGAAGACGCTCCGGACCGAAAGCAAGCTGGAAGCTATGCGAGCGCAACAGGATCTTGCAAACGCATTAGGGACGGCGCCAGCCGATTCGTTGACATACAACAAATCGCTCGACCCGGAACCAGCTCTCCAGATCGCCGCCAAGGACAAGCAGCTGGAGGTTCAGAGCGAGTCTGCCTTCCTCTCACAAATTAGCGCCGAACGTGCGAAAATCCGACGCATGGGCTATGTGCCTCTCCCAAAAGGGACTTCGAATACGAGCAAGCCCACCACCACCGCGAATACTTCGGGACCGGCTCCGTCCACCACACAATACGACCGCGATGTCGCCCGGGGAGTTGATGAGGACGAAGAAGTTTTCGCTTCGGAAGAACCGACTTCCATGGCTTCTACACAGCCTCTACCGTCATGGGCTGCGCAATATCGCCCGCGCAAACCACGATACTTCAATCGCGTCCAACTGGGCTACGACTGGAACAAGTACAACCAAACCCACTACTCTCACGACGCTCCACCGCCGAAAGTGGTACAAGGCTACAAGTTCCACATCTTCTACCCGGACCTTATCGATTCATACAAAGCGCCCACATACAAGATTATTCGAGAAGATGGCAGGAAAAAAGGCCAGACTCTAGCTCCGGCGGGAGAGGAAGACACGTGCATCATTAGGTTCGTAAGCCCGGGTCCGCCCTATGAGGATGTGGCTTTCAGGATCGTCGACAGGGACTGGGATTATAGCGGCAAAGAGGGGCGTGGTTTCAAGAGCACGTTTGAGGGAGGCGTGCTCTCGCTACACTTTAGCTTCAAGAAGGTGTATTACAGGAAGTAGGATATGTGCATGGTCTTTTGGGTAATGTGCCTATGACTGCTAAGCTTGGAATGACGAAGACGACATGTGCGGACGTCGGCGCCACTATCTTCAGGTCTGGTGGCCTCGTACAGTAGTCCGTTTCCGTGTGAGGCGCTTGACTACCACCTCGTGACTTGTGAGGATCACCCTAGAGCCCCGGAGTTGCGAAGAAAAGGTGGAATGGCAAAGGCCATGATGTGGTCCGCGGTGTTTGATCTTCGGTCTATTTTTAATTCTTAATAGCCCTTAAGACTCTTCTAACAGCTCGACGGGTCCCAAAGAACCAGGTCATCCAGTAAGATCTCGATCATTGTCCTAGCTTTACCTATGCACTGAGCGCCATAGACATAGATATGCATCATCCTCGAGTCGTTGTCGACGTCACTCTGTTCTGTCTGACTTGCAGTCTCGAGCTCATGGCGGACACTTTGGAGCCAAAATTCATATGACTTTGGCTCTTCGATGGCAGTGAAGTATCTGCTACCATTGCGCCTGACCCACTGGATAGCCACATGGAAATAGTTTCGAGAGCTGTCCACGTCTCGCAGGGAGATGAGCCGTGCAAATGCGGCTATGTCGGTATTGTTGTCGATTTTCGGAAAGGAGCTCGATAATTTGGTGTCCCAAAGAACAAATTCATCACGAAAATATAGGTAGATGTTGATGACAAAGTGATACTCGGGGTTCTCGAAGGCAGCGCTTTTTGCTGTTTCCCGGCTTTGTTCGGTGATCTCTTGCTCTCGCAATCTGATCATTTCATTCTTGGAATTCAGTTGCTTGTTGTATTCGTCCATTTCTCGGTCGCGGCAGGCCAGTCTTTCTCTGAGCTCATCAACCAGTTGCGGCAGCTCATTGCGCTTGGCCTCAGACGCTTCAAGACTCTAAGGCACGTCTCGAGACTCTCACGCTCTGTGGCGTAGCGTCTTTCCATGACTGCCATTCTGGCTTGGATGCTGTTGACAATATCTGCGGGGTGGTTGGTCGAGTGCTTGAAGACGCCGCTGTGGGGAGGTGCAGAAACGATAAATGGCAGACCTAAGTTGGTGGACAGGGATGCAGCCTTGTAAGTGGGGTAATGTGACTCGGCAGTGACAAACGAATGTAAGGCAAAACTTGACCGAAACTTCAAGTCATGGCTGGGGATCTTAGTATACATGTTGGCCTCTTGCCGGGGCTGGTTCGGATCCTACACGTCTCGCAACGGTGAGACATCGGGCAGTTTTGGACGCGAAAAAGAAAGTTCTGATGACTTCGTGCATTGCTTCGTGTCTGTATACTAGATATGAGGTCCATGCACCGTGAAAACGATGGCACTTGTCGGTATTCAAGCCAGGTTGACAAACCAAGTTCCCTGACACTTAGGCTCTCAGCGTGGCCTACGCTGACGAGAGTGAGCGAGCGAGATGATCTCGAAGTGTTCAACATATGCGACTGCAGACGAGTACAGTAGCAACTCAGGTCTGAGCATGATCCGAACAGGTGTTGACCAACACTTCAGTGAAAGCAGAAGTTCGTTTGACATGCAAAGTGAGCTTCGGAGGCAGAACTTGGCGTGCGTCATCAGGCAACTTCCTCTTGACCAGCTCACGACACTCACCTCCGCAAGAGCTCCAACTATTCTTCGCTTCGGGCTCTACCGAAAGCTCCCCCAATGCTCACCCCCAACTTTAGACTACCTCCCCACGACGATCATCCGTCCTGCGGGCTTGGTGTTGGTGGCGATGCTGCATTTAATGTAACTTAGGCTAGCTCCCCCGCAACTCCACGTCACGCCAGTGGTCACAATGGTACTACCCTAGGTAAGCAGTCTGAACTACAAAACAGGAACAGGTAAGATGCTCTCGTAGCTTTCAATGCATACAACAGCTTCCCTACCTCGCATTGACCGCCATGGCTTCCCTCTTCGTGGCGGGACTGTCGCTTTTCGCCCTGACTTCTCGGGTGGTCAGTCTAGACAGCGAGATTGTCTTCAATGGTACATGTCCTGACTACGTCGTCTACGCCGGTGAGCATCATGGACCATACTCTGAAGGAGCCTACAACCTGTCTTTCCAGCGCCCTCCATTGCCGTGCAGGACGTGGAACTCGACTGAAGTCGAAGACACCGTTGAACGCATGAGAGACATCATCACCGACCCAGACCTGTACCGAGTCTTCCAGAATTCGTTCCCTAATACTCTCGATACTGCTATCCGGTGGCATGGTGTGGCGTCCAATAACAGTGAGGAGGAACTGACCTTTATCATCACTGGCGACATCAATGCTATGTGGCTCCGCGATTCCGCCAACCAGCTGCAATCCTACCTGCCTCTCCTCACCGCCAACTCCTCTATCGACTCGCTCGCATCTCTCTTTCGCGGCTGTATCAACCTTCAGTCTCGCTACATCAACACAAGCCCGCACTGCAACGCCTTCCAGCCACCTGAAGAGGCTGGGCTCGGTGTGAGCGAAAACCCTTACTCCCAGACGGACGAAGTCACTCCACCTTACTCCAACCAATCCGTCTTCGAGTGCAAGTATGAACTCGATTCTATTTCTGCCTTCCTTCAAATATCCCATCAGTACTACATTACCACCTCCGACCTCAAGTTCTTCGACTCCTTCCAATGGGTCGATACAGTGCGCACGATCCTCAACACCGCCTACGACCTCATGAACGGCACCTACGCGCCCGATGGTCAAGTGCTCGAGCAGCCCTACACTTTCGAGCGCGAAACCACATCCGGCACCGAGACCCTCCCCAACGAAGGGCGAGGCAATCCTGTTCGAGGCGGCACTGGCCTCATCCGCTCCGCCTTCCGTCCCTCGGACGACAGCAGCATCTACCAACTCTTCATCCCCGCCAACATGATGTTCAGCTACTTCCTCTCCACCACCGCCGACATCATGGCCCAGCTCTCCCACCCTGACGCCCCCACCCTCGCCCCCGAGATGACCTCCCTAGCCGCCGCCATCCGCGCCGCCATCGACGCCGCCGGCCTCACCCTCGCCCCCTCCTCCACCTCCTACTCCAACCTCACCCAAATCTACGCCTTTGAAGTCGACGGCTTCGGCTCCGCCAACGTAATGGACGACGCCAACATCCCCAGCCTCCTCGCCGCACCCTTCTTCGGCTACGACGTCGCCGACCCACGCTACCAAGCCACGCGCGCCCACGTCCTCTCCGAGGTGAACTCGTACTTCATGCGCGGACCCGTCATCTCCGCCGTCGGCGGCCCGCACCAGAGCTTCGGCATGGCGTGGCCGATGGCCAGTATCGTGCGCATCATCACCGCCGGCACACACCCCAGCCCGTCCACGCCACTGCGGCCGGACGGCAACGGCAACGGCAACGGCAGTGCAGCACCCGCGGCGGCGCAGCTGGACGCGGCGGCCAAGGCGGAGATCAGGCAGGAGCTACGGCAGTTGGTGGCCAGCACGGACGGGTACGGGCTGATGCACGAGAGCGTCAACAGCTGGAATGAAAGTGATTGGACGCGCCAGTGGTTTTCATGGGCAAATGGCCTGTTTGGGCAGATGGTGCTGGGGCTGGAGGGGACGGGGTTGCTGGAGGAGAGTTACCAGCCTGAGTGAGCTGCCCATGATGGGGGCGAAGGTGCGGTGCTTGGGGTAGTACCATGAAGGGGGTGTGTTCAGATATCATTAATGTTTTTGTAGGGGTGACTCCCCCTTGCCAATCGCTTGCTATGGTAATTGTCCCGTAGTGCAGGCCTGCAACCCTAAATCAGAAAATGATGACGTGCTCTTTCATTACAGGAAAGTCCGTTTGATCCGGCCAAGACAACAAAGGCCTGTCGTGCTCGTTGTATATGTGTGTTGGAGTCTTTCCGCCGCTCCTCTTCAGACGCTTCTTGATTCTATCGCTACAAACGAGGCGAGGCGCTTGCAAGCCTCGATGACAACATGACGAAAGAGGCACTTCTGGTGACCATGTATCGATTCGTCCGTCCCCATAGCGAATCTTTCGACCGTGGGTATCTATCCTGAAAGGACTCCAAGGGAAGAGAGTTGGTTCAATGGCTCGCCCTGTAGCAAATGGTAGGCACCATCGGACTGCGGTAACGACTATGAGCCCCTGGTGGGTGTGTCTTTGTTATCTGTTTCTGGGGCACTAGTAGTACCAGTGGCAATAGGTGCAGGTTCGTGCGACTGCTCTATCGACCGTTCCGGGGCGATATTTGTTGTGCCGTTTGTTTGCTCTGGCTCGCGCTCGCTTGGCGGTGCCGAGTCGATTTCGGCCAGCTTCCGCTCCGGATCGAGTATTTGGTCATTCTCCCAAGCTTCGGTTTCCTTAGCCATGGCCCACCGGACATACGGGACTGAAGCAAGACCCCAGATCAGAGCCCAAAAGAATGGAAGACCCCAGCCTAAAAAGGTTAGCATCAGCGACGGATAGACAGGGAGCATGACACTCACCAAGACCGTAGGCAACCTCTTTGGACACCTCGTGAATGCAAATGATTACTATGAGGACAATACCAATGATGATGGGGGGGATGGACCAGGCCCAAGACAGAGTTCGCATCATTTGCTGAAACATTGGGCTCGCCTCGAAGCGAGCATGAATGGCTTCCCGATATGGTCGACCGGCATTGGCATTTACAGCGATAACGTCTTCACAGATGTAGAAGACGCCAGGCCGGACCACCTCACCTTTTCCAGTCGAGCTGATGCGGAAAGGTGCGGGCTTCTTGCGGACATGGTAGATGGTTGGGAAGAGGATACCTACCCCAAGCACGAGCAATAGCCCAGGGCCGGGGAGCGACAGAATGCGTAGCCAGACGATATGGGGCGCAGACCCGATGATGAGAAAGGCTGTGATAACAGCAATGGCCAATGAAGACAGCCAGTTAAGGTAATCGAAAGCCCAGCGATTCCTTGTTCCAAGTGGCCGAAAGAAGTCTTCCTTCTTGATCAGACGCCAGGAACGCACGCCGAATTCGACATAGGTCGGACCACCCCAGATTGTCGCAACAACGGCAAAGACTATCATGAATTAGTGGGATAGTGTCATCGATGAGACAGGGTACATACTAATCCATCCTTCAACATCACCAGCGAACTTCAGTGCGTAGTACAAAACAATGGGTATAACGCAAGCGTCCACAAAAATGAGGAAAATGAGCATGAACAACTTCCATCGTCGCCAGCCATGTCGCCAAGTGAATGGTAGCTGTGGTAGTAATGTTGGGTTTTGCTTGTAGTATTCCTGCAGAGTGCTTGCTCGTCTCTTGAACTCGCGTTTCGTGGCGGCTCTGCTATCATAGTAGACGTTGGCGTCTGGTCTGTCTTCGAGTCGTTCGCTCTGTCGACGCTGTATGGGCCGAATGCCCTCTGTGCTCTTTCGCCCAATTCCCAAATGAGCCGGTCCCGGGCTTTCCGTCGGACTCAGGGGTTGTTGAGACGATGATTCTTGTAGAGGAGGGGATTCAGGACCGAAGCGAACTCTGAGCTGGCTTGAAGATTGCCGGGGCAAGTCCACGCTTGCTCTGCTACCGCGCACGACCTCAGGCATAATGAGGACAGCTGGTGCGGTACTGGTGTGTTAGAGCACGGGGTGAGTCGTGGTGGATAGAGACTGGAAGTGACGGAGTCGTGTTCGCGGACGTGCGATCTCACGACTTGGGTGTTGATGTGGTGAGAGGCCGCCGCATGCAGGGCTAGTGGAGCTCAGACCGGGCGATCCGGGTGGAAAGGAGGTTATAACGTGGTGTAGTCAGCATGTTGCTGAGACGAGAAAAGCATCGTCATCTTGATTCAGCAAAGGGCAAGTCTGATGATGCAGCGCTGACTTCAACTCGGCAGATGAACCTGATTTTGACCTGCAGATCATGCCAGAAGGGCCGAGCCAATAGGGTGAATGCTGAGTAAGGCTTGCCACGCTAAACCCGGCGTGGCAGAGGCTTGTTGATGCCAAGCCTCGGTCGATAAGAAATCAAGACCGGCTTCGCTGTTGCTTCTTTTGTGCTCTCCGCTGTTCGCCTCTGGAAGTGTACAGGTCTCAACTGTGGCAGTGACGAGCTTGCAAGAGACCGGATTCTTGGTGCACGGTGCATGTGGCGCAAGTAAGTAGGAATCAGGCCTTCACCCAGGACCGCATCCCGTAGCCTTCAACCTCACCAACGAGCTGCTCTCCATCTCCAGGCTGCCAAGAGTTCTCTCAGACCCTTCATTTGGATACTGGCCAGAGTTTTCTCTTCATGCCATCGAGAACACGGAAATGGTGCTTCTTGGGCGACGTCTGGTTTCTCAGAGATGGATCTGTGACGATGTTTGCCCCTGTTCCTCTGTCGACAACGAAAAAGGATTGCTATTCGCGGCGGCGATTCGTTGGCTTGCGTGCCAACATCTGGATGTAGCTTTGGATCGGTGAAGCTATGCCTGAATCCACAAATACATGCGTTCTGGAGCATTCCATCCGCTGGCAGCTGCAACTACCCTCACGTGGAGAGGAACAACGGTCCTCCCGGTCACGTGGACAGCGACTGCCAGAACCTCACCCAACAGCTTTTCAGCCTCTTCAAGAGCCTGGTGGTTATCCTTGGCGATCCTTGGTCTAGCCTAGATCATCAGGTCACAAGTCTACAACGGACACAACCATGAGCATCGCCCCTGGAGAGCAGGTGGGCCGTTTCGACTATGCCCGGCTTCGGCTGTTAGCTGCTATCGCCAAACCAACGGCTGGCAAATTTTTCCGCATCAGGCTGAGTGGGATGGCTACGGGAACGTGCCGCAATTCTTGCCACGACCGTACACCAGAACCCGTCTGGCCGTATCCACTCTGGCCTTCAACGTCTGCAGCTGCACCCCCTGTTACACAAGGCATCACCCCCAGCGGATGGAGCTCCATTGGCCGGAGCATTCCTTCTCAGGTTGGCCTAATGCTCCCTCTTGCTCTGCTGTGGTACGGCCAATCTATTCCCTGCTTCATCTAAAGATCTGAAGTTTGCGGCGTTTGATCTATCCCAATGCCCCCAAATCCGATCTCATCGCCCCCTCTTCAATCTTGCCTGCAAGCTATTCCCTGTTTGCGTTTTCCGCATTGGCCTCTTGCCTGTTTGCATCTCTACGTCTCCACCCAGTGCTTGTCTTGAACTTGACTCGCCAAACCTCTACGCTTGCTATGCAAGAATGCTATTGCTACAGTTGACACATACACAGCTCACCCGTGTATATTCTTAATACTTGTTTCCCACCTCCTTTGTTTCCCGATTCATCCGACCTTCCGTGCAGATGCAACCTCATACCCAGACCTCAACATTCGAATTCGCGGCGCCAGACACAGCCTTTCCACAGCAATCTTCAGCAAACCTGACCCACGTCATGGAAGGCTATTCTCAATCTGACAACAGTCTGGTTTTCCCGACAGATATCAATGAGTCTTGTGTCGAGCCACGGGTAGGAATGCCAGACCTAGGAGAAGCTCAGCAGGCCTCTGAATACTCCCAAATCCGCCGGTCAAACGCGAGCCTTGAGCACTGGTTGACATGCGAGAGCCCTGTCGCGAGAGCAGCATCATTCGACCCGGCAGAGCAATTTCAGAATCGCTACCGATTGCCCTCGCTCTCAAATTCGACTCCACTGCCAGAGACTTTTGACGGGGCGAACGACGTCAAGTACGACGTTGAGTCCTTCGGGGGCATGGCCATGCTAGACGGGTCTTTCGAACAACCACCTTATCATCTACACATGTCTGACATCGACAATGAACCCCCCAACCAGACTCAAGCCCAAGCGTGGGTGTCAGAAGAGGACCGTTACTTAATCTCGCCCCCAGGCATACCATATTTCTTCGGCCGAGACTACACAAATTCAAGATGCGTTGCGCCTCCGCCATCGCCCTATTCCACGCCTAGCCTCTTCAACGATAGCCCAGTTCTATCGCCCTGCTTTTCTTCACCAGAACTCGGCCCAATGAAGTCCGACTTTTACCCGATGGCCTATACCGCGCCAGTCCCAAGAAGCACCCCTCACGACGATCGAGACCTGGATGACGACGAAGAAGTGTCGGGCGGTAAGCCATACGCGCAGCTGATTCAGGAGTGCTTGCTCCAATCTCCGGGTCACCGCATGATGCTTCGAGACATCTACGACTGGTTTGAGAGAAATACGACAAAGCCACGGGAGTCCGGGGGCAATGGATGGCAGAACAGCATCCGGCACAACCTTTCCATGAACAAAGTAAGCTAAGACGACCGGCTATTTAGCAATTTCTTACTAAGCAACAACCAGGCATTCGAGAACGACAAGACGACGGTGACAAACGCTCGTGGCGAGCCTAAGAAGGCAACCAGTGTCTGGTATCTGACCGAGCATGCCCTTCGCAATGGTGTGCAGTCGACCACCAGATATCGAAAGGCTGGCGGCAGCAGAAGATCGGCCTACAACCGCGAAATGGATTCGAAACGGCAGTGCTCTGGTTCTAGGGGCGGCAAAGCAGCACGCAAGGCGGCACAGATGCGTCGGCTGGAAGCTGCCGCGTGGTCTTCGCAGGTGCCGCCGTCTGACGATCTAGAGCCATTCGATCATTTGGTACATGCAGCCAACGCGCTGGGCGAATACCCAGGCACCCGCGGCAGTACACCCTTGTCGCCGTCCGACCACTACCCATGCACACCAAAGTCGTCTGCGTCGAACCCTGACTTACCCATGAGGGCAATGGGAGATGTGCCATGCTATGGTCCGGACTTGAGCTACAACGAGGTGCAGCTTCACGATGCTCTATGCCAGGCCGGCTACGGAGTCAATACAGAAGTGCCCTGGTGATGGGAGTCCTTATCTTATTCGACGAAGAGACCCAGCCCAGCAGGCGTACATGTTGATTTGGTGTCAAATCTAAGTGACGATTGATGGCTGCTTCTTGCATGGCTGGCGTCCCATTTGTTCACGAGGTTGGCCAGTGTTCGGGGGCCAGCGGGAAAAGGTCTTGTCATAATGATACCATAGATCGCCAATCGAACCATATTGAGCCATGTCAGGAGCGTACAACACTTGAACTTACACCCCAGCACAGCCGTGACTGCACCAGCGCCGCGGTGGAGAAAGGTGTATACAGTATGGCACATACCCAAGATCAGTCCTAGTAGTCGGCCGGACTGTTCGGAAACACGGGCTGCCCTCGGGTCGTGCATAGCAGCCACCTCGTCGCGGGCACGAACTAGCAATTCGGATGTTCGTCGACCGCGATCTCTTTCTGGAGAAGTGGCTGCTATTGCTGTGGCATACTGCACAAACAGGCGCAGGCGTGGTGGCTAGGTCTCTTTCCGGACTCCCCGCTGGGCTCGGCACCAACGAACCCCTACCTGCCAACCCCAGCTTCCGGATTTGTCTTCTTCATCGCTCTAATGTGCAGCAGCCTAGATCCTCTTCTGCATCTCTCAAGCGACCGAACCGGCCTCGCATGAGCACCCAACGTTGCGAATGGTGCGCTTAACACGAGCTGCCCATTAGCGATACCGCAAATACAATCACGCATGCGCATCCGAACCTTAGCAGGCTGTCCTCGATTCATCAGAGATATCCTCGTGCACTACCAGATCTGAATCACCGCTCAGCAAGCCTCCCGCTTGAAGTGCTCGCTTGGCTGACTTCAAAGCATGGAACGTCTACCGAAGATCTCTCGTCGCTTCCGCCACACAAGTCCGTTCTGAGCCGAGCTGCTCCGTGCCATATTTCTCTTGCCAGCCCTGGGGTTGTTCGCAGCCACGCCACACCCCAGTTGAACCAGGGGCCGCAAGCCTGCCACATCAGCAGATTTTCAATACGATCCAATCTGATATCACATCTTCAGCGCTTCTTTGTTGTTGTCTTGGTCCATCATAGCAAGGTCCGAAGCTCGCACAGCTCTGCATTACGTCAAGCAGCAGGTCAACATATCCCACGTGGATCTCTTCCGAAGCAATCATAGAACAGCGAAGATCTTACGGGGAAAATGTTCCACCTGAAGTGAGGGGAGGTCCTAAACATAAGCAGAAAATTCTTCTCAGATCGGGCTATCCTTCAACAAGTGTATGTCATTCAATCGTCGGAGTCCCTCCCTCCACTACTCGTAGCCGGACCCGGACCGACCGAGCTTGGTATCCATCCAGGGCTGGTACTTTGAGACCCTTCAACGTGCAGCCGGAATGCCGTTGTTGAGCATGGGATGGGATTAGACTGCTGCAGGGCTTTCTGCGAGTAATGGACAGGTGAAGAGTGCACTTAGCCATAGCAGGGATCCGCTCTTCGTACTCCAGGGGTAAACCTTCCTACATGTCCGTCGGCAACCTTGTTGGAGGTCAATGCATCGCACTGATTATGAGCCGCGCGATTGGTCTCGGAATCCAGGGTACTCGGGTGGCGTAAGGTCCCTTCCGATGATCTTTGGCTTCACCAGCACGCCACCCAATGGGCAGTCCGGAAGCTATTAGCGATGCGCTCTGTGTTGCTGTGACAGCATATTTACGGCTGCATCAGGGAGACCCCTGGTTGTCAAGTGCGGCAAAAGCTCGTCTCGAGGATGTCAACGCAACGTACCGGCGACGTCGACCTTGCTTGGACATTAAGCGAGTGACCGCTCATACAGACCTAGACCCATCCAGTACCGAGCTATCTTTTGCATTCGCGACCGCAGACTACTCGTGCTCGGCAAGAAAGCAATGAGCATCTCACCTTGTTCGTCGGAAAAGGACAAGCGATGAAAGTCCCCGGCACGCAGATACTTTTCCGTCCCAACAGCACATACTCAATTTGAGGAAGGTGAAAAGCGGCATGATTGGACATATCGGGCATGATATTCCATGCACAATCTGAATCCAGATTTCACAAGACGAGTACCGAGATCAATCTCTTGCTCTCCTATCTCATCTGATCTCATCTCATCTGGATCGTGGACAATCTACGCCTCCAAATCGCGCTTCGTGGCGAGTCTAAGCGGACCGTCCAGCTGCATCGATCTTTTCACAGCGGCATGCAGCTGGCAACGCCATCCCTGGAGCCATGATATGTGCAAAGCGTGGCAAGTTTTGTTTCGTATGTACGGTCCGCACCCCACCTTTACGGCTCTGACAAGCTTCCTCCGTGCAACCTGTCACTAACGGACAGTGATAGGCGATGCATGTGACGCTCCACTTACCATCCATGGGAGATTGAAGATCCAGCCCAACAACCGACCCTGACATTGATCGTGATTGCACTGCTATGGCATCTTGGGGTCCACAGAGCACCGGCCACCCACGCCTATTGGAATCGTCTCTTGCGACGAATGTTAACGCAGGCGAGACCGCGGAAGCACTCTTTAAAGTGCCAGCCAATTGCCGACAGGACATGGCGAACACCCGGCTCGCACGAGGCTGCAAAGAGACCACAGACATGCTGTCGACCGCTGGTCAAAGTATATACCTAGCAACGCCTCTGCTGGCTTGCATGGGGAGGCTTAGAGTACGAAGACATCTCTCTGCAGTCGATTCAGTAAGACGTCATGAGAATCATGGCTCCATGATAGCCTCCCTTGACGACAGAGGAGCCCTCTCCTAGTCTCGTGTCTGCTTCCCGGCTTTATGCTGTGTACACCGTGCTCGTGCTGAGGGACACTTGGGACCACGTCGCTCGAGCTCTGTCTACGCACCAGCAAGGATGACTATCATTGCACAGTCTATCCGTGGAGGTCAAAAGTGAAGCAGAAGAAAGCCTTGCTGCAACGCTTCGGGCATACTTCGAGTAGGCTTGGACTGCCGGAACGCCAGACTGAGCGGCAAGACACATAATTCTCAAGATCATAGATTGAACCCAGGCCTGTCGTTGAGTTCAAAAGCGTTCTGGACGCAGCCGGAGATTCACTCCATCCTATCCGGGATCTCTTTCCCGCCCCGCTGCATCAGTGTGTATGTGCGTGTAACACCAAAAATGTCCATTCCATGACATGACTCCACCTTCAAGCCTCTCCAACAAAGACAGGGCTTTCTTGTGTACCTTGCGCACCGCCCAGATTCTGTGTCCCCACCCCGCGCCCGCACGCCCCTGGACCACTCAAACGACGAAAGACTAACAGGATGCAACACTTGACATGTATCACGGCAACGGCCGTGACTGCTTCTGCTCCTGCGTCTCTGACAGACAGACTTGAGACCCGACAGACAGCCTGACAGCCGACAGGAGTTCCATTACAGCCACGGACGGGACACGACAGGGCCAACATGACAGTTATGACAGCGGAAGCCCCCGTCAAGCACTCTCCCGTTTCGCAACATGGTTGAGGTGTGCAAGGTGGGAACCAGGTACACATTACCCGTACAACTAAACTTTCCGAACGGTCCCTCGAGCCCTTCTTTGTGTGACCGTGGCAGAAAGGTCCTGGTGTCGTTGTTTCCTTCGCTCCTTGTCTGCCGCTTCTCTGATCTTACTGGGGGGCGCGGCGGACCACAAAAGGTAATGTGCTGTGCAGGGAGCAAAATGCTTTTCGCGCGTTGCGTTGTTGGTTGTTGGGCGCGGGCCGGCGGATCCGGCTGTCGTTTCTCCTGGCCCCCGTTCGGTTCAACACATTCGAGATAGCACACCAGAAGTTCCGCGCCACAGATGCCCTGTGCTTCGTCTCAGGAAATGGTCTTTCTTGTGCACTGAGCCACGTTCCCGCGCCCGGCAGCATCCGCGCCAATTACCGCCAGCAGCAAGATAACACAGCTGTGGAAGGCCCGTGCGGTGGGATCCAAAATCCGTCGTCGCCAGGAAATGTACAGTATCCTCGAGCAAGGGCCTAACTGATTGGCAGCGCCGAATCAAGACCAGCTTGGCGCGGTCGAGAGACTACAGGTGTACCTGTGTAGCCAGGTCGCTTCACAGGTCATGATAGCGCACGAGGAGGCACAGCGCGATAAGAAGCCCTGAGCCCAGCTAGATAGCGCATCGCAGGCGCAGATTTGCACAGTGCCGCAGACAATGTCGTACTTGACGAAGCACAAGACCATTACGAAGTACTCCGTACGTTTCACCGTAGCAGCTCCGCCAACGTCAATCGTCAACGTCAACGTCAACCTCGTATCATGCACGGGGCGGGGTTGGGCGGACAAGACAGGTTGTCTTTGACAGTTGACAGCTTACACAGCCGCTGGGGGATGTTGATGGGGTTTGGGCTCGCACAAGAAAAGGAAGAAGAAAAGACCAGCGAAGCGGAACCTTTGGCAGAAACGGTTGTTGACTTTTGTCGTAACGGCTTTCCTGCCTCGGGCCAGTGCAGCTGGGCGGACTGGAAATGAGCTGCAGGTTTCGAATGGTTGAGGTAGGTGGGTTGCGCGGGCCTGGTGCGCATGGGATGGAGAAAGTGTTGCTTTCACTTTCACCTTGACACTGACACTAACAGTGACGGTTGTGGGCGGGCCAAAGAACACAAAGAGGAGAAAGACTCGAAGCTCAGGCCTGTGGGAGGGCGGGTACTTGCAGGTGCCAGGGAATTTTCTGGACTTGTGTGACCTGAGGAGCGGATGGAGAGGGGGATGAGGCAGTGTTGTGGTGCAGAACGGAGCCTGGGGGAAAGGGTGCGAATAGGTGAGTTGGGCGGTTGGTGAAGCGGAACTGCATCGTTGTACCCGTACCCTTCCTCATGGTCGTTGCGATGAGGGTTTTCGATGCCTCTTCTTGGCAGGAGCGGCTAGGGTAGAGGCGATGTGGTTGCTCCGCTGGAGCCAGTCCCTCAGCGTCTGTTCCCATTGGCATAGGATCTGCTGTAAGCTTAGCTCATGAGCGCTCACCAAGCGTCAGGGTGGGACGGTCTTCGGATTGGACCCCTGAATATGGGTCTGCAGAAGTCCAGCCAGGTAAGTTGGGTAAGTGTTCGGATCAGTTATTCCCGAATGCTGTTGAATAGCTCGTGTCAATAGCGAGGGCACATCCACCACTCAGTCAAACGGGCGAGCACCAAATAGCAACAAGGGAATGCAATGGGAATCATGTCTTGCTCATTTCACGTCGTCATTGCCAGGCAACCATGCACTGAGCAACGCTCCATGAAGAAAATCCCCTCGTTGAGGCCCGTTTGCAAAGTTGCCCGGTCCATCAACTCGGATCTATTTTTCCATCAGTTCGTGCGCACCCGAAGGAGCCGCAGTGCCCCCAGACGAAATGTACGCATCGCAACTTTTGGCATTCGATGTATTGGTATCATCGTAGCGCCGTCCGCCCATCAGTTGAACCCCACCCCTTGCAGACGACACCTACGTCGTAAAGAGCACCTCTCTTTCGTCTCCTAAGACTTCTCATCGTCAAAAGAGTCCGCACGCTCCATCATCATCGCCAACCAGAAAAAATGCAATGCATCGTTGTTCATCCGCTGACGTCCACCCTTAATCGGCCGCTTTGCTTCATTTCTTGCCGCTCTTGGACTTGCCCTCGCTCTCCTTGAGCACCTTCTTGACGATCTTCTGCTCCTCGATCAGGAAGGCGCGCACAATGCGGTCGCGCACACAGTTGCCGCAGCGCGAGCCGCCGTAGGCTCGGCGCACCGTCTTGTCGGCCTTGGAGGTTGTGGCGTACTCGTGGGGGCGGAGGGCAGGAATCTGTTCACGTGGGTGTTAGTGCTTTGGTCTTGTAGTGGTGCGAGAAATCGGCCCGCAGCTGAGTTTGGGTATCGATTGAAGAATGGGTTTCGGGAGGGGAATTTAGGATAGGTGAACGTACACCGGGCAGCTTGGTGCCGCAGTCGCCGCACTTGGGAGCAGTGCCGCGCTTCTTCAGGTGAAGAAGACGGAGGCTACCGCCGGGGGTCTTGATCACGCGGACCTTGTTGGACCGGGTGTTGTAGCTGCAAAGACCGTCATGTTAGCGCATTGTCCTTGTATAATGTAAAATCTTGGTCTCCGTTGCTCGTGAAAATGACTAGGACGAGAGACAAGGAGCCGTAGGGAACGTACGGGTTGCGTCGTCGGTACTGCAGGCGCTGGGTGGCCATTGTGACGGTGTTGTCGATTGGTAATGGGTTAGAGGAGGGAGAAGGTGAGGTCGCGGATTCGGTGGTGCTGCAGGTAGAAACGGCTCTAACAATTTCGAACGCAGACAGTGCGCTCCACAAATTTCGCCAAGATGCATACAACCAATCATATAACGATGGGCTTTGGGGTGGGATCATGGTCACGTGCGCCGCCCGGCGGGACCGCGAGAAAATGTTCAAGTCACCACTCGGGCTCGCACCTCGATTCCCATTCCACGACTTTCACTGCCTGGTGGTGTCGCGCACTGTCGTCTTTTACTGCGGATGACTGTGTTGCACACCGTTCGAATCCTCTGATCCTGTTGCCGTTGTCACACCAGTCTCGGCGCAGAGATCAGTCAATCGATGGTAAGGAATTCTACCTAAACGCGAAACGATACAGAAGTTCATCCTTTTTTCACCACAGTCGCGACATCGATACACATAAATCATGGCCTCCATTCCACCTCCACCGCCACCAGGATGGAATGCCGGTGGCGCGCCCCCTCCGCCGCCCGGCATGAGTGGCGCCCCTCCACCACCTCCTCCTCCAGGCTACCGCCCGCCAGTCAATCCCAATGTAGCGAAGTTCGCGCAGAAGAAGACCGAATGGCTACGTACACAGCGCAACAAGTTCGGCGAGAAACGCAAGGCTGGATTCGTGGAGACACAGAAGGCTGATATGCCACCCGAGCATTTACGCAAGATCGTTAAGGATATTGGGGACGTCAGCCAGAAGAAGTACAGCAGCGACAAGCGGAGCTATTTGGGCGCGCTGAAATATATGCCGCATGCGGTCTTCAAGCTGTTGGAGAATATGCCGATGCCTTGGGAGAGTGCGAGAGAGGTCAAGGTGCTGTATCATGTCAATGGATGCTTAACGCTCGTAAACGAGACACCGCGGGTGATTGAGCCAGTCTTCCATGCGCAATGGGCCACGATGTGGGTGTGCATGCGAAGAGAAAAGAGTGATCGACGTCACTTCAAGCGAATGCGATTTCCACCCTTTGACGACGAGGAGCCGCCACTGAACTGGTCTGAGAATATTGAAGACGTGGAACCGCTGGAGCCAATTCAGATGGAGCTAGAAGAAGATGAAGATTCGCCTGTCCTTGAGTGGTTTTACGAGCATAGGCCACTGATTGATACGCCACACGTCAATGGGCCGAGCTACCGATCATGGAATCTGTCGCTTCCGCAGATGGCGACCTTGTATCGGCTCAGTCATCAGCTACTCAGCGATGTGGTCGACAAAAATTACTTCCACATGTTCGATCGGGAAAGCTTTTTCACGGCCAAAGCGTTGAATGTGGCCATTCCAGGTGGTCCACGTTTCGAACCGCTCTACAAAGACATCGACCCGAATGATGAGGACTTCGGTGAGTTCAACGCTATTGATCGCATCATCTTTAGAGCGCCTGTGCGCACCGAGTACAGGGTGGCTTTCCCCTTCCTCTACAACTCTTTGCCCAGGAGTGTTAAAGTGGGTTGGTACTCGCATCCACAAGTATGCTATCAACGAACAGACGACCCGAACCTGCCCGCCTTCTACTTCGACACAACGATCAATCCCATCTCTTCTAGATCTGTTGCGCCGAAGAACCTGACCATAAGTCATGAGGACGAGATCTTTGGAGATGCGGATGAGGACGACTTTGAACTTCCAGGTGATGTCGAGCCATTCATGGCAGAGGAGGAGTTGTACACCGAAGAGACGTCTTCGGCAATACAGCTTTGGTGGGCTCCATACCCTTTCGACAGACGGTCAGGCAAAATGGTCCGCGCCCAGGATGTACCTCTGGTCAAGCAGTGGTATCTTGAGCACGTACCCTCAGGCCAGCCAGTCAAGGTCCGGGTCTCGTACCAGAAGCTGCTCAAGTCTTTTGTTTTGAACGAGCTCCATAAGAAGAAGCCGCAACCGTTGCAGCGCCAGGATCTTATGAAGACTTTAAAGTCGACCAAGTTCTTCCAGCAAACCACCATCGACTGGGTAGAGGCTGGTCTTCAGGTCTGCCGGCAAGGCTTCAATATGCTTAATCTCCTCATCCATCGCAAGAACCTGACTTACCTCCATCTCGATTACAACTTCAACTTGAAGCCCGTCAAGACCCTGACCACCAAAGAGCGGAAGAAGTCTCGCTTCGGTAATGCCTTCCATCTGATGCGAGAAATACTGCGCTTAACGAAGTTAATCGTTGATGCTCAAGTTCAATACCGCCTCGGCAACATTGATGCTTTCCAACTTGCTGATGGTATCCTCTACGCTTTCAATCACGTCGGTCAATTGACTGGCATGTACCGATACAAATACAAGCTCATGCACCAAATTCGGTCATGCAAGGATCTGAAGCATCTCATTTACTACCGCTTCAACTCCGGCCCGGTCGGCAAAGGCCCTGGCTGCGGCTTTTGGGCACCAGCCTGGAGGGTGTGGCTGTTCTTCATGCGAGGTATAATTCCACTGCTGGAGCGGTGGCTCGGCAATCTGCTATCAAGACAGTTTGAAGGTCGTCACAGCAAAGGTGTGGCCAAGACCGTGACCAAGCAGCGCGTTGAGTCGCACTTTGATCTCGAGCTCCGCGCTTCCGTCATGGCCGATCTCATGGACATGATGCCGGAGGGCATTCGACAGAATAAGGTCAACACCGTTCTGCAGCATTTGTCCGAAGCTTGGAGATGCTGGAAGAGTAATATTCCCTGGAAGGTGCCTGGCTTGCCTGCGGCCATCGAGAACATCATCCTACGATATGTAAAGAGTAAGGCCGATTGGTGGATCTCTGTGGCTCATTACAACCGGGAGCGCATCCGTCGGGGCGCAACCGTTGACAAGACAGTCGCAAAGAAGAACTTGGGTCGCCTCACACGTCTCTGGCTCAAGTCCGAACAGGAACGACAACATAACTATCTCAAAGACGGACCTTATGTGTCTTCCGAGGAGGCCGTCGCCATTTATGCCACCACTGTTCACTGGCTCGAATCGAGAAAGTTCACTCCGATTCCGTTCCCCAGCGTATCGTACAAGCACGATACGAAGATCCTCATTCTTGCGCTTGAGCGATTACGAGAAGCATACTCAGTCAAAGGTCGCCTCAACCAGAACCAGCGTGAAGAGCTAGCACTCATTGAGCAAGCTTACGACTCGCCCGGAACAACACTCGCTCGAATCAAGCGCTTCCTGCTTACCCAGCGGGCTTTCAAAGAGGTTGGCATAGATATGAACGACAACTACAGCTCCATTAATCCAGTTTATGATGTGGAGCCAATTGAGAAGATCACAGACGCTTATCTGGACCAGTACCTCTGGTATCAAGCAGATACACGCCACCTTTTCCCTTCCTGGGTGAAGCCATCAGACTCTGAAGTTCCGCCACTGCTAACCTACAAGTGGGCTCAGGGCATCAATAACTTGACCAACGTCTGGGAGACTGCTGATGGCGAGTGCAACGTCATGATAGAGACTCAGCTGTCGAAGGTCTACGAGAAGATTGATCTAACTCTGCTCAACCGCCTCTTGCGACTCATCATGGACCACAACTTGGCGGATTACATTACATCGAAGAACAATGTTCAACTAAACTACAAGGACATGAATCATACCAACAGCTACGGTCTGATTCGCGGTCTTCAGTTCTCAGGATTTATCTTCCAGTACTACGGTCTGGTAATTGATCTTCTACTGCTTGGCTTGCAGCGTGCGAGCGAGCTTGCTGGCCCGCCTCAGAGTCCAAACGATTTCTTGCAGTTCCGTGATCGCGAGACCGAGACCAGACATCCCATCAGGCTCTACACTAGATATATCGACAAGATCTGGGTTTTCTTCCGCTTCTCTGCTGAGGAATCCAAGGATCTGATACAGCGCTTCTTGACCGAGCAACCCGATCCAAATTTTGAGAACGTCATTGGCTACAAAAACAAGAAATGCTGGCCTCGCGACTCGAGAATGCGATTGATGCGCCACGATGTCAACCTCGGACGTGCAGTGTTCTGGGACCTGAAGAACAGATTGCCCCGCTCCATCACTACGATCGAGTGGAACGATACCTTCGCCAGTGTCTATTCGAGAGGAAACCCCAATTTGCTTTTCTCGATGTGTGGTTTCGAAGTCCGCATCTTGCCAAAATGCCGAACACAGGATGATGAGTTCTCCACCAAGGACAGTGTCTGGGCTCTGGCCAACAACGAAACCAAAGAGCGCACTGCGTATGCCTTCCTACAGGTTACTGAAGACGACATTGCCAAGTTCAATAATCGCATTCGGCAGATCCTGATGTCTTCCGGTAGTACCACCTTCACGAAGATTGCCAACAAGTGGAACACCACGCTCATCGCACTGTTCACCTATTATCGAGAGGCTGCTGTTTCCACAGTGTCCCTTCTCGACATTATCGTGAAGTGCGAGACCAAGATTCAGACCCGTGTCAAGATTGGTCTGAACTCGAAGATGCCTTCCCGCTTCCCGCCAGCTGTGTTCTACACCCCAAAGGAATTAGGCGGTCTTGGCATGATATCGGGATCGCATATTCTCATTCCGACAAGTGACAAACGATGGTCGAAGCAGACCGACACCGGGGTCACTCATTACCGTGCCGGCATGACTCACGATGAAGAGACTCTCATTCCCAATATCTTCCGATATATCATTCCTTGGGAGGCTGAGTTCATTGATTCACAACGAGTGTGGACCGAGTATTCGCAGAAGCGAATGGAGGCCAATCAGCAGAATCGCCGACTGACGCTTGAAGATTTAGAGGACAGCTGGGATCGTGGTCTACCTCGTATTAATACTCTTTTCCAAAAGGACCGCAGTACCCTCAGTTTCGACAAAGGTTTCCGTGCCCGCACCGAATTCAAGCAGTATCAACTTATGAAGAGCAATCCCTTCTGGTGGACAAGCCAGCGTCACGATGGCAAGCTTTGGAATTTAAATGCGTACAGAACGGATGTCATTCAGGCCCTAGGAGGTGTCGAGACGATCCTGGAGCACACATTGTTCAAGGCTACGGCCTTCCCGTCGTGGGAAGGTCTCTTTTGGGAACGCGCCTCTGTAAGTCTTTCTGGCCCCCTAATAATGCTCGGTGCCCTCCAGCTAACATCATCACAGGGCTTCGAAGAATCAATGAAATTCAAGAAGTTGACCAACGCCCAACGAAGCGGTCTCAATCAGATTCCCAACCGTCGATTCACTCTCTGGTGGAGTCCAACCATCAACAGAGCGAACGTGTACGTTGGTTTCCAAGTTCAGCTCGATTTGACTGGAATCTTTTTGCACGGCAAGATCCCGACACTCAAGATCTCACTCATCCAGATCTTCCGAGCCCATTTGTGGCAGAAGATTCATGAGAGTGTGGTGATGGATCTGTGCCAGGTGTTCGATCAAGAACTCGAGCAGCTTGGCATCGAGAATGTGCAGAAGGAGACCATCCACCCGAGAAAGTCATACAAGATGAACAGCTCATGCGCCGACATTCTGCTCTTTGCCAGCCACAAGTGGAATGTTACCCGCCCATCTTTGCTCTTTGATACCAAAGACCAGATAGAGGCCACCATGACTAACAAGTTCTGGCTCGATGTTCAGCTAAGATATGGTGATTACGACTCTCACGACATTGAACGTTATGTCAGAGCGAAATATCTCGACTACACGACCGACAGCCAGAGCATCTACCCTTCGCCCACCGGTCTTATGGTCGGCATCGATCTCGCCTACAACTTGTATTCAGCGTACGGCCAGTACTTCCCTGGTCTCAAGGCTCTTATTCAGCAGGCCATGGCAAAGATCATGAAGGCCAACCCGGCGCTTTACGTCCTCCGTGAGCGGATCAGAAAAGGCCTGCAACTCTACGCATCTGAGAGTAACCAGGAGTTCCTGAATTCTCAAAACTACTCCGAGCTGTTCAGCAACCAGACTCAACTGTTTATTGATGACACCAATGTGTACCGAGTCACCATTCATAAGACCTTCGAAGGCAATTTGACCACAAAGCCCATTAACGGCGCGATCTTCATCTTCAATCCCAAAACAGGCCAGCTGTTCTTGAAAATCATTCATACGAGTGTTTGGGCTGGCCAGAAGCGTCTTGGTCAGCTAGCCAAGTGGAAGACTGCCGAGGAAGTCGCGGCCTTGATCAGATCACTGCCTGTTGAGGAGCAACCCAAACAGCTTATTGTGACTCGCAAAGGTCTACTTGATCCGCTCGAGGTTCACCTGCTCGACTTCCCAAACATCTCTATCAGAGCGTCGGAACTACAGCTGCCCTTTAAGGCTGCTGTGAAGGTCGAAAAGCTGGCTGACATGATCCTTCAGGCCAAGGAGCCGCAGATGGTCCTCTTCAATCTCTACGACGAGTGGCTGAAGTCAATATCGTCGTATACCGCTTTCTCGCGTCTTGTGCTGATTTTGAGAGCTCTTCATGTCAACCCTGACAAGACCAAGCTCCTCCTACGGCCTGACAAGACAGTCATCACACAAGCCCACCACATCTGGCCTTCGTTGTCGGACGAAGACTGGGTCAAGGTCGAGAAAGAGCTGATGAATCTCATCCTCAATGACTATGGCAAGAAGAATAACGTTAATGTCCAGGCCCTCACTCAGAGTGAAGTCAGAGATATCATCCTCGGCATGGAAATATCGGCCCCGTCTATGCAACGTCAACAAGCCAGCGAGATTGAAGAAGGCAACCAGGACCAGCAACAGCTCACTGCCGTCACAACGAAGACCCAGAACGTTCGTGGCGAGGAGATCATCGTTACCACTACCTCGCAGTATGAGCAGCAATCTTTCGCCTCGAAGACTGAGTGGCGCACCCGTGCTATCGCCAGCTCGAATCTGCGAACTCGCGCCAACAATATCTACGTTTCGAGCGACGATGTTACTGACACTGAGGAGTCTTTCACATACATTCTGCCCAAGAATATTCTTAAGAAGTTCATCACCATCGCCGACCTCCGCGTGCAAGTTGCCGCCTATATCTATGGTTCTTCTCCCCCAGACAACTCACAAATCAAGGAGATCCGCAGCATCGTCATGATTCCGCAGGTCGGCGGTCTGCGCGACGTGCAGCTCCCACAACAACTACCGCAGCACGAGAATCTCAAGGGCCTCGAGCCGCTCGGAATCATCCACACCATGTCTGGCAATGAGACTCCGTACATGACACCACAAGATGTCACCACACACGCCCGCCTCATGGAGCGCTTCGACAGCTGGGACAAGAAGACCGTCACATTGAGCGTCGCCTTTACACCCGGCTCGGTGTCGCTGTCCTCCTGGGGCCTGACTCCCGAGGGCTACAAATGGGGCGCCACGAACAAGGACACGCAGTCCGACAACCCCGCGGGCTTCAGCACCAGCTTCGGCGAGAAGAAACAGCTGCTGCTCAGCGACAAGATCAGGGGCTATTTCATGGTGCCGGAGAACGACGTGTGGAACTACGCCTTCATGGGCGCCAGCTTCGGCGGAGTCGAGAAGCGACCCATCTACGTCAAAGTGGATGTGCCCAAGGGCTTCTACGACGGCGCGATGCGGCCGGTGCACTTCAGCAGCTTTGGCGAACTGGAGGATGGGGGTGTCGATCGGGAGGATATGTTTGCTTAAGAACTGTGCTGTTGTGGGAGTGGATTGACTCGGCATGCAAAGTCGGCCGAGATTGGCGTTTGTTTGCGAATTGGCGGGTTCTCAGGCAGGTAGGGGGAAAGCACGAATACAGCCGCCCCCATGGCGACGAGGCGGGCACGGCCAGGGCTGGGGTGGCTGCGTCTGTACATGTACTTGGACGGGCGGAAGCACTCATCAAAAGAAGTATTCTGATCATTGGTTCGCAGCAGCACAGCCGCCTAGCTCAGCCAGCGTATTTCCTTCCCGTTCGTAGTCGACGCTATGTCTTTTCTGCTACATCTCGATGACCCGCATATATATGACCCGTGACGACTGCCATGTACATTGTATCATACGGATCCTGCTTCGAACAAACGCGCGAGTTGTGAGAGGCGTGGCACCTGAGGGTCGACAAAATTGACGGCAAGGTTCCTGGGTTCCTCCCCGAGAAGGTCTACACACAATCAGAATCGACAAAATCGACGGGCGGGCTCCCTGGACCGATATCAGGTCGTTTCGCGTGGTATCTATTCTACTGTGAGTCTCAGGAGCCTTCCCGCTAATTTTGTCGACCCCTGGTGGCACCCAATTTGCCTTGTGCCTTGCACCCTGCGCCTTGGCGTGGTCCCGCACGCCAGGCCACAGGTATGGGAGACGTTCCATTCATTCTTTGTTTGCATCAGCTGCTGGATGCTAGGGGTGACCTGCCCGTCAAATCCAGTATTCAATGAAATCATCGAGAGAAGCCCATCGGGTTTCGGTAGTCATAGGCGGGTGAGCTTACTCGTGGTTACAGTACACGTTGAGACGAATATAAACGTGCGCGCGACAAACACGACATGACCGACCCATGCGAAAGGTACACAGGATGTTGCAACATCGAGAAACGTAGTGACGTAGTGGAAGCCTCTTCTCCTCAATCGAAGGAAAAGATATTATACAAAGTCATGAAGCTATGGTGCTCGTTCTTAGGACAAAAAGGTATGTGTGGTGGTTAGCCAACCGACCTGAGCTCTCTTGCTGCTCGTACAGCAAGCGCAAGGCCTGAACATGCCAACGCCTGAACATGCAACTAACCTGTACATCCACTGATGCGTGGCTTGCAATACCCGCCGTCGAGTTACCCAAAGCCCAAAACGCCGTTCTTCCCTAAGAGGCCGAGCCTGAAACTTGACTAGAAAACGCTGTCATATGCATCGTGGCCCCGTCTCCAGAGCTTGGTCTTCTTCTTGTGAGCGCGCAGAGCTCACCTCAGCGCCAAATGTTCTTTCCAGGCATGAAGCTGCCTCTCTCCCGATCCCTGTCCTGGCCAGCACGCATCGGTGTCACGCTACTCAACCGCATCGCTGCCCTCTCCCCAACCGTAGTGCCCATACTCTCGCCCCGTGCGTGGCCTTTCGGAGCGCTTGAATCAAAAGCGCTCATCGTAGTGCGTCTCGAAGCACTGTGCATGCTCTTGCCCGCGGTTGTAACGCCCTGAACTCTTGGACTCAAAACACCTGCCTTCCAGTCCTTGCCTTCCGACGTACCGTGCACCATGCGTCTAACGTGGCTAGCCCCGAAAAGATTATCGCCTGTGGGCGGTGATGAGGCGGAAGGCGATCTCCGGCGGTGAGTACGCAGGCTAGCAGGACCCCGCACAGAGGAGGAACGACGGACGGCTCCTATCTTCATGGCGTCGTCTTTGTTGGGGTTATGATTTTCAGTGTCGGAGGAGGACGGATGCTCAGTATTGGCGGACTGCGGAGGAGGAGATACTTTGTTGGCATTGCTAGAAGCAAGTGGCGTGATACTACGGCGGTTGGCAGATGTTAAGCCCACATCACGAAGGGGTGACGACTCGGACTCGGAAGAAGAGGTGAAGATGGTCGTCTTGGGCGGAGGCGGCATTGCCACGGACAGAGGAGATACCTCTGACTTCTTTGATAGAAAACCGGCTTTGAAGCGACTGTTTTTGTTTGCCCCAGCCGCGGAAGTCTCGGGTGGCGGTGGAATGGGAGACGAATTGTCGTCGCTGTTCTTCATTTCCGCGAAGCTTGTCGTGATATCCGAGATCTGCGGAATGGTGAGCTCCGTTGTGCTCTCCTCAGGTGGTGATGAGGATGGGAGCTTCAGGGGAGTCTTCTCGAACTCTGCCAGCGCACCATCCTCTGTATCATCCTTCCATCTGACAGCTCGTTTGACAACCTTGCGCTTCTTTGGCGTAGATTGAAATTGAACGCCCTTCTTCGCGCTTCCCGCCAAGCCACGTCGACGGGGCGATGCCTTCATGGGAGATGCCGAAAGTTGCTGGAGCTGAGGCGCGGCTAGTGCTTCAACGGCGGGTACCTGTTTTGTTGCTGACGGACTTTCCAGGATGGAGGTATTGACAGCCTGTTTTCTTCGCTTCGGCGTGCCGGTCTTGCGAGGTGCGAATGACTCCACCGGCGCGAGACTGCCGTCAGGCTTGACAACATGCGATGCCGCTTTTGAAGCAGATGAAAGCATATTCTTCAGATAGCGGTTAGCTACCTCGACTGCTTCATCAACCGACATGCTGTTCAAAGTGTCGATAGCTGCAATGATCTCAAAGTGAGCCTTGAGGAGAACTTGCACGGTGGACGCGTCTCCAAGCTTGGCCTGTTCGGCAACCGCTGCAAGAGACTCACGCTCGGCATTGGCTTTGAGCAACTCCACTTCACGATAGAGGGTTTCAGAGTCCATATTGTCGCCAGTCTCGACCTCCTTGAGCTGCTGAAGGCTAGCGCTTAATGCAGTATTCAACGCCCGTTCCCAATTACTCTTGGCAACTTTTTGCTGGCAATGGTGGCGTCCACTCTCGAGCTCAATCATGATGCCTTGGGCTGTCTTTCGGACAGCTTGCATGTTGCTCAGTGCGTTTTCCTGCTCGAGATTATCGCACACAGCGTCAAACGCGGCTATCCAGGAAGAAAGCATGGCAATCCGACGCCCGAGCTGTCTTAGCTTGATCATATTGTTGGTTCGCTCTTGTCGCTCGGCCACAGCATTGTCGTAAGCAGCTCGGATTCTCAGTATGCCGTCTTTGGTGATACCATCTCTCTTCTCGGACTGTTTCCGGAACTTGGCGAAGGCCACGGCTTCGTAGTCTTTCTGTTGTGCCTTGAGCTCGTTAATAAGGGCCATCTGCTCGTCGATCTTGACCAGATAATCTTTGACGTGACGGTTGACGTTGTACACGTTCCTTGTGACCTTGGTCTGGATGTTCTTCGCTCTGTTGGCATAGCGCAGGGTGTTCTGGGTTTCATCGAAATGTTGGCTTGAAGGACTGACACAGACTATCATGACGGTCTTGCAGTTGCCGCCGAGGGAGAACTTGAGGAGCCGGGTGAGTTTGGAGTTCCGGTATGGCACATGATTGCGCTTGCGTGGGTCGCACAGGGCATTGATACAGCTGCCCAATGCGAGCAGTGACTTGTTGATATTCGCACCTTCTAGTAGACGGTCGCCGCGGTTCTTGGTGGCACTAGCACGCTCGCTACCAGCAAGATCGATAATGCTGAGAGTCGCCATGGTGTGCGCTTCGTCTACGCTCGCATTGCGATCTTTCTGAGCAACATTGATCTGCAGGACGGCGTGGGAACGTGAGGAGACGGCGTTGGCTTCGGTGGGAGACATTGTGCGTAGCTCGTTGCCCCTGACAATTATTTCCATTACCTCCTGTACATTCTGAGGGTGGTGGCTCGACAGCCCGGCCACGGAGACGGCTTGGTGTGAATCTTCGCGCAGCATCAGACCTCCTTTGGAATTGCCAGGGTTTAGCAAGTCGCGAATTGTCTCGTTGTAGATTTCGAGGTAAGATAGTGAGATTTCGGTGACCTTCTCGTCGCTCATCTCGGAGACTCTCTCAAACAGCTCTTGCATGGTCAAATAAATAATGCCGGGTTGCTGATGTGTGCCGGTAATGGTATGCGTCTTCCCGCAGCCCGTTGCGCCGTAAGCGAAGACAGTAGCGTTGTAGCCGTCAAAAACACTAGAGACCAACGGTTTGGCTGTCGATTCGTAGACGTCGACTTGTGTGGCATTTTCGTCGAAGATTCTGTCGAATCCGAACGTCTGATCTTTGACCCTCTTTCCCATAGGCATGACGGAGCGCGAGAACTTCTGAACAGGATTGTCTTCGGGAGGGTCAAACACTCTATCGGTTCAATCAGCTGACAAGTTAGAAGGCCCGAAGACTACCACTCACAAGCACTTGTCGTCGACGACTTTGATGATAGGCCGTAGGCCCTTCTGAAGGAGTTTGGGTGTAGGTGCCGCGGCCAGGGAGCCATCGCCGAGGAACAGTGTCGAGTCGTCGCATTTTGTCAGTTGTGCAGCTTCTCTGATAGTGAATGGCCGTACTCTGACAGCGACGGAGATCGATGAAGCGCCGTCAGAGGTGGCCATGGTGGTTGTTTACTCGGCCCGAAGAGTGAAAGGTCAAGAAATTCCTGTGTCCCGCATAGAAATGCGGAAAAAAAAGATAACGCTCAAACAGTACAGAAGAGTAATGGTAAAGTGCAGTCTGTCGTGTACGGGAGTGTTTGTCAATCACGAAGTGAGATCTTTCGACCGAAACGTGAAACTAGAGCCGGTCATCACAGTACAAACTCGCGCTGTTGCCATCGCCATAGCAACCAATGCTGTCAGGCTTGGTCTCAGCCTCGTTAGCCCGCACTCCCACACTCCTCCTAACCTTTGAAGCATCCCATTGCCAGCATCGAGCATGTCTTATTATTTCAGCAACGGGCACCGATCCCCATGCTCACTGCAAGCAAAAGTGATCGTTGTCTTCGCCAGCATGTGACTGAGGTTGAGTGGTGCTGATAGAGATGACCCGACGGCGAAAAGTGCAGCTACAGGCGTGCACCGGCCCCTGAGTGACTTACCATTGCGCGTTGACGAAGGTGCACAGCAGGCTACGAGATGCGAGAGCAGATGTTTTCATCAGCAATAACGGAGGTGGTTCAATGCCATTATCATCGCAATGCCGGCTGTTCGCGGTTCATCCCACGTTGGAGATGTACCATGCGACACCCAGCAGGCTCCGCCACGGTGCGCGAACATTGTCAAAATCTTTGATAAGATCCACGACTCCCGCTCGACTGGTCTAGAGCAATGGTGCAGACGAAATCCACGATACCATGGACGGGCAAAACTTCCTATGTATCCGCCGCCCGAGAAATGTGATGGGCACCAGCCGGTCAGCTGCGGCTATTTCGGCTGGCTGGTCTTCTGCGTCAGCCCCAAGAGCCCCGGAGCCCCTCGCGGGCTCCTCCTCGCCCCTCATGTCCCTTGGTGAGCCGTTCACGGGCGGAAGCTTATCAACGACTTGCTCATGTCCGATGTCTCGATTGACATTACGCCCTTGTCAACACCCGGTTGGGTGGGATGGCACAGCGGCTGGCGAAGGTAGGAAGTGGATGACGATATCTGATTGTGTGCATTCCTGATATACCGGTCGTCTACCTTTGTCTCGTGAACACTTTCACTATCTCAGGAACACTCGTCTTCAGTTATGGATCACTCGGTGCTGCGCGGTGTTCGCCTCTTGCCATCGACAGGTCTCTCACGGCCCATAGTCTTTTGTTTGTCGCCATCACCGCAAAGAACGCCCCTTTCGCAACGCTCCATCCTACTGTCCGCGAATGAAGAGTCCTACCACCTAAATCAGAGGCGGCATGCTCATTCGAAACGCCATGTCTCTACCACCTTCTCTCCGTCCGAGCCCCTTGTACCGGAACAAACAGCTGCCCAGAGACAGGAGTCCGCAATGTCGTGTTTACCACTATCGGCACTTCTACGATCGTACTTGATCACATCCATCTCCTCGGTTCCATTTCTCCTTCGTCCCTCCCTAAGCATTCTATCATTCCTCGCCCATGCCAAGTCGCCCCTCCTCAACCCAGATACAAGCCCGCTGCTCCGCCTCGCCCTTAAGACTACGTTCTACGCGCAGTTCTGTGCAGGCGAGACCCCTGCCGAGGTTCGCAATACGATCGCAGGTCTCAAGCACACCGGGTTTAAGGGCGTCATTCTTGGCCATGCGAGAGAAGTAGTCTTGACCAAGGCGGACGCCGAGGGACTCGACGCAGCGAAAGATTGTGAAGAGCAGGAGCGGTGCAATGCGGAAGAAATTGGCCGCTGGAGGGAAAACACAATTGCTACCATTGACTTGTCTCAGAAGGGTGATTTTGTTGCCCTCAAATTCACTGGTGCTGGCCGACAGGCTTTGCAGCACCTCAAAGCCAATGTCCCTTGCGCTCCCAAGTTTGAAGAGGCTGTCCACGAAATGTGCCAGCGAGCACAGGAGCGGGGCGTCAGCCTCCTGTTTGACGCCGAACAGGCTGCGCTGCAAGATGGCATTGATCGCTGGACGATGTATTTTTCCAAGATTTATAACAAGGGGAACAAAGCCTTGGTGTACGGTACCTACCAAGCCTACGCTAAGCGAACGCCCGGAGTTCTGGCCGATCACCTCGAGCTGGCTCGATCTGAGGGCTTTGTGCTCGGTGTGAAGCTCGTTCGCGGCGCCTACCTCGGAAGTGATCCCCGCGAGCTGTTCTGGCCTACCATCGAGGGTACGCACAAATGCTACAACGACTTGGCTGCGAGCTTGCTGAAGCGGCAATATGGAGAGATGCTCAAGCCTAGCAACACCAATCGTCCGGAGTTCCCAAAGATTGATGTCGTATTGGCCAGTCATAATTCGGAGTCAGTAAGAAAGGTGCGAGAGCTCCGGGACGAACAAGTTCGAAATGGCTCGGAGAAGGTTCGTCTAGCTTACGGTCAGCTCATGGGCATGGCCGACAACGTCAGCTGCGAGCTAGTTCAGGCCTCGAAAGAGGGTGCTGTCGCTGCCGACAAGGATACTCCCCGAGCGTACAAGGTAAGTCTTGAGCCCCCAAACCATTGACCGCCCCCCATTTCTCAGACACAACGCTGACTAAAATACAGTACTTGGTTTGGGGCAAAATGTCAGAGTGCATGAAGTATCTGTTGAGGCGGGCACAGGAAAACCGCGATGCCGTTAGCCGAACTGTGGAAGCCAGGCAAGCATTGGGAAAGGAGCTTGCCAGGCGGATGGGATTGGCCAAATGAGCCGTGTCTTGCTTTGATATGTCATTTTTGGCGGAGTCTTCCTGCACGGAGCCGTTGGCCTCATCTGAAGCGATACCACGTGGTTACTAGCAAGGAGTTCAGGCACCATATATTTGAATAAATTGATGGGATAGTTGTGATAGATAGAGCATGTAAATCATTGATCCACACCTGCCTGCTACAAGCTTATCCTTGGACTGGCGCTCTTCTGGGAAGCCACGCGTTGACACGACTTGAAAGCGTCTCTGCTGTACGTCCGCCTCGGACTGCTTTAACCGCACCACATGATCCATCGGCCCCGATACCAGCCTGATGTTCTTTCATCATCTCCTTGTCTGATAGTGTGTTTCCCGACATTGCAGTAATTCAGCAAACAGGTGAGCCGCACCTGGCCCTGAGAATCGACATTCGCCCTACTTCTTTGTTCGCGACAGAAGGCCAACACCCGCACAACATCTGCCTAGCAACCACGGGACCGTGACAAAAGCCGCGAGCAACACTCGCAGTCACCATGGCCACTCATCACTTCAATTCTCTGTCAGACACTTTCTCTTCCAACCATTCTGCTAGTTGCACACCTTCGGACTCGCCACCATCACTCATCTACAGTGACATTAGTGACGACTCAGAGGTACTTACTTGACACATCATGCCCATACTCATATTGCGCAAGCCTGCGGCTTCTAATAGTCACAAGGATACCATCACTCCAGCCATGGCTTCAACGTCTACCCAAGATCACGGTCAGCGCATTGATGCCAGTATGGTTGTCCAGCAGGTTCTAGGAAAGCTGGACCATGTCTGTGAGCATGTAAGTTATCTTCCCGTTTCATCAGGCATCAGAGCATGTTTGATCGCGTGTCAGCTGCGCAATCGAGGCGAAAACGATGCCGCCAATTCCATCGCGAAGAATACAATCGAAATTGTCGAGACCTTCAACCAAGTCACCGCTCCTTGGGATCTTCAGATGTTTCTGATGGCTCCTCCCTCACAGAGACCTCGTCCCGGCCTGGCCAATGCTGGCACTGCCACTCAGCCCCGTCCCGCCGTCGCCACTGCAGGAAGCTGGGCTTCGGTCGCCGCCAGCGCAGTCAAGAAGAACAAGAACGGGATCATCAAATACGCACCGTCCGATACAATCGTGAAGCGATATGTGGAGCCTGAAGCTACTCCTGAAGATATGCGCGTCGTTTGGGTTCAGGGCTGGAAGCCAGGTCGCCCTCTCGGACAGATCACTCAATATATCACACAGGGGCCTATCTGCTCCATGGCGTACTCATCTGACCACGAAGCCATTTGCATAATCTTCCAATTTGCGAGCTCTGCCCAGTCGCTGGTCGAATCAAGCGCCATGTACGAGGAGGAAACGGGCGAATGTCTCTTTGGTCACGGCTGCGGCGTGATTATGGGCCAGCCGTACCCAATGACAACTGACCTAAAGCGCATGGGCGCTCCTACCCACGAGAGACGTCGGCTCACCTTTGCTCGATCTCAGCTCTTTGCCCACGGAATGACTGAGACTCGGTTCCGCGACGACATCTATGACATGGTCGGCGAAGCTAATGTTGAACTGGTTTGGCTCTTTAACACGGGTAATGGTAAGCCTTCATGCATCTTCTTCCAGAATTCTGCTAAGTCTCAATAGCGACTGTGGTGTTCTCCTCATCCAAGATTGCGGCCATCGTCCGCGAGAGATTTCTGGAAAAGTCTAGACGGGCTGGTTCATACCAGAACGTTCATGTCAGCTTCTCTCACGATCCTTGTGAGAAGCCTATGAATCTCATCACGCAGCTTGACAGTCCATCGTCTGGTCGTTTCCGCAGCGACAGCGTCAGAAGTCAGGAGAATCATCCTGACGCCAATGGCAACGGGCTCTCCCGTTCCAACACCCGCAATGGGGGTGGTCTTAGCCGGCGCGAGTCGAGGCGCAGAGCTGCCAAGAAGGATGCCGACGGATGGCAGACTGTGACGCACAAGAAGTGAGTAGCGGTGCATAGAAGAGATAGCATCGCGATGGACGAGATTCCCACCCCATTCTCGTCCGTGTATCAACAACATGAGCAGGGGATGCTCTTCTAAGATGAACCCAGGCTTGTGGGAGGCGCTCCCCAGCAAAGTGTGGTACAGCTGAGTCGCAGCCGGCTCAGCACAACGATAGATACAGCTCTTCTCTTCAGTGAAAGATGCTGAATAATAAACAAGCTCATTATAGTCTGCAACTTCAAGTTGTTCGTGTCGTCGAGATTGAGCTTGACAGGCCCCACACTCCCCCCCTGTCGGTGCATTTCGCGGTACCTATCCCGCCCCAACCTTCACGGCTTGTCCTTTTCTCCGCCACGTCTTCCACGTCCATCAGCCCCAAGCATAACGCGTCCGGCGAAGGTCTCATCTAGTCCCATCGCCGCCGCGTCAAATTTCAATGCAACTCTCTAGCGCCTGCTTGACTTCTCCGCAACTCCAAACTACCTCTCACCAGCGAACCGAAGCAGCCCCACGAGCAGCCCTGCACGCCGCGCCCCCCAGTTCTCTTGGCGTTTCCAAGCGACACCACCTACGCTGTGCCTACCGCCCCGTTGCAGCACGCGATCCTCCCCACGGGGGCTCGGCGTTGGGTAGCTTCTGTTGATTTCCGGGTTTGAGACCCTGTCCGCTCCCCAAAACGGTGAGCAACGTGGTTCGTAAGTGGAGAACGCGAATGAAGCTCCCGGCACTGAGGGTGGGCGGTCAGTGGTGCGAGGTCAGCATGTGGTCAAGTACCGAGCTTTGTGGCGCGGAGGCAGATGTATGCCCGTTCGGTAACATAGTAAGGGTATCCGTATGAATAGGCGGGGGCGCGAACCCGGAATGGAGGTAGGTTGGTTCTTTGTTTAACGTCTCCTCTTTCGCTGGTGTGGTGAGATTCATCTTTCGATCCTGTGCCATTCTGTGGAAATCGGGCTTTAGCCAGCTTCCTCCGTCGATTCGCCCACTTGCAGCAGCGACCTCCGCACGCGATATCTCAAAGCTCACCATCGGCCGACAGCCGACGGCACAATGGCCGGCACGACCGCCCAGGACGCGCCGAACAGGCAGCCCTCCCTCTCCACCTCCATCGACAAGGAGAAGATCTCAATCGAGCAGCGCGAGCACGACACCGAAGCCACAGCCACCACGACCACCACCGCCGAAGACATCGCCTTCAAAAAGGCCGAGCGCAAAGTCGTGGCCAAACTCGACCTCTACGTCTGCCCCATTCTCATCCTTCTGCAACTCATCTCATTCCTCGACCGCGGCAATATCGGGTACGCAGCCACGCAGGGCATGATCGTCGACATCAACCTGCGCGGCACGCAGCTCAACACGGCCATCTCGCTCTTCTATCCGCTGTATATCCTTGCGGAGCCCCCGGCTGCCCTGATCGTGAAGAGATTGGGCTTCAATCGCGTGATCCCTACGGCGGCGCTGTGTTGGGGCATCGTGTGTTTGGGAAACGGGTTCGTGCAGAACTTTGCGGGGTTGGCGGTTTGTAGGATGTTGTTGGGGGCGTTTGAGGTGAGTGCTCTCTTGCTAGCTCTGATGCCAAGGTGGGCAAACGGATCAGGTGGAAGAGGTTGCTGACGGAAGTGCGTAGGGCTTTTTGTTTCCCAGCTTGACGCTCATGTTGGCGAACTGGTAAGTGCTTATGAAGCAGCAGATCAAGTGGCGCGGGGGAAGCTGACGAGGGTCGATTACAGGTATAAGCGCGAGGAGATTGGATTGCGCATCTCATATCTCTTCATTGCTGCCGCGATGGCGAGTGCATTTGGAGGGCTGATTGCCTTCGGTATCCTCTACATGGACGGCGTGGCGGGATATCCTGGCTGGCGATGGTACGTTGTCCTCCACCCAGCTTCCAGCTTCTTCGTGCTACCGCATCACTCTACATGGCGAAGGCGAAACCGTCTTCCTATCGAAACCACCGAAGCTGACCAAGGCGAATCCAGGCTCTACATCATTGAAGGATGTGCCACAGTTGCCATTGCAGCTGCTTGTAAGTCCACCCCTCTCTTTGTGAACAGCGGACCACCTCGACGGAGGGGACGCCTGTCCACGAGACAAGAGAGGCCAATTCTCTGCGTTCCTTCCTCACGACCAAACACCACCCACCCCTCGAGCATCTTCTCCGTCTAACAGATCGTTCCAGGCTACTTCGCAATCCCCTCCTCCTACACAACCGCGTGGTTCCTCACGGACGCCGAAAAGGCCATCATGCGCCGCCGCGCCGAGCTCACCGAGGCCTACTCGGGCGGCAACGGCCAGTACACACGCGCCGAATTCATGCTGGCGGTCCGCGACGTCAAGACCTGGCTGCACGGCGTCATCCAGGTTATGTGTCTGACGGTGCTGTACGGCTTCAGCGTTTTCCTCCCTATCATCCTGCGGTTCGGGTTCAACTACAGCGTCAAGCAGAGCCAGTACCTGTCGATTCCGGTCTTTGCGTGGGGCTCGCTCGTATATGGCATTGCGGGGTACTTGAGTGATCGCTTCAGTCGCCGGTTCTTGGTCTGTGTGCTCTGCGCGCCGGTCGGAGTCGTGGGCTATGCGGTGTTGCTGGGTGGTGAGGCGGTCAGTGTGGGTGTCAAGTACTTTGCGACCTTTCTCATTGCGAGCTGTGCTTGGATGTTGGGTGGTGGGAATTTGGCTTGGCTTAGTACGGTGAGTTGTGGTCCGATCTCAAGCAGGTGGGAGGCGTGGGTAGAGAAGGGACAGGCACTCGTGGTGAGCATAAGCTGACTGGAAAACTATCAGAACACGGCGCCGGACGGCAAGCGAGCAGCTAGCATTGGTATAGCGCTATCATTGGGCAACGTTGGAGGCATCATTTCTGGCCAGATCTGTAAGTCTCACCCGCAGCACCACCGCCTGAGAAGTAGTGCCCGGGCTCGGCTAACCACTCTCGACTCGACAGACCCTCAAACCATGGCTCCAGCGTACACACTCGGCCATGCATGGTCTCTTGGAGCCGTTTCGATCTGCTTCTGCCTCTGGTGGGTGCTGCGGCATATCTACTACAGGCGTGAGGAGGTGAAGGAGCAGATGCGTGCAGGTACCGTGCCCAGTCTGGAGCATTTTTCGGATCGGTCGCCCGATTACCACTACCAACACTAACGAGGTGAATGAGGCAAGGCTGGGCGATGATGCAAAGTCCGGGGTGGTATGGCGCGAGTCTGGACGTCTGGACGTCTGTTCTGGATCGCCCCCATATGTATTGAGGCGTCCACTCACCCGACTTTCTGCTGGGCAGTGTGTAAATGCAGATCAACGGCAGGCTACCAGTATCAGCAAGCGAGTGCACTGTCGTTAACCATCATCTTATGCCAAGGCTGTCCGCCCCGGCGTGGACCCGTAGCGGAAATGATGAGCGATCACGACATCTGCGCTTGTGCCTCTTTCTCCTTTCTGTTGCGACCTCACGCGATCTATTTCGTAAGGGTTTCTAGCTGATTGGAAGTCGTGCTTTGCCGAGATACGATCCTGCGATGCGTGGTGCAACCCAAGCTTTGATGCCGCCTGGCCAAGCTGATGTTGAAGGCGACCGGGCGGCACATGGCGAGTGCTATGATTATAGCTAATCCTTGGCTGTGCTGACTTAGCCCATTGTTTTGATATACCGCGAATACACCGATGCGAGGTTTATAGAGCCGGATTGCTCCTTGTCTGCCTGATCCCACACCTAGAGGAGGCCTGCTACTGTTCACTCTCAAGACATGGCCAGTACTACTGATCCCAAGGGCGCCATCTCGGGCGACGGCCACGCCGTGTTTGCTGACCACGACAGAGACAAGCAACCGAGCTTACTCTTGGACACGCCAGCGGATGGGAGTGTACAGGACGAGCTCACCTACCAGTTTGAGGACTCCCGCAAGCTCGGTATCACGTCGAGCGTCTTTGTTATCCTCAATAAGATGATTGGAACCGGAATATTCTCCACCCCCTCCGGAATCTTTGCTGCCACAGGTTCAGTAGGCGTGTCATTGTGTCTGTGGATTATTGGAGGAATCCTGACCTTTGCTGGTCTCAGTGCCTTCTTGGAGTTTGGTCTTGCCGTAAGCCTAAGAAAGACGCGTAAGAACAGCTGCTGATCCAGCCAGATTCCTCGCAGTGGTGGGGAGAAGAACTACCTCGAGCGAGCATACCGCCACCCAAAGCTGCTCGCTACTTGCGTGCTCATGTCGCAAATGATCCTTCTTGGATTCTCCTCAGGCAACTCATTGGCATTTGGTCGGTACTGCCTCTTCGCTTCGGGTTCTGAGGAAGCAGATGGTTGGACAGCGCGTGGCATTGCCGTCGCGTGCATCACGCTTTCCGTTGTTGTCCACGCAACCATTCCCAAATGGGGCATCAGACTGTTCAATGTTCTCGGCTTTTTCAAGGTCTTCATTCTACTTTTCATCGTTTTCTCGGGCTTCGCTGCCTTGGCAGGCCATAGGAAGGTGCCGAACCCACATAATTTCGATAATGCCTTCCGACTTGAGACAGGGCCAGGCTACGGCGGTGGCGGAGTGTATGCTTATGCAACCGCGTTGCTTCGCATCATCTACTCCTTTGTCAGTCCGCATGACCTTTCGTGGGGAGAGGAGCTGACCGTGTTTGCAGAAAGGCTGGGAGAACGCGAATTACGTTCTCGGCGAAGTCAAGAATCCTCGCAAGACACTCCTCGTCGCCGCTCCTCTCGCTATCGGCGGCACCACAATCCTTTACGTGCTCGCTAACGTTGCATATTTCTCTGCGATCTCGAAAGAAGATCTAGCAAGTTCAGAAGTCATTGTTGCAGGTCAGTAGACAGGGATCCCGGATCAGATTCGGGCGGGACTCACTCCTTCTCAGGTCTGTTCTTCCGTAACGTCTTTGGCGATTCGGCAGGAGCAAGAGCACTCCCAGCATTCGTAGCCTTGAGCAATCTGGGCAACGTGTTGGCGGTGTCGTTTGCTCATAGTCGCCTGAACCAGGAGTTCGCGAAGGAGGGTCTTCTGCCTTTTAGCCGGTAGGACATGACTATTCCGATACCCATAAGCCACACGGACCCCAATTTTGACGCTGTGCAGGTTCTGGGCATCCAACAAGCCATTCAATGCTCCGGCAACTGCGGTAGGTGGGTTGGGTTTTGGGCTGTATGAGTCACTGACGGAAACAAGCTGTTCCTGCACTGGCTGGTTACCATCATCATTCTCCTCGCGCCACCAGCCGGACCAGCGTACAACTTCATTGTGGACCTATACACCGTAAGTACCTCTTCCAAGACAACATCATAGCCTCGTTGGCCTTTGCTGACCTGATCACTCCAGTATCCTGGTGCCTGGATCAATGGCTTTGTCGCGGCCGGACTGCTCTACCTTCGCTTCAAACCTTCAGAAGGCTGGACGTCGCCATTCAAGTCATTCATTCCTGTCATCATTCTCTACCTACTCGCAAACGTTTTTCTCGCAATCGTCCCATTCATTCCTCCCGACTCTGGCGACCTCGACCCCGATGGGTACCCCTATTACGTCTTTCCGGTTGTTGGTGTGGCGGTGCTACTCGGTGGCGCCGTGTATTGGTTATTCTGGAAGAGGTTGTTGCCCAAGGTTTTGGGCTACAGGATTGAGACAGAGCATAGGATCTCCGACGTCGATGGGAGTGAGACGGTTCGATATATCAAGGTGTATACAAAGGAGGACAAGCAGCATTGAGCTGTTGGAGGTCTCGCGATTTCCTGGAGACAAGGTGATGGTGCACAAGGTTCCTACGCGACCACATCCTGTCAACAATGCTTTCGCAGGAGACTGCGGCTCAGGTCCTCAAGGTGCTCCTTCCCCGTGCGTTGCGTGTGCCTTCCCTTCGACGCGATCACTTGTCGATAACATTTCAGAGCCTTTGAGGCAAGAACAGCGACTGAGGAAGGTGCCTCCCACCTTTTGGCCGAAGTTTTCTACCTCGAATCTTCCGCCTCAATTCATCTTTCTTACTACCACACCACCACCACATTCTTTGCATTGCTCATCCAGCATAGGTTCGGCACTTCCATTCCTTTCACAGTTTGGCTGCTTGTTCACTCTTGACTTGTATCAACAGCATCCACTCTCTCCACGACATCGTCGTTGGCTGACGATCTGTGCTGGTCCTTGATTTCACTCTTGCACGCTTCAACAATACCTTTCTGTCACGATGAAGGCTGCAGGCCCCCTCTCTGGCATGCTCAGCGTACAGCCCGCCGCCGCTGATGCTCACGATCGTCATATGCCTGATCTTGCTGCTCGTCAGGTCGGCCCGGTCTGGGCGGCTGGTGGTAAATCAGCTTTGTATGTCCCGCCTCCGGACATCTTTCCCCGGCAACTCCTTCAGCCAATGCCCTACTCTGAAGCCATTGAGCCACGTGTTAGACAAGATGTTCGTGATGTCACCGACATCAAGATGACTTCAGATGCCGACCACACCGCACACACCGCACAGTTGCTTCTCGGCAATCCACCTCAGGTATGTCGCTTCACCTTGCTACGCCTTCCACTCTGATAATCCATAGCTGCAAAAACTCGTCATCGACACTGGCAGCAGTGAGACCTGGGTTCCCAGAAAGGATTCGCCCTACTGCTCGAGCTCGGGTTGTCCTGTGGGCAGCTACGACGACGGTGGCTCGAACACCTTCAAGATGCTTGCCGAAGGCAATTTCAGTGCTTCATACATGGACGGCTCGCTCGTCGCAGGGGACTACATCCAAGACAAGATGACTATTTCCGGACAGACGTTTGATGCCGTCTTCGGTCAGGTTCAGACCGGGAATCTTTCCAGCTCCTTTTATGGCGGGGTCCTTGGTCTCGGCCCCAGCAATGGGAACGGCTGGCAGCAGCCTGAGGACAATTCGCTCCTTGAGGCCATGAAAGCCAACAACCTGATCAAGAGGGCCGTGTACGGCATCACGTTACCGCAGCAGGATTCGCCTGACGACTACTCCTTCACCTTTGGTGGAATAGACACCGCCAAGTTCGTGGCACCTCTTCAGGGCTCGCCGTTTGCTTTTTCGGACTCCGTCTCAGCAAAGCTGGACCAGATCATTGCCTTTCGACCCGGCCCCTCGACGTTGAAGCTTGATGATGGCAATCTTCTTCTGTCTCAGTCTTTCAATGTTCTACTAGACACTGGCTCAACGTTCACTTGGCTTCCCAGGGATGTTCTGGACGCCATTGTTGCTACATACGGTGGCAAAGAGGAGAATGGCCAATACCTCGTTCCTTCCGAAGCAGCAACTGACAACAACATTCTCCGTTTCGAGCTCGGTAATGTTTCAATCGCTGTGCCCATGGCTGACTTTGTCGACATGAAGAACACTGTCCCCGAACGTGGACTCCGTCTTGCTGCCGTGAACACTCGCTGGGAGGATGAGCTGGCCCGCTCTGATGACGATGCCAGCGCCTGGTCTGACTCCAAGTCATGGTCAGATGTCGAATTCAAGGAACACACCTGGGATGACACCGACACTGAGGATGCGTACTCGAACGACAAGTCCCAGACTGGTACAGTTTGGTCTGATGCTTCGGACAAGGAAGACTCAGAGTCCAAGGATGCGGCTGCTGCCCCTCACGTCTGGGCTGATGCGATCGACAAGCAAGCAGGTTCAGATGACGAGTCGAAGTCCGCAGCACAACGGACTGATGCTCCAGAGAAAGACGAAGACACTTCCGAATCCGAGAGCAAATCCGACTCCGGTAACGTCTGGACAGATGCTGCCTACAAAGGTAACGACGATCCCGAGAGCAAGCGTGAGACTGGGCCCAGTGAGCCATGGTCCGACATTCCTGAGAACAATGAAGGGCCCCCACAAGAAGAACTTGAAGCAGCCGAGACATGGTCTGATGCTTCCGAGAAAGATAAGCCTGAGTCAGGTGAATCTTGGTCCGATGAGGCTGCAAAGGACATGCCCGAGTCGGACGAGTCCTGGTCCGATGAGACTGCGAAGGACGAGCCCAAGTCAGACGAGTCCTCGTCTGATGAGGCTAGGAAGGACAAGCCTGCAGCCGACAACTCATGGTCTGATGAGGCTGCAAAGGACAAGCCCGAAGCAGACGAGTCCTGGTCTGATGAGACTGCGAAGGACAAGCCTGAAGCAGATAAGTCTTGGTCTGAAGCCTCCGACAAGGGCGAGACTCCTTCAGCCGAAGTCTCCGATGGTAACGAAGTCTGGTCCGACAACACCTCCGAGCAGCCACCTGACAAGGAGGAGGATGATGATGATAAGCCATCATTTGACAAAGCCGACGACTCGGCCAACACTGCGCAGCCCTCAAACGACAAGGAGGATGACGTTAAGCCATCTTTCGACAAAGGGGACGAATCGACCAACACTGAGCAGCACCCTTACTCGAAACAGAACGGCCATCCCAAGGGTCAACCAACCCAGTCCAAAGGAAAAGACCACTCGTATCCAGAGGAGACTTCGTCCAAAAAGCCAGCCTTGCCACCGAAGACCAGCAAGGTTGCTGAGACTTCGTTTTTCCCCCAGTCGACTCATGCGCCTCAGCCTACCAAGGAGCCTGAGACGCGGACCAAAACGCAGACCGAAATGCGGACCCAAACGTGGACCCAAACGCGGACCGACTGGAAGACCAACACCCTGACCTGGAAGTACACCTTCACTCACAACCACACGTGGACCGCGTACCAGAACTGCACAGCGACAGGAACGGCCGGACCTTCCACTGGTACTTCCAGTCCCTGGACGCAACAGGGCCACGCGCAATTGGCTCACGCCAACGAGAAAATCTGGTATCCTCTGCTTGCTCGTGTGGCTGAGCGAGACAGCATTCTCGGCGCCAGTTTCCTCACCTCAGCTTACATGTTCGTGGATATCGAAGCTCGTCGTGTGTACCTAGGCCAAGCTGTTAACGGTGCTTCCCAAAGTGAAATAAGAAGCATTCCCTTCGCTGATTCTAAAGAAGAGCAGGGATTGTTTTACCCTCCCATCGACTATGGTGATTCTCGCAAGCTAGCACAGCAGCAGGTTGAGCAGTATATTGGGTCCGATGATGAACAGAAGGCTCTCCCAATGGGAATTGACTCGGATCTCATGTGGACCTCGACCCGGACGTCAGCAGCAACGACCCTCGACACCACGGAAGCCGTGGTTCTCTCTGGAACATCAGCTCTGTCAACGGAGACAGCATCTGCAGAACCGACCTCGACCGAGTCGGAACACAAGGGAAGCAATGCGACAAGATACGGTGCAGTCTTGTCATCAGCTCTGATGATTGTGGTGTCGGTGGCGATGTTTGTGGGATTGTGAGCATTCCGGCTTTTGGATGAGATGGTTTTGATTCATATTCTTCCGGAGTAGCGAGGCCTGTCAGCAGGATAGGCAGTATTCTTAACGCATTGTGCACAGTCTTCAGCTTCTGCTTGCCATGATCTCGCTGCTGCCTCTTTGTGAAGCATCTGCTTGCTACAGAGCCGCCTTTCACACAGAGTCCACTCTGACCATCCGTTCTCTGGTGTGCTGATGTTTTAACCCCGCCAGCTGATTGGAAACAACGCAGCACCAACACCACCGGCTTCCAGTCCTCTCTCTGTTGCGAGTAGATTGTATGCAGCACTGGCATTTGCTGTGTCCATGACATCCACGCGCATGCCCAGCTCGCTCATCAAGTAGTCCCTGGTGCTGGGGTGCAGCGGATGCAATTTATCTCCCGTGCCCAAAACCAACAAGTCCGGCCGCGGATACAGATGCGCGAGCAGCGACAACGCCTCCGGCGGCAACACCAGCATCCCTCTCTTGTCCCGCATACTGCCGTTGCCGTTACCACCACCAGCAGCGGCAGCAGCAGCAGCAGCAGCAGCTCCTCCCGTCACTCCCTTGGTCCCCGTCCCCGTCCTCGTCTCTGCGCTTTGACCAGTGCCAGTGGTAGTGGCGTTCCACGGCTCCCACGAAAACGCCTCCCCGCCCAGCAGCAGCAATCCACTCCCCGACGTGGTCTTCAGGCCGTTACTCAGGTGGAAGCCCTCGGGCGTGCAGGCGTCGACGGCGTTCGCGGGCTGCGGGGTCTGCGACGTGTTGAAAATGTCCATGGCCGAGAAGTCGGTCTGCGTGTCTTCGCTGCTTGTGGGGCCGCGGTCGCGCGTCGGGGAGGGGGCGTTGGGATTGCGGTCTTGGGGGGTGCGGCGGCGGGGTTGGTATTTTGTTGAAGTCTGTTGGTTTTGAGAGGGGAGGTGGGGGGTCGTGCTTATAGGGCGGTTGTGGGGGTGGAGGGTCGGGGGGGAAGAGAAGGTTTTGGGTGTGCTGATGGCGGAGAGGCATTTGGTGGTAGTGGTGGTGGTGGTGGAAGGCCGTTGGGGGAAGGCCAGCGAGCGTAGGGCGCGGAGCGCGGTGGCGGATGGGGCATGCGGTGGCATTGTTGGCGCGTGATGTACAGGCGAGAGGGAGCGGACTATGAGTCGAGGTTGGGGACCTGCGTAGAGAAGAGCGAGAGAGGATAGCGCTCGTTGCGATGATCTGAAGCTCCGGACGTCGTTGCGCGAGAGGAAGAGGAAGTCTTTCGCTGACACGGAGAGGCGACCTTAGAGGCGTACAATTGGGTCGCTTTGACGGCTGCTAAACGTTTCAGATACTTCTCAGTAGGAGGATGCTTTCGTGCAGTGTATCTGAGTGGTAGGGACTGCTCAAGCTAACCAGCGGCTTTGTACTTCACTATGACGTTTGGACGCGGAAATATATTTGTGGAGAATCTGTGCTCACCTTGGGATGAGCTAGTGTAGCCAAAGATGTCGTTGTGTAGAGTCTAGATATTCACTCGATAATATCGATGATCCTCAGTTCATTTCGTCAAGACTATGATATCAGGGTGTCAAGGTGGTAGTCAGAAGTAGATGGGTCAGCCCTGTGTCCGACAGGTATTCAATAGCATTTGTTGCTACCCTCTGCGCCCACAATGTAAGCCCTGATTATATCTGTGAAGCTGTCCTTTTCCACGACACATGCAGCCACGATGCTGGAGTACTCTATAACAACAATTTGAATCATGCTCGCTCGCTCGCTCTAGCTCTGAATGCTACAGATCCTTTTGCATCAGATCTCCAGGTCAGTGCATCATCCCACACCCACATTCCATCTCCTCTCTCTTTCGGTGCTTGAAATCGCCATGATAATCGTCCAGGACTTTGAGCTGTCCGTTCGGATTGACTGGTAGGCCCGGTGGTCCCATCCACGCATAGTCGCCCATCTCCTCACCGGGGAACAGTCTCTCCAGCGCGGCATCCGCGGTTTCGACTTCTGGAAAATCCAGGCCGGAACTGCCCGTCTTGACATGTTTGCTCTTTAGCTCACTTGTCACGGCATCGATGTCAACGTCTAGGTACTCGGCAATGAAGCGTCCTACTTCAATGTTCTCGTGGTTTCCAACGAGTTGACGTGCATGTTCCGGCGCTGAAGCGTAGATGTTGACGTCAACCCCACTATGTCCGTGTGTGGACCAGCCAACCTGCGCACGGCGCGAGATCATGTCAGCGAATAGGTAGCTAGGCGGCCATATAGGCTCCGCGTCGATGATGTCGGAGACTTCGCCAGACGAGAAGTCGACAATGCCCAAATCATCCTGGAGAATAGATTCGACGGCAACGCGCTTCTCGTCACGCGAGGCCGCAGTCGCCAAATCCGAGGACAAATAGTCGGCCCACTTGTGTGCAGCATATTCGGCCGAATGCGAGGCATTCGCCAGTACGCCAGGGAACCAGTAATAATGTGGATATTCCTTGTGGAGTTGGCGGGCGGTGGCAAGACCGCCAGTCTCGTGGTCGGATGTGCTCACTAGGATGCCAGGTGTGGGATCCTTCTCCAAAAAGTCGAGGACGGCGGAGAAGGCTTTGTCGTGCGCCAGAACTTCGTGAACCTGGGCAGCAGGATCATTGCCGTGGCCGGCGTGATCGATGCGAGAGCCTTCAATCATGATGAAAAAGCCCTTGTCGCTGTCCTTGGTGGCGGCAGAGAGGGCCTCTAGAGCGAACTCGGCCATCTCGGACTCGGAGGGGTAGACATCGGAGACGTGCTCACGGTCGATTTCATATGGAATATCGGTAGGGGCGAGGAGGCCGAGCAGGGGAAGCTTGACCTCGCCGGAGGAAGCGAGGGCATCAAATTCCTTGCGGCTGTCGAAGTAGTTGAATCCGTTCTTCTTGGCCATTGCAACGACATCCCTGGAGTCGCTGCGGCATGAGCCCTCGGTGGTATTGGGAAGAAAGTGGCAGCGGCCTCCACCGATCATGACATCAACCACGCGACCGAGGGGATAATGTCCGATCATCTGCTCGGCAATCAGGTCTTCGTACTCGCGGCGGTTGGCATGAGCGGCGAAGCAAGCGGGTGTTGCGTCTGTGAGACGGGTGGTTACTACTAGACCGGTCATATAGCCGGCCTTCTTTGCCGCTTCCAAAACGGTCCCGCAAGGAGTGTGATCTGGCAGAACTGAGATAGCGCCATTATAGCTCTTGAAGCCACACGAGAAGGCGGTGGCACCAGCGGCCGAGTCAGTAACCAGACTGCTCGAGCTGCGGGTTCGCGAAGTGCCAATGATGTGTTGGTCTAGTACCAAGACGTCGTCAATCGGTAGCCCGCTGGCATACTGGCGGTAACTCCTCGTCAAGGCTAGCGATGTCGGACCCATGCCGTCCGACACCATGAAGATCATGTTTCGTTTGCCAGAGGGTTTTCCATCTTCTCCCCACCCTCCGTTGTTGGGTTTACTGCCGACCTGTCTCTCATGTTGGAAGACGACTGCAAGCGCCACAACGGCTGCAGTCGCAAGTAAGGCCCATGTGAAGAGTCCGATTTCCCGCCATCTGTTCCGATTGTCTTCCGATCGGTTGGTGGGTTGGCCTGTGAGCAGAGCGTCCTCCTCGGCGAGGTCCTGGTTTGATGATTGGGGCGAAGTTGGCCGCGCCAGGAGGGGTTCCTGGCCTCCAGGCATGACAGTATGATATTGTTGAAGCACAGTCTAGCCGAATACCATCGTCATGCAGCAGGCTTCGTGTTGGTAGCAGTGAGGCTGATAGTGTGAAGTCGACAGGCGCAGGCGTCTGTGTCACTGCGACGGACCGGATCAGGGCATCAAGGCCATGCGCAGGTTGATGCATGCGCTAGGCAGTGTAGCCAATCGCGGCTGCTTCTCCGCACACGAGTGGTTCACCAATCCATTCCCAAGTAGCGGACCTGGGCTGGAAAAGCACTGACTTCACAACGTCGACGATAATGGAGGGTTTGCCTTCTTGACTACCTAGTACTTGCCCTGTTAGCGGGTCGATTAAGCCCAACGCCCACATCTGAGGTAGCGGCAGGTTGGATTAGGGTCCGCTTCCACCAGCTCATCAGCTACTTCGCAGCCTCACGCTCCAGCCTTATCGGAGCACAACAGTAACAAGTATAACGCTCGGTCGGCATAACAGCTCTGCCGGTTCCCGATCTATTGCGGGATCGAGTCTAAATCTCAGTCAGATTGATGAAGAGCGAACGGCCTGGGATTTCTGGAGCACTGCATGCACATGGCGTCGCGAAATTGCGCTATGGCGTGATGGCCAAGATAGCGAGCGCCACGAGGCGGCCAGGCGCTTCCTTTGGCTGAGTCCTTGTTGCCTACTTATCAGCCTTGTAGCCCAATAACGTGCCTGCAAATTCTCTTTTCAAACCTATCCATGAATCAACGGCCAAGTCAAAGACAAGTCAAGATTCCGCAGAGAAAGACTGCGAAAGTAAGAGCGCTCTTCTATTGGAATATAACCAGAGTATAGATACACGAATTGGTCGCAAAACTGGAAACCATGGCGCCCCGATGCCCCTCCAGCAGGCATGTAGTCTATAGCAGAACCCAACATCTATCTGATGTTCAGACACATAAGGCCTCCAGAAGGTTTCAACACGCTAACGCCGACACGTTGACCTAGAATAGGCCATAGGCCTTCGCGCCATAGTATCCCGCCGCAGCGCCGGTCGCCAGAATAGCAGCCCACGCCATCAGACCTCTCTGGACATTCTTCTTCATGAACTCCTCGATAGCCTGGGCATCGTTCATACGTGGGAAAGGTGTGTCTTTGGGCACGGGCACACCAAGCATGGCGCACAGAGGCTCCCAGCCATCTCGCACGTCGAAGAAGAAGAGTTTCTCTTTGGGCACTACCTTCTTGAGATGTGCGATATGGCGCTCATACATGGCGCGAGTTGGCCGTTGTGGCTCACCGGGCTTGAAATACAGGTGGCCCACCTGTCCCTCGTCCAGAACGTCGTGGTATCTGCGGAATCGCCGTAGCGTTGGTAGAGGAGCCAGGATCCAGGAAAGCAGCGTCAAGTTGCCCTTCTCGACAATGGGCGCAAGACTGGTCCACCACTTATCCGGGTCGCGCACGGTGCAGATGACTTTTGCGTCTGGGTATATCTCCATCAGCTCTTCCACCAAGCAGTTGGCTGGCAAGTCTGTGCAGCCAACAAATCCGTCCATCAGCTCTTTCACGTTCTCGAGAACGTACTTGCGATCTTGGTCGTTCTTTATGGGTGTGCGTTCGAAGGTGCGAATCCACTGGTTGATGTGTGATTCAGGCGAGGATAGCAGCTGAGTGCCTCCATGGTAGACGGGACCATCGAGTAGCAGGGAGAGGGCTGAGCCAAATGAGGTGGTGCCGGTTCTGCTGAGGCCGGCGCCGATGACCTGCAGCTTCTTGCCCTCTTGAGGCACGGAGGCGTGCTGGCCCATGGCGCTGTGTGAGGTATGGAGCAACGGGCTCACAGAGTCTGGTGTTGTGTTGTGGTGATTGAGAAGGTGAATAGACTTCAAAATTGAGCTCAAGTTGGCAAGGATCGACTGGAAGGTGGAATTAAAGGAGATATATGGTACGAAGAAGAAGTGGGTTGTGTGAACAGGAGAGGAATTACGCAACGATTGGGAAGGGAAGTCGTCTTATCAATACACCACAACACCGGTGTAGCGCCCACCATGTCGTACGCGAGAAGGAGAGGGGGGCAGGGGATCCGACACCTGGTGGATGGCTACAAGGTTCGTGCACCAGCCGGCGCAGGATCGTCAGGCGATTTTTTTTAGAGCCTGTGGCTTATGGCGGGAGTTTCCTGCCCCTAGCCTTGCGCGGGGGATGCTGACTCCAATCAATGAACGGCCTTTGGGCCCTGGTACGCTACGACGCTGTTGACCGAATTGGTAGCTTCCTGGCCGCTTCCACTTTCAGTAACGCTTGATACTGGGAAAGATCTCGCCAATCATCAATGGCGCTCGAGCACACTATACGCGTGAGATGAACGAGAGTCCAGGCCTGTTTCAACACGAAAGCCGAGGATGCTCCATCCTCTGCTGACCTGAGTGTCTCCAAGCCCACAAATCTGGTGTCCGTATGCGTAAGTTTTCCGACAGGAGCGCACGAATAACAGGGCAAGACGATCGTGTTACAGCAGGGTGGAGGCCGTCATCTGCGGACCTTGGCAGAGCGGTAGACGGCACGTTCAACTCTTTGCTGTCGTCAACGCGTCAGGTAGCCTCGGAACACTTCATAATCTCCACCTTCTGCTGCCTGCGTCTGTCATCTCAAGCCGGAAATCGGCATTGATCGATAGTTGGCTAATCTCAGAGATGCCAGCGTTGACCAAGAAGAACAGGCACCTAGCACTACGCCCCCATGGAAAAAGGCGTCGATCATCAGCAATTTGCGGTTTCACGACCTTTATGCTTCCCGTCATCATGCAGGATTTCCTTGGCCCCGGGGCTCTCCCGAGTAGCACGGAAATGAATGACGGCGTTCAACACTGCCTTGCTCGTCGACTAATGATGCGTTCAGTATGCACCCCGGAACCAAAAACAGTCCGCCGCCAAGCAAGACACAGGCGGAGGTCGGAATGCTGCAAGCATATGTACATATGCGGTGATTCATCAAGTGCAGCAGACCATTCACCTCTACATACATGCCTGCTCGAGCCTTGTCTACATACAAGCGATCGCTGGTGGTGGTGATTCCTTCGAGCGTGTCCCGGATTAAGCGAGACAAGGCATTTCGGCCCCGCCTAGCGATCGCAATTTGCCTCTTGCAGCCCCGAAAAAGGGGGCGGTTCTCGGGCATCCGACCAGGCCATCACCGATAACCGTCGCCGTGATACTCCATACAGGATTACAGTACAGTACTGCAACCCCCTGAGAATAGTGTGGTGGGGGAAGCACCGAACAAATCTAAACGACGCACAAGCGTTACCTTTCCAGCGCCGATTATTACTGCGCACAGTGTACAAGTGGCGCTCGCCCAGAGGCCGCCAGCCATATGGCTTGGTCGATGCTTGAACGAGTGGCCCTCCTGTATGATCACGGCCCCTTCTTGAAACGAAACTCTTTTTTAGGGGCACTAGTGGTGGGCTTTCGGTACGAACTACTAAGACATTCTACTCTCAACGGGACCAATGCTTTGGCGGCCTTAAACTGGTCAAGCTCGCTGTCGGCTGTTCTTGGGATCCCATCAATCAATCCTGCAGAAGATTCCAGTACTTTGCATGCGGCCCTAAGGTCCTACCCCGACTCTACCACTTGAGACCCCTGTTCTGGAGTTTGTCGAAGCACCACATATGTGCGACATTCGATTGCCGTGCCAGCAGATCTTTCACCTAGTTCGAAAAGGTCTTCCGTACCGAAAAGACGTGAACAATCGTCTATCTTACGCTTCGCTTCCATGGCGCGCCTTCGGTGTCCACTTGCTGCCTCCTCAGGCATCCAGCTAGATTGCTGTCTTATCAGCAGCCACTGACCGATAGTGCTGAGTGAAATCGTATTCGATGCTTGAATTTTTCTACACCCCAGTACATGTCAGTTCATCAATTAGCCGAATAGAGGTTTTGCCAGGGGTAGTTTCGCTCTGTAGCCGCCTTCACCTACCAGAAGGAAAGTCTTTGTCCCTGCCGCATCTCCTTCCAAGTCTTGGAAGATCTTCAGCAGCTTGTCGTTTTGCAGGACGTGGTCCGGATCGTTGTTGCGAACCCTATTGAAGTTTCGCTGCGATCGCTCGTCGATATACTTCAAATACTTTTCGCGCCGGATTTGGGCATACAAATCCAGGATCTCGTCGCCTGCTTGGCCTTTGTAGACCCCGATCAGACAATCCGCTAGGGCACCGGCATCTAGGACTGCAGCCATGCAGCCATAACCCCCTGGAACTGTTAGCATGCTCTCATAACTTGCATGCTGGCCTGGCCAACAAGAGCAGCGAGGTGGCTGATTTTCGCGGACGCACTATGCTTGCAAGGGAAGACGCAAACTTACCCCATGGATTGTTGACGTGGGCTGCATCACCAGCCAGGAGGATGCGACCGACACGCATCGACTCGACGCAGCGGTTGTGCGTACGGAAGTGATCCGTCTGGGTGATCTTGTACTGTCCAGGCTTGGGATGACCTGGCAGCATTTTCTCAAAGACCGTTGGCCGGCGCTGCTCGTATTCCTCGTCGGTGAGGCCATCGATGTCGCCGTAAGTTACCCGCCAGAGACCTCCCTTTCCACGTTTTGCGATCAAACCCCAATAGTTTGGGTCAACCATGTAGTTGCCGCCATCCCAGCCGTGCTTCTCGAAGCCATCGTACCACACCTGCATACATTAGAGGGTGTCGAGGAGCAGGAAAGAATCACTTACATTTTGGACCAGCAGGTGGCAGTCGAAAGTCACACCAGGCCAATGGCGGCCGTACAAGCAATGTCTAACCACACTCTTGCTACCATCGCAGCCGATCAGGTAATCTGCCTCGAAGCGAGTTGTCCCTGGTGTTCCATCAACCTTGACATCGACCCATGCGCGTTCATCATCCTGTCCTACAGCTACAACCTCATGCTTGAACTTGACCTCGACCCTTCCTTGCGTCTTTTCCACACAGTGACGATAAATGATCCGGACCAACAGATTCAACGGCAAAATAGTCATGCGATCCGGGTGGTCTTTGATAACCGACAAGTCGACGCCAGCCAATCGCTCATGAGTGCTGGTCTTCCGCCAGCAGATAGAAGGGAAATTCTCGATGGAAGCGTCGCGGATGTCGTCTATCAGACCAGCCTTCCGGAAGACACGAGTGGCGGGTACCCCATACTGAGTGGCGCGGAGTCGCTCGTCGAGACGGTCCCACGACTCAAGGACTGTTACGTGAATGCCTTGTTGCGCCAGGAGTAGTGCTGAGAGGAGTCCTGCAGGGCCGGCGCCGGCCACCACAACCTGTTTTGGTGAGCACAGGAGGAGGGAAACGGTGGTATTGCTGGGTTGCCAACCTTCTCAAACGGTGCTTTGTTGTCACTTGCAGCGGCCATGATGATTACCAAACAACCAGAGAGTGATACTTGGGCGGTACAGCAAGCAGTCTCACCGTGGGCTTATGTACCCAGCACCACCGCAGCAGAGTCTCATCGCGGGGTAATCACGAATCTAACAACGCGATTACTGGTGACGGCCGTCTGACAAGTTACAGGGTCGGTCTCTGGAAAGAGAGAGTGCTCGCGAACTAATATGCGATACAGACTTGGTCATCTCACTCACAACGAGGCACGGTAGGTTTACACTGCTGACATGATCTCCAACCCCTCGGCTGTAAGGTCTCTGCGCGTGCGGAGAGGACGACTATGTTGATTGGTCACGCGCCTGCGCTGTTCCTGTCGAGTCTCGTGAGCGTTGAGGAGACAAAGGGTGCTCTACAAGTACCAAGAATGGTTTTCTTGGTACATTTAAGGTAGGAATGCGGGAGCTGCAAAAGAGTAGATCTGACAAGGGTAAGCTGTTCATCTGCATCTTTTCTGCGGCAAGTAAGAGAATCTTGAGGTTTGTCTGACTGGCCACCACCATTCGGTCCTATGCTGTGCAGTCTTTTGAGACCTGTCTCGCAGCTCGGGTCTCATCCAGTAATGATGGATGGATGGTAAAGGCTTCGCAGCTACGCAGCAGTGGCGAGATTCCGCCAGCGGGCCCCTGACCAGATTTGGCGTGGCCCAATTAACGGGCAGCAAAGCGAGACAAGGACAGAGGCGCTTAACCGCAACAGGCGAAAGTGGAGTGGCAGTGGCCAATTCCAGCAGGCTTCTACGCGGCCAGCAAGCTGCTACCAGCGATCCAGCGCCCCAGTGCCTTGTTGAGCCCCCCGGCGCCGGCTTCACCACCATCTCAGATCCCATCTCCCTTTCAAAACCTCGTTGTCGTGCTACTTTTTGTTCTGTCCGCTCCCAACACACCACCACTCGCTACTAACCCCCTACCTTTCAGGTCACCTTCGTCCTTCGTTACATACACGCTTCTAGACCTTTGTAATTGTCCTCGGACACACGCCCCTGCGCCTGCATTCCAGAACCGCGGCGCAGTCACAGCACACCCGCACGTACCCTCGCACAAGGAAAGACGCCAATCGTTTGTCACCTTGCATCGCTTTCCACTTCAAGAGTTGTACAACATACACATCAAGCATCTATAATCTGCGCCTTCATCGTCCCCGCCACTGTACCAACTTTTTTGACACCGGCCGGTCACAATGGCCAATCTTATTTGGCGATCAGCCTTCCTTCTCTCGCTGGCCGTCTCGACCGCCTACGCCCAAGACGCCGACATCAAGTGCGGACCGGGCAACCTCTGCCCCGAGGATAAGCCCTGCTGCTCACGTATGCATTATTCCTGTTACCACACGCTGTTTGGCCACTAACATCAATTAGAATATGGCTCTTGCGGTGTTGGCGCCTACTGTCTCGGTGGCTGCGACCCCGTCAACTCCTTCAGCCTAGACGCCTGCGTACCTATGCCCATTTGCAAAGATTACAGCAAAAACAGCTTCAGCAATCTCGATGATTTCGTGAAGCAGGACGAATACCTCGGCGATCCTGGTGACGCCCCTTGGGTGTACTCTGGAGAGCCGGTTACCAACAACGGCGAATTGTGGCTCACCATGGCCGAGGGCACTTCTGGCACCTTGATCAAGAGCACGACTTTCATGTGGTACGGCAGAATAAAAGCCTCGATCCGCGCCTCTCCTGGCACCGGTGTTGTCACTGCCTTCATCGCCCTTGGCGATTCCAAGGACGAAATCGATTACGAGTGGATCGGTGTGCAGTCTTCTGCTACTCAGACCAACTTCTATTCCCAGGGCGTTACCAACTGTGAGTCAGCACTCTCTTCTCTTTCGGCTAGCTGCTAACACGCGACAGACAACAATGGCAAGAACCTTACCAACCAGCCCGATGTAACTGCCTCATTCCACGATTACGAGATTGACTGGACTCCCGATACCATCACCTGGACTATCGACGGCAAGGAAGTCCGTGTTCTCGAGCGCGAAGAAACTTGGAACGCTACCGCCGGTCGCTACTCATACCCGCAAACCCCTTGCCAAATCCAGCTGTCTCTCTGGCCTGCTGGTCTGTCTACCAATGCTGAAGGTACTATTGAGTGGGCTGGCGGTCTCGTCGACTGGAGCTCTCCAGACATGGTCAATGGCTATTACCATGCCGACTTCAAGAATCTGGAGACCGAATGCTACGATCCTCCCAAAGGCGCCAACGGCACTGGCAAGACGAGCTACGTCATCAACGACAAGGCTATGACCAACCTCAGCATTGCTTTGACCGATAAAGACACCGTTCTCGGCTCGTTCCAGGCAACTGGCTTGAACATGGATTTTGGCAAGGACGATAACAAGAAGAACACCACCGGCTCCATCCCTGGCCAGAGCGGCGGTGGGCCTAGCCAGGCCAACCATGGCGATGAGGATGGTGGTTCCTCCACAAACGATGACGGTAGCAGTGGTACCAGCCCGAGTGGTAGTGCCAGCACCGGCTTCGTGCAAGGCAATGGTGGACAAGACAACGGCGCCACGGCAACTGGTGCACCCGAGAAGGTTATGCAGGGCAGCCTGTTTGCTGCTCTCGTGGCTATTGTCGGTCTGTGCGTGTTGTGAGCCTCGAGTCCAAGGATGGCATGGTGCGTTTTGATGTTTTAGCATTGCGTTGCGAGGAGTGAGTTCCAACTGTCTGCATGTTGATAGTGTTTGGTGAGAAGGACTGGGCAGGAAAATCGTGCTTTTGGCGATCCGATGAAATGGTTTGGCTCGTGGTTGAGCTGGAACTAGAGCTTCGACGGCGGATAGGTGGTTACGATAGTAATGCCAAATATTCAATCTTTGACTCAGTACACGTCTGGTTCTCAGAGCAAGCCCTAGTACCCTCGTGAACGTCGTCGCTGTTTAGACTGGTGACGAGGTGGACAAATGAATGGACGGGCTGCCTCGAATTACCTCGGCGCCAAGGCCAGGCAACGCCTCTCCGTTACGGAACCTCGCATCGAAGTCACCTTACAACATGATATTGCTGTAGTTATAGCGAGGTATCGCAGCAATCTTCCCTTAGAATGGCGGGCTCGCCACCGCCTAGCACGTCACCCTGGAAACCCCTCCAAAGAAGCCGCAGACCCCAGCTCTCCCTCCCACCACTCCACCACAAGCTCATCACAACTACCGACAAGTCCGCCCGCCTGACCCTCCATGTCACAGACCTGACGACCCTCTACACCGCCACGCTCAGCCACTCCGCCATCACCGCCGAAGCCACGCGCAGCCACTCGCCCATCGACCCGGCCGAAAGCGCCAAGCAATTTACTGTGTTGCTCACCTACCTCTCCCAATCCCTCGCGGGACAGGGCAACACCCTCGCCCGCAGCGACGACGACGATGATGATGAAGAGACCGCCAATCTCGCCCTGCGCACTTCCATTGCGCTCCCCAAGCCCTTGCCCCCCCTAACATTCACGTTCCGGCTCACGCGCCAATCGCCTGCGGCGTTTTCGGGCATCGTGCTCCGGCCGGCGCTGCATGCGACGCAAGTTCTTAGGGGGAAGCTCCAGAAGTTGTTGGAGGTGGTGAGGGATAAGGATCATGTGATTGCGAGGTTGTTGGAGAGGGTGGGGAGTCAAGCGAGTGGGGATATGAGTTTGGTGTTTCCGACTTTGACGGGGAGGAAGGGGAGAGGGGGGGAGAAGGTTGGGGTGGAGGAGGCGGGGAGGTGGGTGCCTGGGTTGAGGGAGTTTGATGGGGAGGAGTGGGAGGGGGAAGAGGGGGAGGGGGATGGTGTTGATGGGTTGGTTTTGCAGGGTGCGGCGGAGGGGAATGTGGAGAGTGAGGATTGGGTTGGGAGGTTGCCTGGCTTGGAGGCCTTAGAGGACGGAGGCAAAGAGAAGGCGGGGTTGAGTAGGCAGGTGACGAAGGAGACGACGATGGCCCCGCAGATGGAGCAATCGGATGAGGATGCTACGGACAGTGAGGATGAGTTTGAGAGACAGCCCACGCCGCCGAGCGCAAGGAAAGGGGGTAGGACTACGGCGTCGCCTCAGGCAACGACGAAGGAGAAACGGCCCACAAAGTCTCCGGAAACGTCGTCAGACGACAGCGATGCGCCACCAGCTAAGAAACAGAAGACTTCGGCGGCGGATGGAAAACGAGGCACCAAACTGGGCGGTCTGGGACGCAACAAGACGGGAGCAAGTGTCACACCAGCGCAAGACTCTTCCTCCCCGGAACCCGAAGCACAGCACCGGCGACGTCAGCCGTCTACATCCCCCGCATCTGAAGGCAGGCGAGCCTCCAACGCTTCCACGGCTACAGCAACCGAAAGCGACGATGAGCCGCAACCGCTGTGGCCTACCACACGCTCCAACGCCAGAGATCAGCACCAGTCCAGCTTCCCACCCGCCTCCTCCCCGCCCGCGACGCGCGCAACATCCAAACCCCCGCGTCTCGGCGGCTTGAAGGGCAAGCCGAAGCCCAAACCTGCCGACTCGGCCACTTCCACACCTTCCCCCGAGCCAGTGTCGCCGGTCAAGAGGTCAGAGTCGGTGTCGACAACGCCCTTGGCAAGGAAAGGGAAGCTCGGACGCCTCGGCGTTGGGCGGAGAACGCGCACGCCATCCGTCGAGCCCGAAGCAACGCGGAATTCGCCGGCACAACCAGCTTCGGAGACGCCGACGCATAGGTTGGGCAAGTTGGGGATGCGCCGTAAGGGGATGGGACGGGGGGCGACGCCGGAGATGGAGACTGTCGAAGAGACTGAGGGTGGACATGGTAGTAGGCAGTCTTTATCCGAAGAAGAGGAGGATCTAGACCAGGGATCCACCGCGAATCAACGTCACAGCGCGCGTCAATCTGGCACGGCGGCGGCAGAGCTACATAGGGATACCCAGCATCGACCAATCACGGAGGAGGCGAAGAGTCAGCATAACGGCAGAAAGGGGCAAGACACAGAGCAGGAGGATGAGGTTTCCAGAGACAGAGAGCCTGAGACGGCCGAGCAGGCGGCGGCAAGGAGGCGGGCGGAGTTGAAGTCTACGGCGGCGAAGGCGCCGGCGAAGAAGAAGCGGCGCTTTTGAACGATGTGGTGGTGCTGGAAGCCACACCTGCTGTCTCGCTGAACTTAACACTCAATCTTTGGGCTCTCTCGTGCCTTGGTCGGGGGAGCGGGCTATGTTCGAATCGAAGTGGCAGCTATCTCCTGATCTTTGTACCGTTGATGGGATCTTGAAGCTGCGGCTGCAGCGACGGTGTCCACGATTGTCTTACCTGAATTACTCGATCGTGAGAGGCAACGAGTGGGACTTGACTTCCGATCTCGATCTGATTGTCTCTATCTGTATGCCTCTAGGCCTTTCTTCACCTTCACCTTCATCTCCAATCCGCCCACCCCATCCGGCTTGTATAAGGCAGGGCTGGAATTAGTCACACCGTACGAGGATTTGAGTGGTATTCCAGAGCAGGCAATCAATCAGCCAACGACAAGCCCCCTTCGCGTCGATATGGCAGGTTCTGGCGGGTGGTGGCCTGATGGAACGTCAATCGAGCGAAAAGACGGCGTCTGTGTACAGCCGGATGGCATACAGCGGGTCGTGGCCCGACATGACTCGACTCGATATGAAATCGCCGACATGAGAAGCGGCCAGGTGGCATGCTTGTAGTAAGACACATGCAGGCTCGCGTCTGCTGTATGTGTGCGGTCTGTGTCTGTCTATGCGTAGGGAACGCCTCATGAGGCAGCAAGTAGCGCATCATCAGTCATCACACCACATCTCCTATCTTATCGAGCCATAAACTGCGCATGTTAACTACACACAGACGCACAACGAACCAGCAGTGGCTGGCAAAGGCGAAAAGCCCTTGGTGATGATGACAGTGATTGTGATTGTGATTCGAAGTGTCCCGCGAGCGTCCCGTCACAGCACCCAACCCTGTACATGTATAAGCAACAGACATGTTGATTGCTGTCCCGCCCGAAGCCAGGCAACGACTGGCAGCTCGGATGGACCATGACTGGTCGCCCTGCTTGCTCCTCGAGCCACCACGGCCACGACACGCCACGGGTCGTACAGGGTCCTGCAAGCCACACCTTTACGATACGCAACTCGTTGTTTTGCCACATTTCGCCGCAAGTATCCGTACATGCTGTATGCAAGTATGCACATATCCCGGGATCCGGGTTTGGGGGTGCGGTTTTCTCTGTGTTCAGGCGTATTCCTTTCCGAAAAATGCCATTTGCCATATCCCAGTTTAGATAGGGGGAAACGGCCAGCAAGGGGGTGCGTGCACAGTCTTATCCGTGGATCCAGTCAAGACTGTCAGAAGCCGCCCCAAACCAACAGGTCCCCCCGCAAACGGAAAAGACAGACACACAGACAGGGTCTGCTGTGCCGGGTCGGTCAGACAGAGACGACAGACAGCACAGCGCATCCCGGCTACAATACATACGCACACCACCCAGTAAATACACGAAAGCTGAAAAGGGGCTTCTTCAAAGAACAAAACGATCTATATACAAACTGACCAAAGTCACCCCAGCAAAGAAACGTCTACCGAGTACGAAACCGAAAGTCTATGGGCTCGGACCGGGGGATATGCGGTGAGCGAGCAGCACACATCCACACCCTCGCGTCGAGGAATTTGGGACCGTGCTCCGAACGAAACGCCAATTAGGGGGGCCAAGATTACGGAGTACTTGTAGAGAAGCCGAAAGGTACGTATGTACTACTATGCTACTGTAGTGGTAGCAAGCGAGCGGACCGGATAGGCAAGGGGGACGCCGGCGCGCGCCGGGGCGGCGCGGCGAAGACTTGGGATTCGGATGTGGTTCCAGAGAGAACGGGTTTCGTTTTTACTACGTCAGACCTGGTTTCGAGGACTATCGGTGTGCGGAAGTCCGATATTCCTGGCTCGTTTGCAAAGTCCTGGGAGTGTGGGCTTAGGGAGTTATTAAGCGGAGCAAGGAAGAGTCCACGGCGGGAGGGAGGGCTCCGGGGGGGGTGGGAACCGTGAGGTCCAGACTCATCTACGACGTGCGAGTGTTGGTATAGCTGTTGATGGTTGCTTCTCTTGCAAAAGGTCGATACGAAGTTCAGCGGGAGGGGAAAGAAAGAAAGCCCGAAAGGTTTAGGCTATGTACACTTCCTCCTTCTCACCCCTCATTCCTCCCAGTCTGCAGAGCAGAGCTCGTTCCCCCCCTCCGATGCAAGGAGTTCGGATATATGCAATATGCAACATGTCATGCAATGCAGATGCGATGCGATGCAATTATACCAACCAAAAAAAGCTTCTTTTGCTTTCAATCATCGATCCAGAGCAGAACTCCTCTCCACCTCGAAGAATTAATCCCGCTCGTTGAAGCATCAACATCAACATGACGGTTGCTTTCGCCAATTTGGGTTTTGTAACAAATGCGGCTCGCGCGCCGGTATGCTCTTCTTCTTGCCTCCTTCGCTTTTCTCCACCGTCAAAGCACTTGCAGCGATGTGACCGCTCAAGCTTGCTGGCCGATTGCCAAAAGAATTAATCAGACCTCGGATGGCCGGCCGGCCTGGTCTCGTATGGCCAAAACAATCAATGATGACTCGCCAGAACGCCCATGAATGAAGACAAAAACAATGCATGCAGGATTGTCAGTAATGCTGACATCCACCCATCCGCCACATCAGATGTTGCCGTGAGGCACGTGAGGCTCTTTCCTCTCCTGGTCAGCCAGGCGCTGCTGTTGCACCCTTTCATTGCTCGTGTCTTTTTCGCGGCCGTGATCTTCGTCCATGGTTGCTCAAGCCCAGGGGTATATCCTCCGTGGTCCCACCATTACAGCCTCCTCCTGACCCCCCTTCCCAGGAATCCTTCAGGGGTGACCCGGTGGTCGCCCTCCCGACCATTTACTGCCCTCTTCTTGCTGACTGCTGTTGGAGGGCTCCTCCGCCGCGTTCCATACGCCTCGAGCGAGACTGCTTTGTGAGAAGTTGACTCGCTTGTGACCACGTCGTGAAGTGGCAGGCTTGCTGCGGTTCTTGGCCGCCTCGGCCTCGTCTTCGCTGACACTGGCACTGTCGGCTTCTGCATCTTCGATAGTCTTGCGCGCTCGGTTTTGTAGGATCTCCGCCTCCTCCTTGGCCTTTTGCGCCCGACTCTGCTTCCGCCACATGCTTGCGTATTTGCCATCGAGCGCTAATAGATCAGCGTGCGTGCCACGTTCGGCTACCGCTCCGTCCGACAGGACGATGATTTGGTCTGCACCGACAATCGTGCTTAGACGATGGGCAATGATGAGCATCGTCCTGCCCTCAGCAAGACGAGAGAACGAGGCTTGGATCTTCTCCTCCGTCTCCGTGTCGAGAGCGGCGGTGGCTTCATCCAGAAGTGTAATACGAGGATTCTTCAAGATAGTTCGAGCGATGGCCACACGCTGACGTTCACCTCCTGATAGTCGCACCCCTCGTTCACCGACTTTGGTCATGTAACCGTCTGGGAAGGCCATGATGCGGTCGTGGATGGAAGCTGCTCGGCAGGCATCGTAGATTTCCTCCTCTGTAGCGGTCTGATTCGCGTACCGTAGGTTGTACATGATGGATTCGTTGAACATGTTACAATCCTGAGGGACAACTCCAATGTATCGTCGTAACGAGTCGATCGTCATGTCCTGGACGCTGCGGTTGTCGATTCGAATCACACCAGAAGAGGGGTTGTAGTAGCGGTATAGCAAACGCATGACTGTTGACTTGCCGCCGCCGGATTCTCCAACCAAAGCTGTCGTAGTCCCGGCCGGACAGTGGAAGGACAGGTTCTTGAGGGCATCCCGACGATTGTCGTAGGAAAAGGTGACATTGCTGAAGGTCACATCGCCCGTACACGACTCCAAATCTTTCGCATCCTCGGCATCCGTAACGACTGGCTGCTCTTTGAACAACTCGAGCATTCTCTCGGCATTGATGAGATTGTTCTGGATGGTGCGGTAGAAAGTGCCGAAAAAGTTCAATGGTGCTTGCAATTGGGCCATGTAGGAGATGAGGACCACAAAAGCCCCAACCGTCTGAGTGCCCAGTGCGACCTGGTAGGCCTCGATGAAGCATGCACTCAACAGAGCGAACATGAACAAGGCACCTTGAACCGTGTTGAGGAACGCCAGCGTCACCTGGACCCATTTTTCGAAACCTTGCATAACCTTGATCGATAGTCTGTAGCGGTCAAACTCGTACTTCTCCGCGTTGAAGTACTTGACCGTGTCCCAAGAATGCAACGAATCGTTTTTGACCGCCTCCATTTCTCGATCTGCATTGACAAAGTCCCGGCGAAGCTTGACTCGCCAAGACGCAAGCCGAATAGTGACATAGATGTATGCAATGGTAGTGATGGAGACGACGAGGCCGAGATAAATGTCGAAACGGATGGTCAGATAGCCGACTGCCACAATCAAGTCAAAGATCATAGGCCCAACACTGAAGGTGACCAGTTCGAGGAAGCTATTGATGGCACTGCCTTTGTTCAGTGCCGAAATGAGCTCGCCCGTCCTTTTGCCGGTGTGGAACTCGGCACTAAGTCCGTGAACGTGCTCGAAGGCGGCGGTGGAGATGGCTCGGTAGGAATATTGCTCAACAGGAATCCACATGATCGTCCTAGCAGCCGAAAGGATGCCTTGAGAGCCCTGCAGCCACTTGAAGACAACGTACATGGCAATATATCTCCAGGGCGCTCGCACTCCATGGCCGTCGTCACCAGAAAGAGCATTCACAATGCGCCCAGTCATGATGGGGACGAAAAGATTGATGATTCGCTGGGAAACCATGATAAGAAAGCAAGCAGTGGCCAAAGCTTGCAGTTTGATGGACTTCTTGGGCCAAAGGTATGGGATCAGCACGACAAATCCCCTGAGGTACTGGTACCAGGTGACGCTGGGAGTCTCGGTTGGCTTGGCCCATGCATCGCCCTGCTCCTTAGGCTCGGTATGCGCGTTCTGGCCCGTGCCATAGGCATGGCCGTTGGGATGTCCATTCTCGCCCTCAGCTCCGCCATTAAGAAGAGGGGCTCGTTCGGATGAAGCTCCATCGGATGCAGAGGCGGTCTTGGTTGGTGAGATTTTGTAGATGATGAAAAAGATGGACATGCCAAGTAGCAACAGGATGCGAACGAAGTAGACAATAACTTCAATAACTTCCCAGCCAGTGATCTCTTCTCGGAACTGGCCGCCCTGTTGGTCGCCCACTTTGGGATCATGGTGCGGAGCTTTATATATCTGCAAGCTCGCCCCGAGAATTATCGAGTCCAGCGGTAATGAGACGAGCCAGACCAGCAGATGGACGCTAGTCGGGGCCGGGACGCAGTCGTGAAGACTGATCAAGACGATAGACCAAACGAAGGAGGATCCCACCACATAGACGATGGCGCTCTGGCCGGGCCACCATTGCAAGTGCCGGTCGACCAAGGCTTGAATGAGAATAAAGGCGGCATTGACGAGAAAGGTCAACAGGACGCCTGTTTGAAATATTCTGAAGACGATTTTGGCGGGATGGGAAAAATCCTTGACAGCCACAGCATGTTTGACCTGATTGGCTGATTTCCGACGTAGGGGCAAAGGACGACCTCCAGGCCCTCTCATGGCATGAATCTTGACCTGGCCGACATCCTCTGGGGGGGCGTTCACAATGCCATGCGTCACAAATCCCACAAGGAAGAGGACCAAGATGATGGCTGGGTACAGTGTCTTGGCCCAATTCAATATCCGCAGACTGGTCTCGAGAGGGAGCTCGGACGGTCGCGGAGCAGCGCCGTCCATGTTGACGAAGAAAACGACCAAGCGAGTGAAAGCCCCAGAAGGGGGAAGATGAAGTGAAGAAGGTCGACTCGTGGACGAAAGATCTGCAATTAAGGTGGTGTGGCGCAAGACGCGATGGTAAATCGAAGAAACTAACTCAGCTGACTAGAGGATGGCGAGTGGATGGCCCTGGTTGGACAGTCGGCTGATTACCGCAGCGGTTCAGATTCGGAGTCGCTCTTCGTCTCGGCAGAGGGCTCCGCAAAGGCAAGTATAGCGAAAAGAGGAGGGCAATAAAGATACAAACTCGATCAAAAGGTCTCGTGCATTGCGGCAAGGACAAGTCAGCTGTCCTCGAGTGACGACAAGCTCGCAGATGCCTGGAAGGCCAAAAGTCGGTCGAGGCAACAGGTGGCGACGGGGACAACGAGGAGGTGGTGATCTTGTGACAAAGTTTCTAAGGCAGGTCTACTCTGTTCTGGGAGCCGGGACGGACGGTGGAGACGACGATGGCAGTGTCAGTAGTGCCAGAACGGGCTGGGCCAGAAGGGCGGCTGAAGTGATCAAGAGGTATGTGCAGGGTGTAGCTGAAGTCCGCGGTGGATGGCGATTCAGGCGACACAGAGATGCTCACTGCCGATGGCGACCGGCAGGGTGGAGATGGACTGAGACAAAGTGGTCCTACCCAACTCTGTTTAATAAGACCAACAGAGTCTTCTTATATGCTGCCTCGACCGTCTAGTTATCGTCCAGTATACCGGGGGATCACTGGTGGCTTTCGCCTCTAACCGAGGGCTTGTGGCGTCCATTGGGAAGACTTCCAGCAACCCGACCACTCTCTGTTAACGGTCCTCGTCCCGTCAGGACATGCCACCTGTGCCTATGCATTTCCACTCTCCTTCACCGCCATGTCTACACAGTAAATAAGTAGCCCGACGATTGCTTTGACCCATCGAAGATGAAGCATAGTGCTGCTCGGCCTGTCTAGGCTGCATCGACCCGCATAGGGCCAATCGTGCCCCAAAGACCGGTCGGTAGGTGGGAACCCTGCCCCGGCGTAAGCGTTAGAATCCTAGTAAATTTGGGGGGGGTTCGGGGCGCAGATGCCGTGCCCAATGACTTCTCCGCACATCGTCGGCTTGCTGCAAGCTGCTGCACCACCATGCATCCGCGATCGCTTTAAATACCGCATCTTGAAAAGCAACATCCAGATCTGTTGCAGGTACCGGACGCTTACCATCAGCCGGCATCGCGCTACCATCCCAGCACTTGGGGCGCCTGCTTGCATGGCCATTTGATCACTTGAGCAGGACGCGCCACAGTCGCCCCCACAATCATCACCACCAAGTGCACAAACCATCATGTCACGGCCCTGACTCGTGCTTGATGAGAAGAGCAATGGAGCTGCGCGCGGTACATCAGCTCTGCTTAGAGTACCATGTCTGAGCCACCCTCCTTTTCCCAATTCCAGACTCTTCCTCCACCTCCACCTGCGCCGCCGCTGCCTCCCCCGCGTCTCGGCCCTCTACAACGCTTCATCGCGCCTCTCGGCCTATCCAAAGGCTCGCGGCCTGTCACCAATCGAGCCAGTAGCAGCACTGGAAACGCAGCTCGACCGGCCGCTCGTCGCTCCTCCGGTTCTCTTACCTCCACGTCCAGCGTCCAACATCGCACCGGGATCCCCATTGCTGCGATCGACATCAACAGAACCAAGACCCATGCTATTTTAGCCGGAAGAGACATTCTCAAGACCGTTCGCGTGCATGAAGGAAAGGCCACCGAGGATTTCAACCTCCGATCATCCATTGTATCATACGCGTCCACTCATGGCTCTCCCCAAGGCGATGCTGCCACGCGCAGAAGAGAATATCTGCCCGCAAGAGACGTCAAGTGGTCCACTGGGGAGCTCTACCCGCATATCGTGGCCACTGCCGCAATCAACGGGCGTATCTCGCTGTACGATGTAAATGCTGCAGGTTCGAGAATCGAACTGGCCTGGCTCCACGAGCACACCGGACAGGTCAACAAGATAGATATTGATCCATTCGCTGGGCGCTATCTACTGTCAGCCAGTCAGGACAAGTCAGTCAAGCTATGGGATATCCGTGATCCCAAGGCTACCAAATCTAAGTCGAAATTCGATGTCCGTACCGCCGTCCGTCACGTCTGTTGGTCGCCTACGGATGGCAACGATTTCGATTTCGCCGTTTGCGCAGACGGAGGCATGATTCAAAACTGGGATGCCCGAAACCCTCTGGGACCCAAGGTCAGCATACACGCTCACGAACGCGGTTGCTATTCTTTAGATTGGCATCCTGATGGTCGTCATGTCGTCAGCGGAGGCTTCGACAAGTACGTTCGAGTCTGGGACTTCAAGAGTGATTCTCGCCGCCAGAAGCCCGTCTATCAGTTTCGGGTGCCGCAGGCCGTGCGAAGTGTCAGCTGGCGACCTATCAGTGAAAACGAGCATCATGTGTGGCGCACCTCCCAGATAGCAACCACCTACCACGAAAGTGACCCTCGCATCCATGTCTGGGACTTGAAGCGCCCCTCTCTGCCATACGTGGAGCTCGCGGATCTCAATCAGCCTGCTAATGATTTCCTTTGGGCATCTAACAACCATATTTGGACGGCTGCTGATGATGGCGTCTTCAATCAATACGACGCATCTGCATTGCCACGTACGGACGAGACGTTACCACCGTCGGCCATTTCCTGGCTGCCGGGTGGGCAGAATGCCATGTTTCTGGAGGAACGCATCCCTCGCAACAACATACACTTTGATCCTTCGGCGTTTCTAAGTATTCCCAAGGACAAGCTTAGTAGTGGGGATGAGAGCGTCAAATTCAAAGATGCGGTGGTGGACGAGTTCGACTGGCCATCGATAAACACGTCATCTCGCTCAAGACAGGTTCGAGATCTATCTCAGAGATCCGATGTTTCGCGCGCGAGCTCACCATCGGAAAAGCGGCATATCCAGCAGCTTGACAAAACAGTCAATGCTGGATATTTGCTATTGCAGAACGATCAACTCGGAGCGATTGGGTCTGTCCCTAGCGCACCAGAAGACATGGAGGTTGCGAGTTTTCTTGCCAACAATTATGCTCCAATTGCGTCTGAAAGCCAACGACGGAAGGAGCCTGAGCTGGTTCTTTCGAGGCTGGAGACAAGCTTCATGAAGAATGCTGATGTTTGTGACGAAGTAGCACTGCATCGGTTGGCACAATCTTGGCGCATGATCGCAGCCGTTGTCATTCCAGAACTACAAGACTGGGTCGCCAACAATCGAGCGGCTCGCACGTACGAAGCCGAACAGCGCAAGACACGCCGCAAAGCCGAAAGTCCATCTTCCAAAATTGATGCAAGTCCTACATTCAGCAAGATGTCGGCACGTGACAGGTCGTCCAGACTCGATTCTAAGGATAGTAAGCTCATGAGCAATCTCTTTCGAGGCCTCAAGGACTTAGGGAAATCATCCGAACAAGACAGCTCTTCCAATATGACAACGCCAATGGCTCGGCCACTACCTGATTCGCCGAAGAGTACAACTCAGGATAAGCGTGCCGTGGGCTCGCCTACTCCGTTGAGCGTCATTGAAGATATCCCACCGCTGCCAGAATCCTTGCTAAATTCTCATGCTACTGCAGCAGCTGCTGCTTATGCGCTGAACGATGATGAAGCCGCACCACCAAGTTCTCTCACATCGCCGCGACGAAAAAAACATGACCAGCTCCAGCCCACAGCGTCCCATGGTAAAAGCTCCCTGTTATCAAGCAGTCAAGCTCTGGATCCATCAGAACCTGTTCCGCGCGCCTCTCCTTTCCTGCAGGCGCAAAGGCAAGAAGAGCGACGCGCTGCACTCCGTGACTATCGGGCCCAGGCACGGCCAATCTTTTCACTTGAAACGCAAGCTAAGGATCCCGATTATAGCCATGTCTCCAAACACGATTCTGCTGAAAGCTTCCCTATGTTCTCAGCATCGACGGGTAGCTCTCACAAGGCAAGGTCCATGGGTCTCTCTGCTAGCTCCCAGGAGCCAAACACGAGTAGACCTCAGCGACAGGATAGCTGGTTGTCCAGAGAAGACAGCACTGAATCTTCATCAGCATCCGCGTGGACGTCCGGGAGGGCCGGCCGAGACAGCTATGCTGAGCAGAGCGTGAGCATGCGCGAGTTTTCCTTTGGGGCGGATGCGCCACCTTTCAATATGGACGACACCCCTGAACTCGAGAAAGAGGACGACTTCCCATCAGATGCAGCCGATGTACAAGCACCCACAAGGGTGACATCACAAGATCCTGCTGTTTCGTCGTCTCCCGAGGTGTTCGAATTTGACCATGGCTCGTCACCAGCAAAGCCACGAATACATGCTCTGAACCCCATCATGAAACGAGCAACCGATAAGGACAAAGTAGCCGCGAGAGCGGTTTCGGTCTCGGTCAGGGAGCTGGAGGATGCCGAGATAGGGAAGGAGCAAATTATCTTTCAAGACCTAAGGCCCATCGACATGTCCACGTATCAGCCAAAGCTACCTTTCGCGTGGTCTTCGCTCCCTCTGCTCTGTCATTTGATTGCTTACGACATTGATAGTGGTGTGGCCTGTGCACAGTTTTCGGCTCATCTCTTGTTGCATCTGATGCCTTATTTCTTCACGGTGACATCGGGTTACGCGTCGACGTTGAAGCAAGCGCCGGAGAGTTTGGCCGAGCGTCTAATGCGGCCTGAGCTGGCGGAGAGGATAATTGAGAGTACTCTGCGCAAGCATTTGTCCTTTCTCCACCAGCTTCATCTTTTCGTACCTTTAGTGGCCTTGCGGAAGAGTTGCGTTGATCTGGGGCTGGAACGGGTGTCACCTTCCGGTGCTCAACAAACGACTGAACGCAGTGTCTCAAGCAACGATCCATTCGTCTTGGCAACAGCATGCAGCAGATGCGGAAGTGCCATGGCTGCTGGACAGAATGTCTGCGGCAGCTGTGCCCAATCACGCGCAACATGTGCTGTCTGTTTTGGTCTGCGTCCAAACAAGACCAGCGACACGGCTGCGTGGGTTGTTTGTCAGTCTTGCGGGCACGCCACGCACTTTGTATGTATGCAGCGGTGGCAGTCGCAGGCAGGTGCTGATGGGAACTGCCCGTCCGAGGGCTGCGGCTGTGACTGTACCCCGGGCAGATTGCGAAAGGCGCGTATTGAGAGGCAAGCAAAGGCCTACGACGAGAAGAAGCTCATCCGTGGGGCCGGTACGACTTCAGCGAAACGCGACTCTGTGCGAGCTTCGCATTCACCGGCTGTCGATCGGACGAGGGCCGTCATGAGAGCTGCCAGCGGAGAGCGCGCGGCGCAGAGCGGTGACGAGCGAGGCGGGCGAAGAGCCAGTGGCCGGTCGAGTATGGGCAACATTGTGAGCTCTTCACGCAAGAGCGTTCGCCTTGTCACTCCGGGCGAAGAGAGAAATCCCGCCGCCTGAGCAAGTTTGGGAGCACCAGTATTAGATTCGACTGGCAAGCGGCTGGCTCATGTCTGCAGCCCGTCACGGATTTCGCATCAATCTCTTCCAGAGGTTCGTCTTCGAGCCTTGGCGCAACATGCAGTGTTGTATATTGGACACAGGGATAGGATCGACGCCGCAGCTAATTTGAAGAATATCCATGTAGGAGACATTCAGGCACCCTGTACTTGTAAGGAGATTGCTGCCCGGCCCTGAGGCGTTCAATGCCCCAACAATCCGGCTACCGACCAGATGGCTACGGCAAGCAAGTACTTCTGGAATCCGGTGAGCTTCCACCAATAATACCTAACTGATCCCGGATGGCTCACTGGCGAGCCAAGCGGATGTCCAAAGTCGGCACCAGTGCAGTCCAAATGGTCTACGGAGCTACAGTGCTATACAAAGTAAAGCCCAGCGCTCGCGTAGCTAAGCTTAGCTGTCTAGTGCTTAGCTGCAGCTATGTCATGGTGCACGTTGTCGGCTGGGCTCCGGAGAAGAGGTACCTACTCCGTACTCCGTGCTTACACGAGAGCTCAAAGGCTAGAACATTGTTCTCAGAACGCATGGCCCAAAGATGCGGCGCTCATACGGACAATTCTCAGCTCTCCCACAAAGCTTGTGTTGCTGAAGGCCGTGGTGTTGAAGCCCCAGCCTCGTTCTCTCCGGGGAATGTGGGCTTCGGAGGAAGTGAAATCCACCAATCAACCGGGACGTCGCGGTGCCTGGAATAGCTAAGCGCTAGCCGTTCAAGGGAAGCGGCCCACTACGGCTGGGCGTCATCCTCCAGTCCCAGCTTCGTAAGGTCGAGGTCACTAATGCTGTGCCTGCGACATGAGCTGGCTGGTCGTTGACGTTGACACGCGCGCCGACTCCGTTGGACGTCAGCGCAGAGTTGTGCTAGGGCCGGAGTCCCGAACAATCCCGTCAATCTTCCGCTGGTAATTGGGTGGTGCCCGTTGGCGGGGAATCGGGTCTAGCGAGATTGGGTTAAAAGACCATGTGCTATTCTCCTGCGGGCAGAACGATACCTGTTGTCCAGGGCTGAGACTGGTGCTCAGGTGACGAGTACTTGGTACTATTGTTGGGCCGAGGGCACTCATAAGGACTCCGCCTTATATGGCGACTATAAAAGAGAGGAGGTACCACCTCGACCATGACCTCTCCGACCAAGTCTCTCGCTCCCAGTCAGTCGTTCTCGCAACAACAAGTTCCCCTATCTCTGCCACGTATACTCCTCACTCCTCGCCTACAACATGAAGGCCTCCATCGCAGCACTCACCAGCATCGTCGCACTCGCTTCCGCTGCTCCTCCAGGCTTCCCACCCAGACCATGGTGTGACCTCAGCGAAGACACCGCCGCCGCCCTCGTTGACGGCTGTATGTTTCCCCATGTCCCCTCTTCCCCATGACACCCTCCAAACTAACCCTTCTCCTCGCCAGTCGGCTCCCTCCTCACCACCTTCACCACCGACAACGCCAACAAATTCCTCCACGCTTCCAACTTCACCGACACCTCCTCCTCGATCAACTTCCTGACGGGCCAGCCCCTCGACGGCATCACCTTCCCCAACCGCGACGCCTTCATTGCCGGCCAGGGCGCCCAGCCCCCCATCGGCTTCGAGGTCTTGGGCATCGACGCCGTGGCCTGCAAGGCGCCTGGCGACGGCGTCGTGGCGTTCCGTTGGAAGGCCACGGTCGGGGGGAACCAAACTGGGGGTGCCAAGGGGATTAATGTCCTGTATGTGACCAAGGAGGGCGTGTTGGAGGGGCAGGGGGTCGAGGGGTGGGTTATTGAGAGTGTGTTTAGCGAGTTTAATAATGCGGTGTGGGTGCAGGAGTTTGGGGGGAGTTGTGAGGTGGCTGCGCCGCCGCCGGCGTCGTAGGTTGCTTGTGCAGGGTGAGGGTTGTCTGCATCGTGATGAATTGTATAGAAGTGTAGAATTGCGGAACACCATAAAGCGCTGTTAATGTGATCAGGAAAAGGCGAAACATTTGGCGGTATATTTCTTTCGGTTCAAGGTGTTCATCGTAGGCGGTGGGAAGGGTCTGATGCTCCTGCGGCAGATCCCCTATACTCGTTCCGGAGGCTCAAGCAGGGCTTTCCTTCTCGGCAGGGCTGAAACTTCCTCGAGGTAGATTTACCTGGTACGTACCAGCTGCCGGCTGCTGCCGCTGCCGCCGCCGCCGCCGCCGCACCTTGCTCGGTCCACGCACTACCAAGATCCAGCATCATTTAAAATTCCTTCACGGGACCAGAAACATGACCAAGCTGTACGGATACCCATGATAAAGCAAGGCGATTTTCGAGGTAGAAGACCTCAGGACTCGATGCGATTGGGCGGGGCGGAGTGGGCGGAGTTTGGGAAGCAGGGCAGATTCGTGCCGCTCCGCCACGATCGAACAGGGAGGGGCCGGCAGAAGAAAGCAAAAAGCAAAAAGCAAAAAGCAAAAAGATATCCGCTTACTTACTTCGTGCGTCTTCTCGATCGGTCAAGTTCCTTGTGGTATGGGAGCTGTGGTGCACATATATCACGTTACTACACCCAGGCTCGATGCTTTCAGGCTTTCAGGCTATCTTCTTCCCTTATTGTTCGACGCCTTCTCTCATACCCTCGATGTTCAACCCTGAAGCAGGCCGACGCGTTCATGATGGTCAACGGTGCATCCTCACCTTAGTCATGCCATTACGCTGCTGCACTGGCGATGCAGACGCAGAGCCTGTTGTCAACTGCCCACCCGACACCGCTCGTAGGCCTCAACCTTCATGAGCCCAGCCGCTCCTGCGACGGAATCTCACGAGCCAGACACCTGGCCCGCAGCAAGTATTAGCGGCCTCGATGGAGAGACTTTTGACGATCCCCGAGTGTTGAGAACAAGTGGGCCAGAGAATGCAGTGCGGCTATGCGCAAGAGTGATATTGGCAATGGAGTCGATGAGCGCGTTGTTCGTGATATTACGGTTGGTGCACTTTCTCCGCGGTGGCAGTTGACGATGGGAATCCGTGTCAAGAGGCTTCGACCCCAGGCCTGATGCCTGACCGTGAGACCTCCTCGGCTCTGAGGCAGGCGTCGATGCACGTCGCAAAGATGGCCACCGATCCTGCTGTCGCATTGTGGTCGAGTTTCCAGCGTTCAGTGCAGCTCCTGCTCTATGCTATGCAGAGTCTCGAGGATGCCGGTGACCCTCGCCACATGGCGTTGGCCGACTGTCGGCCTGGCCCGGCCACAGTACCGCCAAGACAGGAGGATCGTGGTGGAGGTTTTGAGGTTGGTGGCCTTAAACACCAAGTTCAAAGATTTACCGGTGGGATTCTCACTACCTGCCGCTTCAGGTAAATTATCAGGGTCACCACACTTTCCGCCAGCCATGCCCCGTCGGCATTGACTACTGAACCGAACTCTCTATCACGTTCTGTGCTAGCTGCCAGTGGGCTGAGAATCTGGCGCCTGTCGACGAGCACATTCTCGTGTGAAGTATCATGGTCGAGGATATTGTCGCCTGCCCCAGCTTGAGGCTTGTCAAGACTCAAGAGTGCACATAGGCCACCACTAAGATCTGAAACGCCCTGAAGCTAGGTCGACACCATGGCTGTCGCCAAGACGGGAAACACGAGGTCTAGAAATAGCCAAGGGCCTCATACAGTAATCTGTTTCCCGCTGCACCCTCCGCATTCTCAGCCGCACAGGTTCCCCGCCCCATCTGCCTCTCCTGGCAGCGTTGGGGACATCAATCCCGCCAGGAAAGATGCACTGTGCCGGTGAGTGCTCAATTGCCATTCTTCTCGTGGAGGCTTCAAATTTCCTTCTTCGGCGTGTGATCGGCGACGGGTTTATCGGGGCTAACCTGGGGTCTTTGATCTCAGCTTCTGAGGTAAGGTTCCCGCGACAAGGCTAGATCACGACCTGGTGGGCCTTCGTGTACACAAAAAGTCACGCCATCGTTAACGAAACCAATGAACCCCGACTATACTTCCCGCCTGGGAGGTAAACCCAATCAAATGCTCTGCTACGCAGAAGATTAGGGGCTGCTCGAATCCTGCAGGATGCGGCTCACCTAAGCTAAGCAAGCCTTCAACGGTAGCACGAACCAGGCCGGGGCCGCTCCAGAGATGACTGGGCTGTTAACTCCAATCACAAGAACCAGCTTTGAGACCTATCTGCGGGTTTGATCTTCGTCCTTAGATAATCAAAGCCAGCCTTCGCTCACTTTAGCCCATGGGGCCAGAACCTACACGATCTGGCTCGCTCTCACGACACTCTCAAAACCTGGCCCCGATCCTTGGGAAGGCGAGGACTCTGTCGTTCCTTGCCCCCCGTCTGACTAAATACTTTCAACGCCGTCAAGGCCGAGCCTTCTACTATGTCTTATTTCCCGCTCAACCAGCCTGACGGCACCAAGTCGAACGCGTGGAACGGCAGCGAACCGGCCGAGTTCTCTAACACCATCGATGGTTCAACGCCGAATAAGGCTCTCATGCAGGACACCGTCTACGGGGGCTATACGCCTTCGGACAACTCTGATCCGGTGCAGGGAAACCCTCCTGCTCAGAAGCAGAGGGCTTGGAGTAGGCGTCTCTACCATCTACCCGCGCCATAGTACTAACAGTAGTGCAGGTTCTATGTTCTCCAGGACCAATTCTGGCTTCAGCATCACTACTCCCAAGATCTCATCACCGGCATGGCAACACAAACTGAACGAGAAGCACCGCGGGAGAACGCCGTCCGACAAGGATACGATCCGTTATTTCGATCGCTCGCGCCAAACACGTCGGGTCTTTATCGACTGCCTGTGCATGTGGCTCGTCACCGCGGTCATCTGTGGTGGTCTAGCCGGAACCATTGCCGGGTTCTCCTCCATCGACATCATCACGCAGAAACAGAAATACGCGTACAACGCCCTTGTCACTGCCCTATCCATTCTACTTGGTCTGGCTTTTGCCGCTCAATTCAAGCAGTACTGTGAGATGATGAGATGGCGCTTCCTCGCCTCGTCTTATCGCACCATCAACGATTTTGAGGAGGTACTTGGCTGCGACTCATGGCGATCTACATTTCGCCTCATCTTCAAGGGCTGGAGAAAAGGCAACTTCTACCCTGCCAAGTCACAGATACTGGCACTCATTTGGCTGTGCATTTTCATCTTGTTCAACGTTCTGACCGCTCTGATTGGTCTTACCTACTCCATCGATGTGTCCGACAATTGGGTGTGGCTGGAAGCCGGAAACGTAAGTGTGCTCGATCTGTCGTACATTTCCCAAATGCCACAAGCGGATCCAGCCAACTACGCCGTGCAATGGCAAGAGATGGCAGCAAATCTCTACGGACAGCTTGGCCAGACTTTCCAGTTAAAAGAGTCAGACCCATCCTTTGATGATGGTTACGATGACAAGATCATCTTCACGTCCCACGATGCGAATTTCACAGAATTCTGGTATCGATTCATCGATGCATCACCGACATCCGATAAGCTGATGGCCACCTCCAACCGGACTGTATCATCGACTGCCACGTGTGAGGAATGGCGGATCACAGCTGGTGGCAATGCGGGATTTTCTCCCGAGGATCCGAACGATCCTTATGCTGTCTATTTCAATGACAGCATGGGCAATGCGCACTACCAGCAGATCATGGATGTATCTGCAGGTCTCACCACATGGATGACCAACATTACCGGGATCGGTCACTGCGGCCCGCGGTGTGCGAAGGTGCTAGCACTACAAAGTGGCAACAACATCACAGAAGAGGAGGCAGCTGCAGATGACGTGCCTTACGTCCCCACGCCTCGACTGTGGGCGTGCAACAACACCATCAGTCAGGTAACCGGCTACAACGAGTCTGGGTTCGATGACCCAGACCTTCTCATGCTGCCCGACGCCCAAGCCTTGCTGATCGGTGGAGCCATCGGCTTTTCGGGTATCAACACGGAGAACGACGATCTGCAGTACCAGATCATCAACGGCGACCCGGAAAACTTCTTCAACATGCCCGGAAACTTCACGGCGCATGGGGTCGCCATGTCACTGATGCGCTTCTCCATGAACACCGTCGCGGCCATGGATCGGCGCGGCGCTCCGCGTCTGAACACCACGGGGCCCACCGAGCCCAAGCAGGCGCAAACCATCAACGTGAAGTGGTGGGGTGCGGGAGCCATCCTGGCCGGCGTCCCCTTCGTGCAGTTCCTCATGCTGCTCGGCGTCGTGTGGTTCAGCGGCAAAGCCATCATTCTCGAGCCCGGCTACCTCTCCGCCGCACATCTGCTGTATCCGATCATGCAAAAGGTCGGCCCGGACGGGATATTGATGACTGCGGACGAGATGGCCGAGAAGCTGGGCCCGGACGTCAAGATCGCGTACGGCGTGCGGCCCGACGCCAACGATCCGGGACACCATGAAGTGGATTTCGTGAGGGATCTGGATTGTGTGGAGGAGAGTGAGGGGTTTGGCTATATCCGTGGGAAGATGCCGGAAGGGCGGTACGACTGATGTAGTCATTCGTCTATCGAGTGGAGATGGTAGACAGGCGTTTAGAGGATGACTGTGTGGGCGGTGATTATAAAAAGACTGACTTTTTAGCGATGGTGACTCTAGCGATCCTCTGGGGGGTTTTACTACTTCTCAGGCTTATGCTCAGGCTTTGGGCTCAAGAACAGTGTTGAAATGATGTTATGAAGAAGTCTACTGTCTGATACATGCAACCTGCAACATGCAACGCGTCTTGGTAGTAACTAGCAGTGTCTCCTCCGAGAAACACAGGACACGTTTTTGTGACGGACGGACTAGTCGGTGCTGTGAGATCGCTACAACCATACTGATGCAATGTGGCGTTACCCAGAAAACGAGTCGTAGGCAGTCAAACGCGAGTGAGTACGTCGGTTGCCCGCTTACCACACGCACACCCACATTCTCTTCAGCCCCTCCAAAAAATATTCCCACAAGTCACCAAAAAAGGCAAAAAGAACAGAGGAATGTGCTCTCATAATCAGGAGGTCTTTGCGACTCATGTACCTTTTTACAAGTACAAACTCCCGACTGAGAGATCTTGGACCTTGGCTTGCTATGGCATCTTTCCTATTTTGTTTTTGAAGCATTCCTCCCCGAAAACTACCTTATTGTAAGTAAGGCGTAGAAGTTTTCAGTGACAACGACTCCGACCCCAGGACTTAGCGGTTTTCTCCTGCCTGGTTTTGTGGGTTTGTAGGTCTGTGCGATTGTTGGGAGGGATTTCTGATTTTGTGATATTGATGTGGGTTGCTAGGCAGATGATGGAAGGCTGGGGAGGAGGGGTGCTGCGTGTGACTACTGCGACGGGGGTGGTCGTGATAAGGCGGCGAGGCTGTGGGAATGGAGCCTTGCTGCCTTGCAGGAGCTTGGCTTTTGCGCAGTTTAGCTTTCGACGCACTGATGTTTCCGTTCGCTCTCGTACTTCAGCCGTCTTTGGTGGTGCCTTTCGACATCATAAGAGCTCCTTCAGATGCAATTGATTTCTTCTTAGTCCTCACTTCTCCACATGGCGTCCTTCCTCACCCTCCCGGCCGAAGTCCGAGAGGTCATCTACCATCTAGTCTTCGAAGACTCAGAAGTGTCTGTCCAGCGAGCCTCCGCATCCAATGAGCTATCTCAGCAGCGCTCAGTTGATGACCTTGCCGGCCAAGTTCACTATCGTTACCCGACCCTCAAGAATCGAAACCTGGTCGTTAGCCACAACAATTGCCCTGCTCTATGCCTTACTTGTAGTTGCTGCTACCATGAAGGCTACAACATATTTCTCGAAAGTATGACTATTGGGTTGAGCGGCTCCTACTGCATGCGGCGGCTCATAAAGTCAGCACCCATGGCGTGGAAGAAGTTCGTGACGAAGATCAGAATTGCAGGCATTGCTGAGGCCGTACTTAACCCTACGTACCGGCTCCTGGAAGCGGCACCCAGAGTCAAAGAGCTCATGTTCTGGTCGGATGCCAGAGACTCGCTAACTTTGGAATGTACTTTGTCTGCACTCAAGCAAGCTTCTGCCGTGAGCGTTGCTCAGCATCTACTGGACGACTTCTGTCGGGATATGGCACCTTGCCTGCATGAAATGATGGGACCCGTATACGCCAAATTTCCCAACGTCGACATCAAGATCTCCGGATGCGTGTCAATCGAGCCACTTGGCGATGTCAGTTATAAGGATGCAGATCCGCTCCAAGTCTATGTGAGAATGTACATGATTCGAGTTTCGCGCGCTAACCACGCTTTCAGGATGCTACACTAAGCTTCAGGACGGGAATCATTACCTTTCAGGGTCTTCTCGACGAGAATGAGACTGACAGTGATGTTTGGGCTATCAAGGCGAAGGCTGTGGGAATGCAGGGCTTACGGCTGGCACTGCATCTAGAATATGAAGTGTGATCAGACTTCAACCGCCGTGAAAGGCGAAATTGAGGAGGTCTGAGTATTTCCTACGATGGATAGTTTCCAGAATGCGGAGACCTGACAGGTTCACCGACGACAATCGTCCACCCACTCTATCTCTTCAGTTTTGTCTCCTTTGCGGCGGGAATCAGCGGTGGTCATACACCATTAGGTGAGCACAACTTTTTAGAAGATGATACTTCAAAACAATGCTGACAAGGAGTAGTCTTCGACCTCACTTTTGCTTCTGGCCAGTGCGTGAGACGCCGAAGGGGGAGCTACGACTGGGACGCATGCTGTATGAGTCGGCTGACCACTACATAAGCGACGTGGGAATAATTAGAAGTCGGAGAGAAGGGCGTGGGCAAAAGTACACAAATGCCAGCTGGTGGATGCCACAGAACGATGAGGCCTGTCTGAGGCTACGGCAAGCGGTACCGGGCTCTGAGATAATGGGTTCTTATTTGGACGTCGCGTGTGAAGGCATCGCTTCATCTGCTACTTCATCGATAACGTCTCGAAGAGCTTTCACCGAGATAGAGGTGTTGGTCAGCATTTCGGTCAAGCCAGGCTCGACACTTCAGGATGGCTCTGCCGCAGAGCTGATAGAGGCCCCAGTCAAAATTCATGCCAAATCACCAACCTGACTTTCAGGATGTCTAGGTATCATGCATCCCCGTCTTTGACTCCGCGAACTCCTGGAGAAGCTGTATCCACGTTGGCATGTAACGCCTTTCCTCTAATTTACTACTCTTTGTCGAGCTGCTGACCAAGTTACCAATCCTGTCTTTTGAGCGGTCGAGTCCCCCGAGACCCCTTTGGGTCCAATGCCTCTTGATTCTCGGCTACGTCTGGCGGTTTACATGCGACTGCTGTATCCTCCAGGGACATTTCGATTCTGCTGACCATCTACTCCCGAGAACGGCGAGTCCAGAATCACGCCGGATTTTCTGGGTCACTGACCTTGACGATAGAGCCAGGGACGAAGAGCTCATCGGCTACGCACGTGACCATCAGTTCTTCCCACCCACTTCTGTGGCCATCTGGCTTCTAACAAAGGCTGTAGAGGCCCGATTTGAGCTCCAAGCCCGCGCAGGTCACCCCCAGCAACAATGAAGTGATGTGTGGCAGGCTAGCGTGTGTTGGCAACCAGAACTCCCACAAGGATGGCAAGAGGTGGTGGTGCCTTGACAAGCAGGCTTTCGACCTGCGAGGCTATACATTCCGCCCCTCCATGTGGAGCTTCGAGGATGCAGTCAAGCATATTCCAGGCCAATGGTGCTGTTGATGATAGAAGCTGGACATCGCAGACATACGGGTTCCACGCGAGATATGACACCAGAGCGGAGACCTTGTCAGCAGGAGGCGTAACACATCAGAATCGGAAGAAGCGTATGCGGATGGTCACATTAGAATCTATTCGACTTTGCGACATTTGTTCATCGATGACTCGATCGCTTGTCAAAGCTTTATGAGCTCAGTGTGCTCACCCTTGCTAGTTGTACACACTATGAACGTCAGACGCCTCGCTAACTTGGTTTCCTCGAAACTGAATTTCGCGTCAGGAGGCCGTAACACCATGATCATCTCGAGATGACTTCTTCGTCATCGGATTATCACGCAAGGGACACATTGCTGGCCGCCCTTTTACTCACAGGAAGGTCACCGATGCACAGCCACCATTCAACGCTTCCGCTGCAACCAGTCTCCTAGAAAGGCACTAGCACACAGCAGCAACTCTCGCCGTATCGGCGTATGAGAAGGGCACCCACTCTTGGAGAGCCGCCTCGGTCTCTCAACAGCTCAAACTTCTCATATGCTCTGATAGCCTTAGAGCTCTGGCCCTTAGCGAAGAACACGACCTTCACCCAAAGGTCTTCAGCATCTTCGGTGGCGGGAACGGCAGGACGGACTCCTCTGACCACCAATTCCTTCTGGTCAACGATGTACTCGTGCAACATGTCGGCGTTAGCGCGGTACCAGCCTTCGGTGACCTTGCCGTCACGCCAGATCAAGAAGATGACCTCACAGTTGGCGAGGGAGGAGTTGTCGGTGGCGATGAGGGCGGAAGCAATGACCTTTTTGATGCCGGTACTCTTGTCATCAGTGACGACGATATTGATATTGTCGAAGTAGGAGAACGGGTTCTCATCTGGCGAGGACTGGTCTTGATGGTCGATGAGGTAGGCTTCGGCGGTTGAGAGGCCAACCGATGGGGGCACCGGCACTGGCGCTGGCACGGGGGGGCAAAGTGGTATTCTTTGCACGTCTCTTGGCAGGAGGCTGGACACCGTTGACGCCAGCTTCGGCAGTAGTACGCTTCGATCATTTCTTGCTTGTAGTGCTGCCTGCATTGCCGACAGTCGTCTTCTCGGCTCTTCTGACGATGGCCTCGCCACGAGCGGCACTCCCTTGGCTGCTAGAAGATGGTGCAAGCCGAGAATCATTGTGCTCCAGTTGCTCGATGTAGTCGCTGGCCAGATCAAGATTGTCATTCGCGATGTCCAAGTCCTGACGAAGCTGCTCAGTATACTCATTGGCTATGTCCAGGTCTCGACGCAGCTGGTCGATACTGTCGTTGGCAGCGTCGAGGTTTTCCCGAGTCTGTCTGTACTCGTCAGACTTCTCGATGTACGTTTTCGACAGCTCCTCAAAGTGGCCACCAAGAGTCTCGCTAACTTTGACCACTTTCTTCAATGCACGCAAGAATGGCTCCCGTGGCTCTTTCTGGGGTTCATCTGCAGGGATGCCGGCAGCGTCTTGGTTATTAGCGTCATCGGCGCTGGGAGAGCGGCGCGTGGTTCTAGCGAGCGCTTCTCGTTCGAGACGAGCACTCTCGCGAGTAGTTCGCGGCAGGATAGGCGGGATCGAAGACATTTTGATAGCAGTAGGTGTCTGAAAAGAGGACCGACTGTTTCTGGCCTATTAAACAGACTTAGTAATGGCCGATTGGATAAGGTTGAGCACTCGGACAAGAAGTTGGAATCCGGAAGACAATGTGGGCGAGTACTCTGTTGTGATGCCAAGAAGGTAGCTAAAGGCAGGAGTGACAGCAAACGGACAAAGGAGTACTTGTCACTGTCGCGCCTGTCGTGACATTCGAGGCACTATCGAGGCACTTCATAGAAGACAACGGCTTGGCATGTTTGCTTGATGTTTGTACCACTTTCTGAAAACTACAAATTCCTTGCGGAGTCGCAGCATTTCTATGCTCCCACTCACTACGCCGCACCATCTTGTGTGAGTCGCCAGAGTTGTCGAGACACAGACATGTTGAACCGGCCGAAGTCCGAGACCCGACCTACCCCGTATGAGCATTGATCGTCTTCGGACCAGTATATGTCTTAGGGCAGGGTTCCAGTTCTGCTCCGGCAGGATTGCTGCTCTTGGTGCTGCCGTACACAGTTCCCAGAGTCCAGCGATGATGAAAGGGGTCTCGGGCACGTGGTGGGGCCACAAGTTGGCCGCCATGTGCGTTGAGAAAGAGGGCTACCGACGGGGGTCTGGCTCAATTCTTCTACCTGGGACAGCATGGCTATTATCGACTGCCGGAACTCTTGCGCTTCACCAAGGCTGGTGCGATTGGACGCGTTGGGGGTTATCTTTTTCATCGTTGATGCTGCTACAAGCAAGTCAACGGGGATGGGGATATGGTATTCATTGCTATTCGTTGCTGTGCGAACGATCTTTACACGTACGAACCACTGCAGAGCCTAAGCAGCCAGAGCTCATCGGCCAAGATCCTTCATCCTAAGACACTGCAACAAAAAACACGTTTAGCGTGGTTGCCTGAATACCCAAAATGTGTTAGCGCAAAGTATAATTGGTTGGAGTCAACTGGTGCCACTTTATCTCGGCAGCCTGCACCCCAACCCCTACTCGACGCCCTCCATAGCATCTACGAACTAACATCAATAAAGAAAGGGCTTGGTAACATTCTTCAGGTTTTTGTCTCCAGAGAAACTGCTACTTCAAATCTGCCGCGCTGCCTGCAGCCATGCCACCTCGCAAGAAACACTCATCTCGCTGTTCCCGCAGTCGCAACGATCGCAGCACGCCCCTCGCCAAACTCCCTTCAAAACGAGTCTCACTCGAAAATGACCAACACACCTTTCTCAACATAGCTCTCGAGATCCGCATCGCAATCTATCACATCGTTTTTGCTGGCTCTGAGGTGGTTTTCACACTTTCGCAGTGGGGTCCTCCATCGCTCCCGCCTCGCCCGCTCGCAGATCTCTTCGCTGGAAAACGACTAGTTGTTAAGCTCCCAGGAACCAAATGGTACGACAGGTACTAGATCGACAGCAAAGGGCACCCAGAACTACTGGTGACCTCTCATCAAATCTACAACGAGGCGCTACCAGTGTACGCGGCCGAAGCGAAACTTCGTCCTTAGCAAAGGCTTGTTGACCACCTCATCGATCACACCAGACCTTATTCCAAGTTTCTTGAAAGCAAATGTCACTCGAACCATCATTGCTCCTTCGACAAGACTTGGTAGTGAGCTTTGCAGTTCAGCTTCGATCGGGACGTGATATTCTTGACAGCTCCCGGTAAGGATGGGACTGTGCACAAGAAAGTGTTGAGTTTAAGCCTGTTCCAGCAGCGGGTAGTGGACCTAACATCTGTTTCAGACTATGGTTCTCTACCGCAACTCTGAAATACTTCGAATCGATGGTATGAGCTGGTCCGAATTCCTGCGTCAATGCGTAAACGATGGGCATACCACTACGTGACTAGCTTATGGTCTGGTCTGAAGCCGCTATCGTCGGCAAAGCCAGGTTTCTTGTAAGGTTGTCGAGCGATGGAACACACGAACAGAGGCTGGGGCCAGAACTCCCCCACCGTATCTCGACCGGAATTGATTTGGAATGCGTCGCATGATGATTATGGAGACAATCGAGCTGCATGTAAGAGCTGCTTTGTTGGATGCTGAAGGCTGAACTTCCACAATCAAGTTCACAAATAAACGACATAATCCATGTCATGCAACGTTTCCCTCCTTGCCTCATCAATTCCGCACTGAGTTGCGCTATTGCCGCTACGCTACAAGTGAAGATCTTCCCTGTCGACAAAAACTGTTAAAGGCCTGGGGCGGATTGGAGCAGGCCACGAGTTTGACGGCATGGTTTCTAGAACTAGATTATTCCGGGTGACAAGTAGTGTCCTCATGCAGCGTAGAGACCATTGTCTGTGAGAGAAAAGGTAGCTACACGATGACTGATCGTTGAGCATCGGCGTCCACAGCTGGTGTAGTACGTTAATAACACTGATTTCGTGACTTCTCAAACAGTCAAGAATGGTCCTCTTAATCCTCGGGTAACAGTGAGCTTTGACAATGTAGGGTTTCCTCTGGATCTCATGCTGTACAGCGTATTGAGTCCTCAATGTAGACAGTGGTGTATCAGCAGCAGGATGTGTGGGCGTCGTGCTTGCAAAGGCAGGCGCTGCCTGCCTTGGTTGCTGTGGCCCTGCCTTCACTCTTCGAGTTGCGGACTTTGAGTTCTGCTCTTGCCTGAAGATACACCTCTCTCTCAACCCGCATTCAGTCCACCACCTAGTCGCACAATTCGCACATGGCCAGGAAGCACCCACGGGGGCCTGCCAGCCGTCGATCGAAGCCGTCGAAGCGCAAGCGCAAGTTTGACCGCCACCATTCTCCATTCAACGCACAAGCCACCTTGCGAACACGTTCAGAGTCGTTGCGTAAGTCACTGATGTTGCAGCCACTCGCTTGTATGGATACTGACCGAACGTGCTTTAGACAAAGTCCAGAATGGCCCAGGCATCTGTCACCTCCTCGCTTTGCCAGCCGAGTTGAAGCTGAATATCTATCGCAACGTCTTCCAGGCGGATGACAACTGCTCGGTCACCCACCGCATCACCAACCAAATCGAATACCGCACAGAAACATTAAAAGCCGAACTCGTACACGCCACTGACCACCGCAACATCCTGATGACATGTCGAAGCTGCTGGTACGAAGGCGTCGATACCTACTATGAGAACACATCCATCGTGCTACAGGGCACTGGATGGATGAGATGGAGGATCGACATGCATCTCCCTGAAAGAATGTTGCAGCATGTGGCCCATCTCTGCCTCCCTGGCATGCCGCCCCATTGTTCCATCCTCAACTTGGGCAGTCCTTTCTACAAACTCGAGACCATTCAGACCAAGGAACTAACTCTCAGAGGGCGCCGAAAGGCAAAACACGTCAACATGACCGCTGCGAGGATCTTCTGGAATTACTTCGCCCGGGAATTCCTCTATTACACCGTCATTCGATACCGCAGGGAAGGGGGCTGCTCAGTACGACTTACGTGTCCCGTTACCTACCATTACCGCACTGGCATGAGACGCAATGGCGACCTTTCTGAGACTACTGTGAGTATCTTCGCCCTCAACATGCATGTTACCTGGCTAACAGGAAGTTATTGCAGCACTCCATTGTCATCGACATCGTGAACAAGAATATTCTGAGCTGCGAACCGCAGATGGTAGACTGCAGGCGGCTGGCGTCAACATTATGGTGGATCGAGCGGCAGGCAAGGTGTGCATTGACCCAGAAAAGAGCGCATACCTTGATCGCGAGCGTCACAACATGAACATGAGGGTTCTAAGTCGCGATGCAGTACGCGAGGGGCACTCCAAGACACCTGGAGAGGATCACTTGCAACAACTTCGAGACCGAAATGGAGTTAGCTTCCGATAAGGCATGCGACGGGAGCCATCGACGAGCATGGACACTGGCAACAAGCTCGACGCTGGTTTGGATTGTCGTCTTATGGCAAGTTTCGCAATTCGGAATTCTGCGAACTATGCCTACGTTGAACCGGCCTTCTGCTGCAAAATGTCGAGCACAGGCGTGGAAAAGATAAACGAGACTAGTTGGTGCGCATGCGAGGTGTGAATAGTTTTCGAAGTTTTCGAATGATGGAGGGATGAAGGGATGAGGAAGTCTTCAGGGAATAAAAGTTGTCGACATATCACAAACCGGCCGCCTGACGCCTGATGCCAAGGCCAGTGCCGGTGCGTCAAATTCAATTCCACTTCCACTTCTAGAACGGGTGCCGGCGGGAGTGAGTGCCCGACCTTCCTTGGCTACTCGAGAGTCTGACTTGTGACGTCTCTAGACGAGTGTCTGCCTTCCATCCTGGACATTGTCATATCACGAGGGTGACTTGTGTCGCGTCTAAATGTGTGTTTGAATGATCTGGCGTACTTTGGCTGAGACTGTGAGAAAGCTCGGAAACCGTGTCATCCTGGATGGGACACCGATCCTGTCACTGGTATCAAGCCTGGCATCCAAGACATAGTGTTTCACAGAGACAGCAATGGTGTTCAACTTCCTGTGGATAGGGTTACGACGTTGAATGCCACTGAAAAGGTTGATGTCCAGAACACCCCCTCCTTCGCCAAGGCGTGGCATGGTTCCTCTGAGGGATTCGTCTGAACGATAGAAACATCATTGACCAAGAAGCAGCTGCTCGTCTGTACACTAATTGCCATTATGCTAAATACCCCAAACGCCACCCTCGTCGTGACAGTCGTACGTACCCAACACCTGCATCGTAAGCTGAAAGTGAGGCTCGCGCCCTCTACTCAAAGACAACGCCATCCTCTTCCATGGCCTCCCCTTCCGCAAGCTCCTCTTCGACCTCCATGCCGACAGTGTTCTCAAACTCCTCCAAGCCCTTCTGCACATGCACCTTGAAGTTGACCACCTCCTCCAACATCTTCTCCACATCCGCGTGCAGCTGCTCGCGGATCTGGCCCGCCTCATCCTGCATCTGCTCCCACGCCAATGTCGCTTCTAGCTCCTTCTGCTCCATTTCCACCGCGCCCCTGTTCAGCCCCTCCCGCATGCGCGACAGCTCGGCCTCGAGCCGTTCGATGGCCGATGTCTGCTGCGTGTGTGTCGTGTTTCCCGTCTCCTTGAGCGAGTTGTAGTTGGTGCTCGCCTCGCGCATGCGGTGGTTCAAGTTGTCGATCTCGTTATTCTTCTCCGCCAGGGCGTCGACAACGTTCTCAAGCATGTCACGCGCATTGAGGTCCGCGTCCGCAGCGGCCTTGCGACGCTCATTGATCTCTTTGCGGAGTGACACAAAGGTAGATCGGACCGTACCTCGGAGATCTAGGTTGAGCAGGTGAGCGGGTGAATGACCCGTAGCAGGGTTGCTGGAGCCAAGAAGGCGGTCACCATCCGAAGGTGATCCCCGACGCGAGGTTCGGCCTGACTGCGAAGTCGAGAAGGTGGCTGTCGGCAGGTTCAGCTTCAGCTCGTAGTTGTTCCCACGAGCATTAGCGGCGGTAGAAGGAATGAGCGACAGTTGGTAACCCAGGGAGTTGTAGCGTTTGATGACACCCTCAAGGTCTTCTAGTTTCTGAGCTGTCTCAATCTCCTTGGCCAGAACCTTTTTGCTGACCTCCTCGAGCATTACAACGGCATCATCGTGACTCTTAGTCAGGCGTTCGCGTTCCGTGTTCATGCGATCGATGTCCTGCAAGCTGAGGCCTTGGGCATCGACTTGGTGTTGCAAAGAACCACGCTCCTCCTCAGCTGCCGAGAGCTCAGAGATCGTGTTCTGGATCTCCTTCTCCAGGACCTTGATCCTGGATTCGTACTTTTCGATTTTCGCCGCAACATTGGTGTTGTAGTCCTCGAATTTCTTGGTGTCGTCTTCTAAGATCTTGAAAACATTGTCCAGTTTCGAGATATCAGGAGTCGCCTTTTCGAGCTCTTCGACTTGCTCTTTCAGAGCCTGGTTCTCCGCTTCGTATATTTTGAGCTCTTCGCCATGTTTGGCATTGATCTTCTCGAAAGCCTCCGCCATGGCCTGGATATGTGGCAAGAGCGCAGCATCAGCGTTTTCCTCGTCTTCGTCATTACCGACGCCGAGCCAATCCTGATACGCGCCAAAGAGGAAGCGGAACACAATGCGATCACCAGATACATCAATCCCAGCCTCAGCACAAGCATCATCGTAGGCACCACGGGTGAAGTTCTCGAGCATCTGGGCGAGCTGCATGAGCCAGTGGAGGAGCCCAAGAAAGACGGGCCAGGATGTCTGGCTGCCCACTGCACCAAGCTGAGATTTTGTGATCTGCCAGGCGTAAGGGTAGCGAAGTTGCTTCAGAATTGGTGGAACTTCGGTATCGACGCCCTTCTGGAATCTATAGCCGGGATCGATGCGTCGGTAGAGCCACTGGAAAATGTTGGTGAATTCCTTCTGACTGGGCGACTTCAGGGAATCTTGTCGTAAAGAACACTTCATTTCAAGCTCGAAGTTGTTTTGTGAGAGATAGTCCATCAGCTCTTGTCCGATTCGCGCGCGATAAGAAGGATCACGAAGGGGACGTTGGTCCTTTGCATTTGCGGCGGGAGGCGCAGACTGGATGAAGAATGACTGGTTGGCGAGTGGACCGTGGTTCGAGGGTCTCGAGTAGATGCTACTTCGTCGTTGCACACTACCAGACGCCGGAGTCTGCGAGCCAAACAGCTGATTAGGCGCAAGGCTCTGGCGACCACTCGCGAAAACATTGGTGGATGTTGACCTCCGGACTGTTGACATGCCCATGTCTGCCAGGTTGCCGCCAGACGATGAGCGCTTGAAATTCGGTTGCGGTGGCCGCATGCCGGTGTACCCAGATGTCGAGCGCGCATGTTGCGCCGTATGAGGCGCCTTCATTGCTGACGCGGGTTGTGGTATTGAGGAATAGTTCTGAATGCTTCCCAAAGTTTCGCGCGGGCGGCGCACGCTGAAGAGGCCGGTGTTTTGAGACATGCTTGCTGACGTTGCGCGCAAGAGGCGCGATCTGATATTTGGGAGCGAATTCTGTCGTGTCTGCGCAAGGCAAAAGAGTTGTCAGCAATGGTAAAGAAAGGATGGTGTCGCAGTCGCATGCAACATGGAACTGGAGTGAATGTTTGGGGGTTCCGAAAAAGGAATAGTAGGTGTTGTGGAGAGAGCAACCAATCAAACCCGCCGATCGGCTGCCCGAAGCTTGGCATTCGACCTCGGCTCGTTGATCTTGGGTGGCTGGTAATGTCTTCGAGTTGTGTCCTATCCATCATTCTCTGCCAAAGCCTCACGGAGTCCTCTTCGCGTGAGCTTGCGACTCTTACCAATCGTCCCATTTCTACTCGATATGACCTCCAACTGAGTCGTGACCGCGACAAAGTACTGCCGCCACCATGGCGCCGCGCGAAGAGCTCGTGGCTTCAGCCGTCACCTTCCTCCGTGACCCATCGGTCGCTGCCTCGCCTATTGAAAAGCGCATCGAATTTCTCAAGTCGAAGAACCTTACCCAGGAAGAGATTGACGTCTCTCTAGGCCGAGCTGCAGAGGATCCGTCTCAGCCCGCCTCGCCACAGAATGGCTTCTATCCTCCACCTGCACCCTACCGTGGTCCGCCGCAAGGACAGTACGGCAACTATCCATACAACCCCTATGGCCAATTCCCACAAGCACCACCAGAACCTCCGAAACGTGATTGGAGGGACTGGTTCATCATGGCTACCGTGGTGGGAGGTGCTGGCTACGGACTATGGGTGCTGGCGGACAGATACGTCAAGCCACTGATCGCTCCTCCGACACCGCCGCAATTGGAACAAGACAAGACCGCAATCGATGAGCAATTCAACAAGGCTTTTGCGCTCCTCGATACCCTATCACAAGACACAGAATCATTAAAGAAGGCAGAAGAGCAGCGCACACAGCGTCTCGACTCTGCCATTACCGATATCGAATCCATCATTTCGGAGCTAAAGGCTGCCAACACAAAGCGCGAGGATGACTCAAGACGGATGGAAGCGGAAATCAAAACCATGAAGGATAGCTTACCGCGCTCGATTGACAACGTGCGGGACGCCAGCGAGCGGCAGCTGAAGGAGCTGAGTGCTGAGTTGGGTAGCTTGAAGCTGCTCATGGGCAACAGACTTGGTTCTGGCGGTGGCGGAGGAGGCGGCATGGCCAATATTCCCAAGACTCAGCCAGCCAACATCTCCAGCGTGTCTAACAGCGCCTCGCAAACACCCGTGGGCGAGACGACACCAGGAAGCAGTGGCAACGTTACTGGCGTTAATGGCATGGGCAAGGCACCTAGCTTTGCCATGCCGGGCGCGTCGTCGCAGTCGGCATCTACGCCTCGACCTGCATCGTCAACGTCGTTCGGCACCAGCGGCAACAAGACGCCAGCGGCCATCCCGGCCTGGCAGATGGCCGCACAGAACAAGCAGAAGGATTTTAACATCGCGCCGACGCCCAGCACAGGAACCAACGGCGTCACCAGCCCTCCCATCGACGGTGCTGATGCTATTGCCGCCCTCAATGCGACATAGTAGTCTTGGACGCGAGTCTGTCTTTTCAATGATATGTATGTCCAACTTCGTCTCTCACCCACCGCCTGTCTCGCCCGCTGTGGCACCGCCGCCAAACCTCGCTCTGGCCAATTCTTGTAACATCCCGATCGTCTTTTCTTCCTTCTGCCGCACAATCGCCAGCCTCTCTTCCCTCTCTGCCCGTCTCGCCCTCAACATTTCCTCCCTTCTCAGTTCCCGCTCATTCTTCTTCCTCTCGTGCTCTTTCTTCATCCGCTTCAGCTCGCCCAAACTGTCGGTATCGCCCATGACGTCCGCTTCGCGCACTTCTACGTCTCCGGCATCGTGCGCAGACTGCGCGAAGGCGTTATTAGACGCCGCGACCTCGCGCCTTTTCTCCAACTGGCGCTCGCGGCTGCCGGCAGCAGCGCGGGGTGCGAGCTCCTCGAGACGCTGGGCTTGGAGCGCGCGCTCGGCTTTGCGCTCTTCTCGAAGGAGAGAGGCTTTGGAGGCACGGGCGGCGGCGGCTGCTTCGATGGCGGCTTCCCGCGTCGCGACGAGGTCGGACGTGGTGGGTATTGATGGACCGGGTGCGCGAGTGGCATGGTGGGGGAGCACGGATAGTCGTGCTGGGACGGTATAGGTGGGGAGTGAGGGGCCGAAGTCGTCCTCGTCGTCGTTCTCCTCGACTGCCTCGGTCGAGCGTACGGGTGATGCGCGTCGCGCTGTGCTGGCGCTGGGCGGCGTCTGCCGTCTAGAAGTGGATTGTTCGGCGTCGATGGCTTTGTTCAAGGTGGCAGGATCATACCAGCCTTCAGCAAGTTCTCCACGGTTCCTGCCATGTCAGCATACTGCTCTTTCATACGGGTCTGAGTGGCTCGGGCGCGTAATACCATTTATTCACGAAACTCTTCCACCTGCCTTTAACTTCAGACTCTTCCAGGTCTTCAATCTCTATTTGCTTCTGTATGTCTAGATAGAGTGAGAAAAGGGGCTTGTATGTCCGTAGGTCGTGCTTGTCCAGCTCGCGGGCATTGAGTGGTAGTGCTCGTGGCCTGGTTCGGGTATGTGGAGAACGTGAGTGGTGTCTACGCCGCTTGTGCTCGCGTGTGGGCGAGCGAGAGCGTGGACTGCGCTCGGGAGTGGTCATGATACCCAGTTGACGATCTGTGGTCCCAGTGTGTCCGAAATGGCCTACACGCATCAATGACCAGGTGTGTACAGCCCTCACAGCAGCGCGAATGTTTCTGGGGAAGAGGCAAGGATGATGCAACCACGCCAAGCTTTTAGGCCGATGTTCTTCCGGTCTTCAGAGTACGTCTGCATGACTTTTCCTTCGTCAACCTCGGTCTTGATGACGCCTTCTTTGCTTTCTACGACTTCTGTTTCATAGACTATAGAGATAGACCTGAGATCCTGGCGTCCGGCATCGGTAATCATGCACATCTTGGTCACTAATGATGACGGCCCACCGTCCTATCAGTCCTCGCCATACGTACAATCATTGGTCGCCGAACTACAGGCGGCAGGGCATCAAGTATCGGTGATACTTCCAGATGTACAGAGGTCATGGATTGGTAAGGCACATATGGTGGGTCAGACGTTGACACCAAAATACTATCGACCAGGTACCCTGCTCAAGGATGATGGCACCCATTCAGAAAAGCCGTTCGCCGACAACCAGGAGGAATGGGTACTCGTAGATGGCACACCAGCGAGCTGCGCGCAGCTCGGCCTGCATCACGTCTTCAACGACAGAGGTCCCATCGATCTGCTGGTCAGCGGACCGAATTATGGCCGTAACACCACGGCACTCTTCGCTCTTTCAAGTGGAACTCTTGGAGGAGCGTTGGAAGGCGCTGTGAACGGCAAGAAGAGCATTGCTCTGTCTTACGCCTTCGACTCTAGAGAGCATGATCTGGAAATCATCACAGAGGCGTCGAAGCTGAGTGTTCGCCTCATCGAAAAGTTTGCCCGAGACTGGGCGGACGATGTGCACGTCTACAGCATCAACGTCCCCGTTCGCAAAGGGGTCACAAACAATAAAATTGTCTACACGGAGATGATCCAGAACGAATGGTCCAGTGGCAGCTCTTTCAAGGAGATGCCCGCCGATGAGAGTGATGCTGATCCGAATAAGGAGGAGCATAAGATCCGCGAGCAGAACGAGCTCAACGGAGATGCGCAGCCCAAGGCCACCACGCGCAAACATGCCACTTACAAATGGGCGCCTCAATTTCAGGATGTGAGGACGGCCGTCGAGAACGCTGGATCCGGGGATGGTTGGGAGGTGCTGCAAGGCAATGTGAGCGTTACGCCACTTCGGGCCAACTTTTGGCACCTTCCGCACTACAGGGGCGAGATCAAGCTGTGAGTAAGTGGCTGGAGATTGATGGCCCGGTACGCGGGTCAATCGGAAGCTAATGCTCATGGTTGCAGTGATGCTGTCGAGCGCATAGCGATGCGCATGGCTCCGAGATCAGAGATCAGACCAGTATTGAATGCCATGATAGACTACCCAGACTCATACGTCCAATCGCTCGTTCTTCAGGCTGTACTGAAGCTGGATGACCTTGACATCCGTCCCGTTGGGGCCTTGCACGAAGTCGCCGACAAGACCCGGCCTCTGCTGCAGATCACAGCATATGAGAGCCTAGACTTTGAACTCGCCTTGGAACACTCTCGAACATCACTGATTTGCGCATATGCAATCCGCAAAGCGCTCATTCGCAAGCACTATTTGTCCAACACTGTCTCTACTTGGCTCGTTAAGCACCCAGAGAGCGTCCTTTCGAAGCGCTTCAAATCGTGCATGCATTTCGAATTGGACTTCGCAGAGTTTCTCGACGACGCATTAGTCGATGCATGGGATCTCAATGAGAGTATGTCTCGCAATGAATCTATACCTGCAATTTCCCAGCGCGAGTGGTGGATACTGAAACCTGGCATGAGTGACGGCGGGAACGGCATCCGATTGTTTTCCACTTATGCTGAGCTACAAGCTATCTTCGACGAATGGGAAGCTGATAATCCAGAGAGCGAAGATGAAGAAGACACGACTCTTGATGCAGATGAGGATGAGTGTGGCGTCAATGGAAACGAGGGCGGCGGTGCAATGACTTCTCAGCTTCGTCATTTCATCGCGCAGCCCTACATCCCGAATCCTCTCCTCTTCCGAGAATATGGAAAACGCAAATTCCATATCCGAACATATGTCCTTGCCGTTGGGGCGCTCAAGGTTTATGTCTATCGACAGATGCTCGCCTTGTTTGCGGCTAAGCCATACACTCCTCCCTCGGACGACGCACGAGCAATGGACCTTGCAGGTCATCTGACAAACACATGTTTCCAGGACGACTCGACGAAAGAAACTTCTGTGCACCAGTTCTGGGCTCTGCAGAACGGGCGATCCGATGATTGGCAGGAAAAGGTCTTTGCAGATGTCTGTGAGACTACTGGAGAAATCTTCGAAGCTGCTGCCCGAGAACAAATGGTCCACTTTCAGACCATTCCCAATGCGTTTGAGATCTTCGGTGTGGATTTCCTCGTTGACGAGAGTCTCAATGTCTGGCTTCTCGAGTTGAACGCGTATCCGGATTTCAAGCAAACGGGCGAGGGTTTGCAAGACACCGTCGTTGGCGGGCTGTTTGACGAAGTTGCGAAGGTGGCCATCTCTCCGTTCTTCGATCCAGATTCGCAGCATTTACGTCAAGGCACGGAGGATCTACCGCTGGTGCGAGACTTGAACCTGGGTCGTGGTTGAGGAAGGTCAGTATGTGACGAAGGCGCGCAGTGGCTTCATCCAGACATATTCTATACCAGTGACGATTTGCTACGGCAAAGTCACTTCTGGCTTTCATCATCAGATGGTCAAGTATCCCCATGGTCAAGATGCTCTGCGCCAGGAATCTTGTACATCCTCGGCAGCATGAATCAGAGTGGGTGGCACAGGCTTAGTTTGATGTCACAAGTCTGGGAGGCGAGGCTGGAACGTGCCTGCAGTCCACCATTCGTGCACAGGTATGTTCAGAGAAAGGGTCACCAGGTCTTGTCTAGCCTCAAACGTTCACTGGGAGCCCTTTGTAGGGCAGAGCACAACCGGTGAGACGGGTGCCTAGCCATATGGGATTTCTTGGGAACTAGGCAGCCAGTACGGCTGAACATTAGCTCGATTCCTAGTCATCACGCGGTCATCAAGGGATCTGCCCTACCCGGAACTCGCGTATAGCCTGAGTCTTAGACACACCCTGCAAGCGAATATGATCCCCACTTACTGGGCCCGTCTGTTTAGCTCGCTCGAATCCCCAAGAATTCCATTTCGCGAAAACGCCAATGCAGTGGTCAAAAATTCAGGCAACGAGAAAGGACGCCCCTGCATTGGTGACGACACGGCAGTGGCGACGTGCAGAGAACAACCACGTTTGACTCATGGCCTAAGCTCTGAACTTCTTATTTACTTTGCTATTCACGTCTCGTTGCAATCAACGCCAGCATGGACTATCCCAAGACCTTCGCCAGCGGCGCCGTACTCGTCTACTATCTCATGTCATCCCTGATAGCATCTGTGAGGTTGCCAGCGACTCCAGCCAAAGCCAGTCCAAACCAGCAAAGGTTCCAGTTGGCAACAACATCGATTGTCCTCGTCATCTCCATAGCCCTGTCTTCGGTGGAAGGCGTCAATGTCGGCACTATTGGTAGACATGGCGACGACGGCCTGTTGTCCGATCTTCTCTTCTCGCTGCAGTGGCTAGTACTCCTGCTTGCTCACATCGATCATCCGGGATCTGTTCGATACCCTCACTATGGCGCTTGGGCCATCTCTGCCCTGTCGCGGACATCGGCTCTCCTGAACCGGATGCCAGCGCGCGAACTTCTGTCAAGACCAATCGGCCGTGGGATTGCTGTCCTTCTACTATGTCAAATCGCCGCCGCTGTCTGTCTTCTTGTCGTTGTTCCCATACTTCAATCCTGTGCGCAGCGCTCTTCACAGGCCAACGATGAAAGCGAAACCCAGCCTTTGCTCGGCAGTGAGGCCGCAAGCGATGGCACAAAATCGGATCAGGAGGAGCGAAATCCTCGCGAGACGCCTGAACAGAAGAAGGCTCGTGAAGAGATACATAAGCGACAAGTTCGGGAGTACTTACGATCCTTCCTGGTATATGTACCGTTGTTGTGGCCGCATACATTCATGCAAAAGATGTACCTTGGCGGTATGTTCTGCTGCATGCTTAGCTTGAGATTCGTCAACGTTCTCTTACCTCTTGCACTGGGACTCATCATCGACACCTTAGCCCGTGGCGGCTCCCCTTGGCTGCCCATCGCTGGGTACTTCACGCTTTACTTTGTTCAGTCAAGGACTGGAATTGGTCTTCTAGAAGACTTCCTCCGGTTGATGTTCACGAATCAGCAGAAGCTCACTCTGAGTCGGGCGGCATATAATCACATCATGGATCTGTCCGCCGACTTTCAGGATGCAAAGACATCCTCGGAAATCTGGCAGTCAATGTCACAAGCGCAATCTGTGATTGACCTGTTCCACGGTGCAACTTTCGAAGTCGTGCCGATGCTCATCGACCTTGTGGCCGGATCCGTCCTCCTCTGGGCGATTTTTGGCCCCTACATGGGCTTCCTCGTATTGACGCTCATGGTGATGATGATCTGGGTTTCAGTAAGGGCGGTCAAGTCCAGGGTTGGCTTATCTCGTAAGTGGCGGGATACTTGGTATGACCAGTATCATCAGATGGTAGATTCGACCGAGAACTGGTATACCGTTGCTCAATTCGGTCAGATACCGCGCGAAAAGACTGCGTACCAAAACAAGCAGATTGCGGCTCTGGAAGGCCGGAACAAATTGTATTTCTGGTTGTATCGGAATGGCGTGTCCCGCTTCTCGATTATGACACTCGCCTATCTGCTCGCCGCTGCGTTGGCGGCACTCGAGATCCACAATGGCGAGTTGAAAGTGGGTGCGTTTGCCACTTTGACAGGATATTGGGCGCAAGTAGCCAGTCCGGTCATGTACATCGTGCACGAGATTACCGACGTGGCCGACAAATTGGTGGATGCTGAGAAACTCCTCGTCCTACTCGAGAAGAAACCGACAATCAAGGACGAGCCCGACGCGAAAGCGTACGATTACCGTGGTGGAAGCGTCAGATTTGAAGACGTCTTCTTTACTTATGACGGTAACAAGCAAGCTGCTAAAGGCGTTAGCTTCCATGCTGCGCCAGGAAAGATGACTGCACTCGTGGGCGAGACGGGTGGCGGCAAGTCAACCATGTTAAAACTGCTTATGCGGTTCTACGATCCTGAGAAGGGTCAAGTCTTCCTGGATGACCAGGATATCCGGTCACTCCAGCTTGCGTCTTTTCGTCACCACATTGGAGTCGTGCCTCAAGAGCCTAGCATGTTCCATACTACGATCTTGGACAATGTTCGATATCCCGACCCTTCCCTTTCCGAAGAGGAGGTACAGGAAGCTTGCAAAGCAGTCTCTCTGCATGACAAGATTATGACATTCGCCAAAGGCTACCAGACTAAAGTAGGTGAGCGTGGCTGCCAGCTTTCAGGTGGCGAGAAACAACGTCTGGCCATTGCTCGTGCAATTTTGAAGAAGCCAAGCATCCTCTTACTTGATGAGGCCACCAGCAGCGTCGACAGCGTGACTGAGGGTCTGATCCAGGCCAGTCTTGATCAAGTGTGCAAAGATCGCACGACTTTTGTCATTGCTCATCGACTTTCAACAATACTAAAAGCGGACAAGATTCTGGTCATTGAAGGTGGCAAGCTCGTGGAAAGCGGAACGCACAACGAGCTCATCAAAAAGCGAGGTGGTGTCTACCAGAAACTCTGGAAGAGTCAGCTTAAGCTGCAGGGTGAGAAGAGCCGCTCGCGGTCGAGATCCAGAGGGTGCGAAGAAGAACAGCCACTGGCCCTGGTAGATGATATGGATGGTGATGGGGACGTGGCCAGTCTGATCGATGGATCTGACACTCCAGCAGAAGAGTCAGCTGCGCAAACACCTGTGGAGGGGAGTGAGTCACCACGTGGAGGTGCACAAGGCCCAGTGCGTGGACTTGCTGCGGGTGTGGGAAAGCAGGCCTCTGAAGCAATACGTTCGCGATTCGCTACATCTCAATCACCAGTGCGCGAAGACGGTCAGGCCCTAAATGGCCAATCAACGGTAGTTGCGGAGCACAACGAAGCTCCTTCGACCCAGAACGTAAAGTCGAATACATCTGAACCACAAACCGCGGGTCGAGATCAGCAACAAAATGGCACCGCTGATGGCTAGAAGCCGGCGCTGCGCAGACAGGCTTACAGCGAGGCAACTCCTAAAGATCATGACGGGCAGCTATCGGATAGCTCCAGCGACCAGACTATCAGAGTCCCCATGCATAGCAGGATACCCTGGAAGCTCAATCCGACAAAGGGTTGAGGGATTGTAAGGTCAAATCGACGAGAGATGATGAAAATGCATTTGTATTCGTTGTTGCGCAACCAGCATTGGCATCATTCGGTGGTAAAGCGCACCACTCAGCCTTTTGCGATAGACCTGGTCAATAGAAGCTCTAACATAGCGTAGCATGATGCACTTTTGAGAAAGACTTGCTCATGAAGAAGGAGAAGAAGAAGAAAAAACCAGGCTATCAGGCAGTGAATGAGTGGAGTCTCTGGTGCGTATCAAATCTGACGTCACAGGCGCGTGTGGCACGAGTCGCGTCGAGGAAACAATTTCAACAATTTCAACCGTTTTCACATGCCGGGAATGAGCTCTTATCTTACAGCGGACTCTTGTTCGCTCCCAACGACAGTTGATTGAGCTCATGATGCTTTACTGACACGCTTCATGCTAACCATGACCTTGTGCGACGTAGCCAACGTCGTTGAAACTCCTCGCAATGGCATCGCCAACCCGATCCGCGACATCAGACGACAATGAACGTCCATCCCCGCCGGCTCTCACCGAACTCGTCCGGCGTCTCCTCCGCCCTTTGTTAAACCCGTTGCATGCCGTCCTGTCCTTCCTCTCGTCGCCGGCCTTTCTGCGCGCATCCATCTCTACCCTCATCTTCGTCTGCGTCTCCTCCCTACTGGTCGCAACCAGCACCACCGCGTATCTCATCTTCTACTACTACTACATTCCACCCATCAGCCTTTCCATACCCCTGTACCTGCAATATGGAGTGCACAACACCGCGCCCTATGCAGTGGCGGAGATCCCGCAGGGGACTCTAATCAGCCAACAGGCCTACGACGTGCGAGTCGACCTCGAGATGCCGCGCACCCCCAACAATCTTGAGGCTGGAGTCTTCATGGTCGATGTGAGACTGTTGGGGGCGTTTGACCCGGTCGCGGAAGCACCAGAGACACTGCGCCAGTTGCTGGGCAATATTACTGCGTTGGGCGGGGATGGCTACACCGTGCTGCAGCATTCGCGGAGGCCGGCGATGCTGAGGTACAAGAGCGTGCTGCTGGGCCTGGCGAGCGAGATGATGAATCTGCCTTTCCATCTCGTGGGATTCAAGGATCTCGACACGGAGAAAGTCAAGGTCAGAATGTGGGAAAAGGCCATATTTCGGCGCGGGAGCGGGAACGTGCCGAGGGGCGTCCGGGTGGAGGTCGCGACTGGCGGTGCGACCACGGGCTTGAGCGAGATGGCGGCGGGCAGGCAGGTGCAAATCTACAAGGCCGGCTTGACGTTCAGCGCGAGGTTCCATGGACTGAGGTACCTGGTGTACAACCACCGCATCGTCAGCTTTTTGGTCTTGACCACGACGTTCTACGTTGTCAGCATTATTGCTGTGGGCTTGGGTTGGGCGTGGCTCGGGCGTTCTATCATGCCGCCGGAATCGCGTCCGATGATTAAGCAGGAGTCTCCGCCGGTCAAGACCGGGCAAAACGAGAAGCAACAGCAGCAGATCAAGACCGAAGACGAGGACGACGAAGAGGCGACAGGCTTGAAAATCGAAGACGTCAGCGATTCACCTGCGCAATTCCCAAGTGGAAGAGGGCGTGCGCCGCTACGTTACGAAGGGAGACAGGACGACGAGGAGGGGCCTCAAGGCATGTCAGCGGTGGGGCAGGAGCGGGAGGTGGGCGAAGGCGAGAAGGCGGACGATGAAGAGGAAATGGACGACGATGAGGAGTATGCGAGGGCGGCGGCCGCTGCTCGGACTACGGGTCGCTTTGAGGGCGATTCGGGCATAGGAACCATGAGTGAGAGCCAGATGGATGGACAGGGGTTGGTCAGAAGGCGCAGTGGGAGGAGCCTGGGAGAGCAGCACTGAAGAGTGGACTGTCTGCGCCGGATCTCAGGGTGGGCGGCGTACATTCCTGGGCGACTCGCAGAGGTCATGCTCGCTTTCCCAATTCAGGAGAGCCGGACTTTGACAAAGATCTCTTTTGCAATCAGGGCTTTACGTACACTGTGCCGTACCTGTGTCTGCCTCATGTGTCGTACTACGGCGGAGCTCAAGGCCACGTAGCGGCGGCCCCTGCAGTGCCTCTCATGCCGCGGCTACCATTATCTATTGGCGTCTTTGCTGCGACCACGCAACCATTCTTCGACCTCGTGTTCGGTCACTCGATGGCCTCCAGGTGCTGATCAGGCAGACTCAAGCTGTTGCCACCATGCCCGCCTTTCTAACGCTTTTGACTACCCGCGTATGGTCCGGATCTCGAACAGCCTCATTGGCCCGCGATGCTTCTACTGCAGCTATGACCGCGCAATGTACGTACATGAAGGGCAAATGGGGCGCAGAGTTGCCCATATCCTAGTAACCTTGCACTGACCGCGATGCCTCTTTATCATGGGGACCTGCACCGCCTCGCGCAACGCAGGATGCCCAAGCAAGTGGTGTGCCGCCCTCAGCCTTGGCGGCCCTTCCTAGATACCGAACGGCTTTGATGTTGCTTGCGCTTGCAAGGCAGACTCTGCTCGTCAAGCCTACAGCCGATCTATAGAAAACACCTCAGAGATGAACTCCCTTGCATCGCACTGTGCCATTTTCTGCGATTGCAGTGCCCGTCGCATGAGGCCACAGAAAAGGCCTGGCGCGTAGCCTCCCCATCTTGTTGGTGCCAAGGCGAGGCATCGTGCATGAAACGACGTTCTGTTGACGCCAGCAGAGCCCAGTGTATTGACGCCGCATTGGGGACTAGAGGTTTACGAGGCGAGCAAACGGAAGCCATTGCCCCTCCCATGCTGACTGGTCGTTCTTGTGTGTGCCGTCTTAGCGAAACCATATCGACAGATGGTGTCCCCGTTGACGTGCGTTGCTAGGGTTTAGCCGCCGTAACATTTTTGGCAGTTCTATCAATCTCTACCCCTACCTCATGCAGCGAGCCATGGTCCAGTTCTTTCCGCAGACTGCTGTGAAGGGGCATGGGCCGTCGGTAGGGCTTGTTTTTTGAACTATCGATCCTGTGCCGACTTCGTCTGTGCGGTGCAAAACGATCGGATTCCTATTCGTTCGGAAGGAGGTTTGAAACTGTAGCTTCTATGCAACGGGCGTGCTAGCGGTGTCCATTACTGATTCTCCGAAAGCTCAGTCTCACGCATAAGAATTCATATCAACGCTTCTCTAGGATCTGTTACCAGTGGACCAGGCTATCCTCAAATATCGAAAGAGTCGACCAGAAGCATGACTCTGGACCCCCGCGAATGGCATCCCTCCTGGGTACAGTCGACGAGGTGGACCTCCAAATATACAGCCGTTGGTCGGCCGTACCACGTCAAACCTTCTAATGCATGGCCAATGCAATCTTGTGGGTCTCAGCGGCTATTGCACCCAGACAGATCTCTCCTGGTGGAAGCACGTACTCTATCCTACTCCCTTGGACCGCGTCTAGCAGGCTGGACAGTGGTTGCAGTGGACAGCACAGCCTTGGGATCTGCTGGTCCGGGCCATGTTCTGTGGTCTCTTTGCACAAGCGAGATTGTAGCCCAAGTACTTATGTGCTTGAGTCCAGGACGAGCATCCAGCATTTGATGTCTTGAATACGCATCGCTGCTAAGAGACTGCTCACCGGGACATACAAAGCAACTCAATACATTACGTCGGCGGTACAAGCAGCCATGTCTTCGTACTCTACCCACCAGAGACTGCCTTCACTACCGGCAACATACACCACACGGTCCATCTGGAAGGTTGCAAAGGCCCCTACCGCGCAGAATCAGGCGCGCTCGAGGAAAGGCCCAAAGGCCAGGAGCTGGACTGAGGAAGAAGTAAGTTCTGCCCACCATTGAACTGGGTGTCTGTCTAACAGCCTGACAGGAGAACGTCCTGCTAGACGGCCGCGAGAGGCGAATTCCCTATCGACGACTTGCATTTGAGCTGGGAAAGACGGAGCTGGCATGTCGGCTGCACTACCACCAGCTCACCGTGGTCAAGACTCGACAGGTTCACGATGCTTACATGCGAGCTACGCCTCGCCAGAGCACCTCCCCACCGACACAATACCCGCACAGCCCGGAGATCACGAATCCCTCGACTGCAGGCTCGCCGATATCCCAACAGCGAACATTGCCAAGCATCAACAGATGGTTCGATGATTCCGATCATCACCGCAGCAGTTCGTTGCCCACCCCGACAGGATCCAGATGCTCGAGCCCTCAGTGCGAACATGATGGGCCTCGTCCGTGGGCGATCGTCACCCCACCAACACCGCCTTCGAGCCATCTCCTCAGTCCCTTTGTGCCAGCACGGTCAAGCCTGATTCATCCGTCGCTGGGAGGTCACCATCGGACTTGCTCCTACCCTCCACCAAAGATACGCATTGGCGGACTGAGCTGCCCACCTCAGTACTTTGGGAACGGCGCCGCGGAGTGGCGACCACGTCCGACGCGCTCCATGTCGATTTCCTCGAACGAGAGGGATATTTTGGCGCTGTCACCGCCGCTATGCGGTACCGGAATATCGAGCTCGCCGAACAGCGACCGCTGCTCGGTCCAGTCGCTGCTGAATCACGGGGACTAGTTCATAAATGTATTGCTAAACGGAGCGACATGTTCTTGACGGCTAGGTGGGAAACAATTTGATTGTTGTACGAGGCATGATTCACGACAATGGTATTTCTCTAGGCGTTACACGACTGTCTACATAGACTCCTTGAGGATGCCAGCAGAGGTATGCAATAAGGTCTTCATCATTCGTCAGTGGCAATGGCATGGCTGAGGAACGATCGTAGAGAGACGGCAGGATCTAAACCCTGCTGAGTCTTGCCACCGGTCGCTGAACCGAAAGGTTGATACATGTACCTACAGCAATGTAGATAGTACAATTACTTTGAGCACAATCTCGTCTTCTTTCTACGAAGGAGCCTACCATCGCTCTTGAGGGCACATTTCTTGACTCTTCTCGCGTAGCCATCTCCGGAACTACACACCTTTGCAGCACAGAAGCAAAACCAATGCAAGACCGCAAGCGAAGAGCCGCGTAATTCACTGCCTACGTCGATGGGGTGTCTTTGCGCAGAACGTCATCTCATTGGGTCGGCGCTGAGATAGGCAGGGAAACTCTGCAACAACCCTGCCAGGCCACTCGGAGGACGGTTCCTCCCCATCCTCGGGGCAGACAGCCAAAACCTATGTCTCGATGGTATCGATGTCGTGATTGTTATCTCCAGTGATTGTTCCTATCAATGAGCACAGCTTGACTAACACAGTGAATCGCAATTTGCCATGTCTCTGGCTCATAGACCTTTCGGGCGGACGACCGAGTTCGCCTCATCCACACACCGCCACCGGATAAGCCCTGGTACGGGAACTGAACGAGCGGCACGTGCCAACCGAGGCAGATCGATGAAATCAAACTCTCCGCGAATATCCCACAGAGGCACGAAGCCAGATTTATGTCATACATGCTTGAACATCCTTGAACATGCCTCAATCGCTGTTCCTGGCAGTGGATCTCCGAAGCTCTCTAGGAAGCTTCCTTACGCCCCCAACCATCTAGCGGCGCACCATACTCCCTTTGGCAGGAGAGCACACTGTCGATGCAACGTTCTATCGCGCTACTCTTGCTTCTTGACTTCATACACAAGCATCGCCCGCGGTGCTTGGATGTGCTTATCTGGAGACACTGGCTTCTAGCGACGTGATGATTTGTCCATTCCCCCGCCTCTACTCCGTACCGTTGCACACCCTACCCGCTAACCGTGCCTCTCTGCCGATCCGCCGCAGGGTCGATATGGAGATTTACTGTCAGGGACCGGCGACGAGCAGGTGACGCACTCATGCAATGCCCCGACTGGTCGCGAGGTGTCTCGGTCAGGAAGCTCGCGAGGTCGAGTGACGAGCTCTTCGGACCACGCCGCCGTCATGCAAACAAATAAAGTCTCGCAAGCTCGCCCGCTGCTCGCGAAAGGGTGGACTCTACCTTGGTTGCCCCAGCTTGCTTTCTTCCCCACAGAGAACCTTTGAGAGCTTGCCACCATGCAGTTCAAGCTCGGTAGTCTGGCCGCCGTGCTGGCCTTGAGCTCTACAGCCTCCGCCGCCTTCAACCGCGCGGCCATCAATGCCTTCAACATCGAGCACCCCAAGCGGTACGACCGCATGAGCAAGCCGGTCGTGCCAGAAAGGCGTCTCGAGAAGCGGCAGTCGCGGTTCCTGAACAACAACACGCAGAAGTTCGTGGTGGACGGCACCAAGATCCCAGATGTCGATTTCGACATCGGCGAGTCCTATGCGGGTCTGCTACCCATCTCGCAGTCGCCGGACGAGGAGAGACAGCTGTACTTCTGGTTCTTCCCGACCACGAACCCGGCGGCGGGCGAGGAGCTCGTTATCTGGTTCAATGGTGGTCCGGGATGCTCCTCGCTGAGTGGTCTCTTGACTGAGAACGGCCCGTAAGTGTTTGTGGACCGGCCGCGGGAGTGATGCTAATGTGATGGCAACAGCTTCCTCTGGCAAGAAGGCACTTTGGCTCCGGTACCGAATTCGTACAGTTGGTCGAACCTGTAAGCCCACCATTTCTCCTAAGAAGCTCCTCCTGCAACCCACAAACGACTAACATACCACAGCACAAACATGATCTGGGTCGAGCAGCCCGTCGGCGTTGGCTATAGTCAAGGCACGCCAAACATCACCAACGAAGTCGAGCTCGGCCAGGAATTCGCGGGCTTCTGGCGCAACTTCATCACCGCCTTTGGTCTGCAAGGGTGGACGACCTACATCACCGGCGAGTCGTACGGCGGCTACTACGTCCCCTACGTGGCGGACGCCTTCATCACGGCCAACGACAGCACATACTGGAAACTGGGCGGCGTAGCCATCAACGACCCGATCATCGGCGACGGCACCCTGCAAGAACAAGCCGTCATCTACCCCTTCGTCGAATACTGGAGCAACCTCTTCTACCTCAACGACTCGTACATGGACGCCCTCCGCTGGACGCACGAGTACTGCAACTACAGCAGCTACCTCGCGCAATACGGCACCTTCCCACCCCCCTCGGGCCCATTCCCCGTCCTCCCCGACCCCTACGCCGACACAGACCCCAACAGCAACTACACATGCGACATGTTCGACCTCGTCTACGCCGCCGCCCTCGAAGTCAACCCCTGCTTCAACATCTACCACATCACCGACACCTGCCCGCACCTGTACGGCCAACTCGGCATCGTCAACCCGGGCGACTACTCCCCGCCCGGCGCCCAAGTCTACTTCAACCGCACCGACGTGCAATCCGCCATCAACGCCCCGCACGTCGACTGGTACCAGTGCACGCCCGTCAACGTCTTCGGGCTCGAGGACGACAACCAGACCTTGTCGGACACGTCGCCCGCGCCCGCCATGAACGAGGTGTTGCAGAGGGTGATTGAGTACACCAACAACACCATCATCGGCGCCGGCAGGCTCGACTTCCTCCTCGCCCCCAACGGCACCCTCTTCGCCCTGCAGAACACCACCTGGCACGGCAAGCAGGGCTTCCAGTCCTACCCCCAATCTCAGGACTTTTACGTGCCCTACCACCCGGAGTACAACGGTGGGCGCCTCTCCGAGGCTGGGATTGTCGGGCAGTGGGGCAGTGAGCGCGGGTTGACGTACTATGAGGTGCAGCTGAGTGGCCACGAATTGCCGGGGTATGCGGCGGGGAGCGGGTATCGGGTGTTGGAGCTCATGTTGGGCAGGATCAAGAGTTTGGGAGACGTGGAGAATTTCTCGACACAGGTCGACGAGGGCGAGTTTGGGAATAATGGCACGGAGAATGTTTTTTTGGGAAGGGGGTTGGGGTTAGAGGCGGATTGGTGATGTGAGGTGATGCGAGGTGATGTGATGGGGGGAGAGGAGGGGTGGGGAGGGTCGATGTTGAAGGTGAAAGGTGAAGGACCTCCCCGGGCCCGTGGAAAGACGACGATGATCATGAAATACAGTCACTGTCTCGTCGGGACAGACTACATAATGATGACGAGAACAGCGATAGCGATAGTGCCAGTGCTGAAAGGAGCAAAGTAATGGCTAATGTGCACAACCCACGTACATCCCATCGTAGCTCAGCTCTCCTCAGCTCCTCAAGCACCGCTGCCGGCAAGGTGCCGTGTGCAAAGCCTCTCTTTCTATCTCTCCATTTCTCTGCCTCTATCTGATGATAAACACATCCAGCCTGCGATCTGTATCTGTATGTTTGCTTCCACCCCTCCTTCCCCCTTCTTCCCTCTCCGCTCCGCTCCGCTCCGCTCTACCCCTGCACGAACTGGTACTTCCCTGCTCGTGCTCGTCCTCCTCCTCGTCCTCCTCCAGCACTAGCCCAATAAATCCCCACTATCCCAGCCCCAACTCCTCCCGGGTTCCACCTCCGGCCGCCGTCCGCAGCAGGGAGGCCGGACGCTGAAGGCTAGTGCGACCTCCAGAGTAACTCCTCAGGCCTGCAACGTACCTCCACAGACGGGCGGCCTATGCTCGCCTTCGTGGACGCCACAACCCTGCGGTGAATGTTTGTGCCGGCGCTCACGGAAGTCAGCCTTTACACCGCCACCCACAGCGTCCACATCCAACAGCGCAACTGGCCCCGGGGAATCCAACCGATACTGGGGCGAGGAGAAGCCATAGCAGACCAATAAAAAGGGATCGTGCCGCATGCTACGGCATACGCAGGCCCCTACCCCCGCCTCCCGCCTTCCAGGGCTGTGCCCCTCGGTTCGTTCGTTGCATTCAGGGGATCTGGCAACCACACTTTCTGCGCGGTCAATGCGTGGGTGGCTCATGTGAAGATACGATGGGCCACGGTGTGCGGTGGATCTGACGGTGCCACGTGGATGAACGAGAATTTAGCCCCCTCCCCCCCGCAATCTAAAGTGCTGGGAAGGGGAGGTGGTTTTCGTGGGACGCTGAGGGGAACATGAATTTGCTGTTGTTGTGACTGCCCCAATGTGGCTCTTTGATCTTGCATGCGGAAGGATAGGGTTGGCAGCGGCAGCGGCAGCGGAAGTGCTCCATGTGGTCGTGCTGCAGAGCCATATATACCTTGCAGGGGGTCGATAGTTCCTGACTTTTGAGCATGGCGTCCGCTGGTCCAAGAGCTAATTTTGACATAAGACAAAGGCCCCCTCCAGAGGAGAACTCGCCGACTCGTATCGCCTGTCCGCACCCCCC